>NC_063067.1:31696823-32017743 GCF_018812025.1 Megalobrama amblycephala
TTCTTAATCTTATTTAATGTTAATATCTACATAAAATTTTATTTAATAGACCTGAGCTAACATAAACAATGAAGAATTGTATTTTTACCATAATAATAATAATATTAATAATAACTTAATAAAATAGTAGCTTCATTCATGACTGAGTTTATGGCCTCAAAGACTCTGTATTTCCATATCAGTAAATAAACGAGAGCAAACTGAGAGCCTGTGGATGTGAAAAGAGCGCTACAACATTGATCTGCATTCTTTCTCATCAAATTCCCTCTGTGCCCTTCCAGCCTCAAACAAACACATTCCTACACAATGGATAAGGGAGGATCGCCATGCAGAACACATTCACTGCCAAACACAAACTAGTTTTGCTTTATTCAGACTCTCTAGGGACAGTTTTAGGGCCGTTTGAGTACAGAAGTTGAATTTATGGGAAAATGCATTCCAAAATACAAAAGATCAGCTTGTTCTGTGTTTGAAAACAAACACAAAAGTCTTTGAAATATTTCTGAGCAGTTTAAATCTTGTGTATTTCCAAAGTTAGCTATTTTAGCAACCTATAAACCCAAGGTAAATCATTTGGGAATGTGTGGTATCAGCTTTCTCTTCTGAAACTCATCTTTGTCAAACTTATTTCAAACAGGTATGGGTCTAATCCAGTGTGTGAACTATCGGGGGGTCTAGATAGGTTTCAGTGATTAGCTCATTTCTTTGTCCGAACATGTGTGTGTACTCAGGAGCCAGACTAATTGTTCCTTTGTTCACACATCCTTTTACAGGCGTGGCAGTCAGGAAAATCCTTTTGGTGATCGGGTATCACAACTAGAAAAACTGTGATAGGCTAATCTTTTTTTTCACTTAACCATTTTTGGCAGTTTTTTCCAGTGTAATGGTTATTAGAGAAAAATGAGAACGATAAGAAAGACGGCCTGCCGAAACACGAAAATCTTTTTTCATTTACAGTATGAGCCACACACACACACACACACACACACAAAAAAGTCGCCAAATTGCAAAACATCATGATTTCTCAATATGAGTGTTTAAGAAGTTTGGTTTCCCTGGAAGAGAGTTACTCAATAGTTCCTGCATATTTCATACTACCTTAGTATATTTGTAATATAAAGGTAACAATGTGAGTTGTGTGAATACGTGGTAACACTTTACAATAATTGTTAACATTAGCAGGTATCACAAACTAACAAATTGGGTCCAATTCTCACTATTAACTACGACTTTTGCCTCAATAAACCCGTAATTACTGCTTATTAATAGTTAAGGTAGTTGTTAAATTTAGGTATTGAGGATGTAGAATAAGGTCATGCAGAATAAGGCATTAATATGTGCTTTATAAATACTAATAAATAGCCAATATCCTAATAATGTGCATGCTAATAAACAGTGAGAAATGGAAACTAAAGTGTTACCACAAATCTTTACACCATTTATCAGTCTATGTGAATGTCAATTCAGAAATAATCTCACGTTTCACATTTGTTCTTAATACATTAAGTAATGTTCATTTTTATACAACTTAGAGTTACAAATACATTAGTCAATTTATGAATTAACACTAACCTAAATTAATAAAAGTATTGTTCATTGTTATTTCATGTTAGCTATAGGATTTACTAATGCTAAGTATTGTAAAGTGTTACCAGATATATATTTTCTTGCTCTTTTTAGTTAAGTAAATCTTTATCAGAGATTTCAAATCATGTTTTGTTAACAATAGAAGTGCATGTTCTTTTGATTCAAAAAACCTCAAAAATCCTGATGTGAAGAACATTTCACTCTAATTTCAGAGAGGAAAAATGGAGCCACTTGTAATAACAAATGTCTTAAAGGCATCCAGTCACAGAACCGCAGACTCGAATGTTTTCTGCTGTAGGAGGAGCTTGGGGCGGGACTCCTGAAAGCTGTTTGTTCATAAAGCCAGAGAGTGTCCCTCATGCCCTGTGCACTCCTCTGGCTGTGTGTTACTGAGCTCTATCTCTCTCCAGGCCTTCATTCACTCATCTGCTCACTCTCTTACAGCAACCATGAGTATGAGAACAAGCTATAGCGTGCGTTCCTCCACCTCCCAGGTGCCGGTGTCCCAGATGTCCCAGATGTCCATCAAGCGTACCACCAACGTGCCAACTTACCGGGCTGCGAGCATCTACGGTGGCGCCGGAGGTCAAGGAACCCGTATCTCCTCTGCTTCCTACTCAGGTGTCCGCAGTGGAATGGGAGTTCCCTCAATGTCCAGCTCCATCCACGTGAGTGCCACCGGAGCCACAGGTGAGATCATGGGCAATGAGAAGATGGCCATGCAGAACTTGAATGACCGTCTGGCCTCCTACCTGGAGAAAGTGAGGTTCCTGGAGCAGGCCAACAGCAAGCTGGAAGTGAAGATCCGCGAGGCCCTGGAGAAGAGAGGTCCTGATGTCCACGACTACAGCCGTTTCCAGCCCATCGTCGATGAGCTGCGCAAGAAGGTTAGTTTGAATGTGTGGGAGAGGGGTACGGGAATTTTATGGCCTCTATAAAGAACTTAATGTGGCAGTCTAATTGTGCTGCTTTGTGTTTATTAACAGTCTAGTGGACATTTATTGGGTTTCAAGACAGAAACTGACAAAACAAAGGCATTTCTTTGTCATTTAAAGGCGGTTTGGTTTAAAAGTTCTGAATGAGAGTTTACTGATGGCCAGCACTGATAGGCAGAGAACCAAAAAATAAACTGTGGGTGAAACTAAAAAGAGGAGACGGTATGGGGGAGGGGGTCTCGGTCTCTACAGGACGGCAGTCATAACTATTCTGGTGAATAAGCATTTCTATCCTGTATTTATCCTGTTACACATCCAGATGTTTGTTCATTCCCTTTGGATGGAAACTCAGATGGTTTAGCGTCTGTGTGTGTCATAAGGGAAATGGAAAAGTCGAGGGAGTTCAGACAGTGCAAAATGCGACCAGCTGTGAGACTTTTCTGAAAATGGCAGAACTACCTTGGAGATCTGCCAAGCAAAGCTAGCTATATTCATGTAATTTGTGCTATTCTTGATTTTTTTTTAATGAAAAGTTTGAGTTCATAAAGCAGATAATGTTAATGATAAAATGCTGATTAGAGTCAGTTTCACACCAACCGTTTCTTGAAGCTGAAATTTATAGCTAATATGTCACTGATAACCAGACAGTGTTATCAGAATGATTGATTGATTCATTCATCAGTCACAATGCAGTAAAGTGACGGGTAGATTACATTTAAACAATTAAATTCCTATTCCTCATGATGTTCTAGAGTCACAAAAGTAAATGGGATTAACTTGATGAAAAGATCTGGCACTGAAAGGAATATTCCAATTTAAAGGTTCCAAACTCAGTGAAGCATACTTTATATATAACAATAATCAATAATATATATAATATAGAAATAAAAAAAGATATAGAACATTAAAATGTACTACACATTTAAGCAGAACAATTGTTAGTACAGATAGATAACCAACACCCCTTAACATATGGAAAAATATGTTGAGCTCACTAGTGTCCACCCTTTTCCATGATGCCAGGATATGCTGGCTTGCAAACATGGAAAGTATTTACACAACAGGTTAGAAAAAACAGGAAATCCAACTCAACCCCAATCTTTGCCGCTAGACAACTTAATTTACAACTGTCAAACAGACACCAGATGCTTTTCCACCATGGCTGTTGGTTAATGATTATCCCACGAACTGTGAAGTGGACTTTGTCCTCCAGTATTGCTTATCTAAGCAAATTAAGGCATCAGGGCAGAAGATGGTACCACAGCTCCAGTGACCATGTGTTTTACACATTATGCCTAAAATAAGCAAATCTGTAAAACAGTTATAGGTTTTATGTCATAATTAGCCTGTGACTGATTCAAATGGTTTCTGTTTTGGTTGTAGATCTTCGATGCCACCACAAATAATGCCCGTCTAGTGCTCCAGATTGATAACGCCCGTCTGGCAGCCGATGACTTCAGAGTCAAGTGAGTAACAAAATTGTGAAGTCTAACAAACCTTTTGACCTCATGGGGAGTTTCCTAGTTTTGACGAGAAACAGTGATCCATTGACCTTTGTTGTGCCTGCAGGTATGAATCCGAGCTGTCCATCCGCCAAGGTGTTGAGGCCGACATTGCCGGCTTGAGAAAGGTCATTGATGACACCAACCTGAACCGCATGAACCTTGAAAGCGAGATTGAGGCCCTCAAGGAAGAGCTCATCTTCCTCAAGAAGAACCATGACAATGTGAGTACACATCTGGCACATTTGGACATCTGGAAACTTTGTCTTAATGGGCGTTGCTTTAAGACATATTTTATGGTCTCTCCACCCAACAGGAGGTAATGGAGCTTCGTAACCAGATCTCCCAGTCAGGAGTGCAGGTGGATGTTGATGCTCCTAAGGGTCAGGATATTGCCCTGATCATGGAGGAGATGAGAGCCAAGTACGAGAAGATGGCCCTGAAGAACCAGGAGGAGTTGAAGGCCTGGCACGAATCTCAGGTATATTCCAAAAGACAATCATTTTCTTGCAATCAAGTCTTGCTAAACACCGTTACATGTCAACGGCTTTGTTTTGGGGCTAATTTTGTCCTCTCTCTAGATCACAGAGATTCAGGTACAGGTCACACAGAACACAGAAGCCCTCCAGGGTGCTCGTACAGAAGTCAACGAACTTCGCAGACAAATTCAGACATTGGAGATCGAGTTGGAGTCACAGAGGAACCTGGTGAGTTTGTCTTCTTGTAGCCATTGTAGAAGCTACCATTTTCCATTTGGTCTTTTCAATCTTCAATCATATTTTTTTCCAAGTATCATGTCTTGAATTTGTCTTGAGGCTCAAACCTAACTCCTGGGTTCTCTTTGCTTCATTCTCCAGAAAGGATCCCTGGAGGCCACGCTGAGGGATACAGAAATGCGTTACAACATGGAGATCGAGAGTCTCAACACCATCGTCATGCAACTGGAGTCTGAGCTCACAAAACTGCGCAACAACATCCAACACCAGACGCAGGAGTACGAGGCTCTGCTGAACATCAAGATGAAGCTGGAGGCAGAAATTGCCACCTACAGGAGGCTTCTCGACGGTGGAGACTTCAAGTAAGTCTTCTTCTGAAAAGCATGCAAAGTTTGCACAGTTTTTAAAACTTAGTGGCTAGATTTGCTGGAGTATTTGTTTTGCGTGGTTGGTAACCAGCATGTTTTCTCCTGCAGGCTCCAGGATGCTCTTGACGAGCAAAAGAAGGTTAAAGTGATGACGGTCACGCAGACGCTGGTGGATGGGAAAGTGGTGTCTTCAAGCACAGAGACCAAAGAGAGGAATCTCTGAACATCAAATTTCAGATCAACCTCCACAACACATCAGAAAAACCTTATGGGCCAATGTTAAAATGATCTAAAGACAGGTTGGACTTAACACATTAGATATTTATTTAGTCCGAAGTGCCTTATTGTAAGGGTCTCAGAGCACATATGCAATGAGATTTAACTAGAACATTTCAACACTAATTTAAAACAACAAATGTAACACTTTAATGACTATTGCCAAAAAAAAGACTGAAAGTCAAAGAACACTATTGAAACTTTATTACATATTTTTGTAACGATGATGATTGTTTACGCCGAATCATTGATTGTCCCATTTTGTTTCTATGTTGTGTTGTTGTCATCATGTCTCGTCTTTTCCAATAAAAGATGACACTTTTATCAAATCTTTGCATTCTGCTTCTGTCATTAAAATTGACTTCCCAATCTGATCAAAGATAGTTTTGAGACTCGAGTGCCATTATTCAGTTTTAGAATAAAAGATGTGCTGAGGGTTAAGCACTTAAGTGACATACTTAGACCTGAAAGGTTTTTTTATTCAAAATTGTATATAATTAAAATAATAATAATAATAATAATAATTGGTGGTTATGTGAAAATTAGACTGGAGAACTAACTAAATGCTGCTTATGTTTTCACAAAAAAAAAAAAAAAAAAAAAAAACAAGACAGACAACTGCATTTTACAACCGACTAATAAATAATGTCAGTTGTGATAAGACCGTTTGTTGTGGAAGTCGGTATCTCTGATATTTCAGCCATTATGATTCAAGAGATATTCATATCATGAGAACAGAAAAAGGGGCTTTACTTTGGTAATTCATTCATGCAGACAGCATTCAAGGAGCTATAAAATGCCTATAAAATGTTGCACGAACCAAACAATTTGATACAGGTAGTCCATGTTAGGACTTATTTGAAGTAAGATACTCCCTAATTGAAATGGATTCTAAAAGACATATTACTCAAAGAGTGCCAAGTGAGTGGTTAAAGGGTAGAGATGAAATAAAATTGTATGTTCAGAACACAACAGAAAATACTTGTTTCAAAAGTGTTTGTCACACAATGAACGTCAATGGGGTCCAAAATAGCACTGGATTTTTATTGTACGGACCAAAAATGATAATTGAATGAATTAATTTTTCATTATTTGGAGAACTACGTTCAGGGGGAGACCTAAGGCTTAATTTCCCAGTTAATTATCCCATAACACTGGGCAGTGGTTGGGGTGGAAGTCCAGAGTCTAAAGATAACAAACGTGTCTACATCTTGTAATACCGTAAAAACCTCATACCTCTCAGAACCAGCAGTTGCATCTGATCTCCTTTTCATTAAAGATCTCTCTGCAGAAAATTGAGCAAAATGCAAAACTTCGGCGTTCGGAACAAAAGAATATACAGAATGCCATCAGAGGATCTCAGCATGAGACCCACATTTTACTCTTGGAGAAATGCTGGGAACAGGGGTTCCTATTCCAAGGAGATCTTTGGATCCACCACTGCACAAATGGGGCTAGTTGGAAATGTTGCAAATGAAAAGGAAACCATGCAAATCCTGAATGAGCGTCTTGCTTCCTACCTGGAGAAAGTTAGAAGTTTGGAGAAGGCCAACTTTGAACTGGAGGTTAAAATCCGCCAGGTTGTGGAGAAAAAAGGTCCAGACAGTAAGGACTACAGTCACTACCAAGCCACCCTTGATAAACTACGCAAAGAGGTAATTGGTACTTCTGTCCACTGAAATATTAGTCTCTAACAATATTGTCCTGTGTAGTATCTCAATATGCATCATTATTAATGTTCCCCATTTTCTCACATTTAACCTGTTTTCTTCATTGCTTAGAGATTTGTATTTCTGTGAGGATGAATGTGAATTTTATAGATTACAGTATTAACTGGTTCATCCATTGCACTAAATTATTATCCAACCACATCCACAACAGCTTCTACTACTTTTAAGTTATATTTTTGCTTTAATTTTTATTATTAATGTGGGTTTAATGAAAGGTTCAGTTCAAAGTAATGATCACTCAAAAACTGGACTTTGAACGTGCCCTTGAGTAAGGCATATAAACAGTTCTTGAGAAGCGGCTCATTTATATTGGCCTTAGATAATAAACTAACAATAGGCTGTATTGTACCTTTTTTGGTTATGTCCATTTAGATCCTGGAGATGGTTTTAAGCAATGCAAATATGAGTGTTCATATTGACAACGCCAAGTTGGCTGCCGAAGACTACAGGGTCAAGTAAGCTGGTTTTAAAGACACTATAAAATAAAACTGTTTTGTAAGTTTTATTCCATTTCTATTAGATTTGAGGCCATTTATATGTCAAGAACCATATGCAAATGTGCAAAAGCTGACAATATAAACTTGTAGCAGACATGTGCATTTAAATTGTAGTCTTTCTTTTCCAGGGAACATACTGATGAATCATCTTTAGTCAAATTTTTGTCCAGTGAAACTGAAACATCCCTTTCTATCATCTTCCTATCTATCATAGCAACCACCCAGATCACCCAAGCAACCACCTTGAACACCATGGCAACAGCACAGCAACCACACAGAGTACCTAGCAACCGCATAGCAACCACCCAGAACAGCATAGCAACCTCCTAGAATATCCTAGCAACCTCATAGCAATACCCTAGCAACCACCCAAAATACCTTAGCAACCGTATAACAACACCTTAGCAACCACCCCGAGTACCCTAGCAACTGCATAGCAACACTCTAGCAACCACTCAGATTACCCTAGCAACCGCATAGCAACACCCTAGCAACCACCCAGGATACCTTAGCAACCGCATAGCAACACCCTAGCAACCACCCCGAGTTCCCTAGCAACCGCATAGCAACACCCTAGCAACCTCTCAGATTACCCTAGCAACCGCATAGCAACACCTTAGCAACCACCCCGGGTACCCTAGCAACCGCATAGCAACAGCTTAGCAACCACTCCCAGTACCCTAGTAACCGCATAGCAACACCCTAGCAACCACCCAGGATACCTTAGCAACCGCATAGCGACACCCTAGCAACCACCCAGGATACCTTAGCAACCGCATAGCAACACCCTAGCAACCACCCCGAGTTCCCTAGCAACCGCATAGCAACACCTTAGCAACCACCCTGAGTACCCTAGCAACCACATAGCAACACCTTAGCAACCACCCCGAGTACCCTAGCAACCGCATAGCAACACCTTAGCAACCACCCTGAGTACCCTAACAACCACATAGCAACCACATAGCAACACCTTCGCAACCACCCTGAATACCCTAGCAACCAAATAGCAACACCCTAGCAACCACCCAGAATACCGTAGCATACCATAGCAACCATCCAAAATATTATTTCTAAATCTACTAAATCTATTTCCTATCTATCTATCTATCTATCTATCTATCTATCTATCTATCTATCTATCTATCTATCTATCTATCTATCTGTTTACCTATCTAGCTATCTATCTAGCTTTTAAAACTATTAAATCCTCAAAAGTTAAACTATTTCAAACTGAAAAGCTTCAAACTACAAACTTTTAAAACTTCTTCAAACTTTCTGGCTATGCTTTTTCAAGCCAACTTAAAGTTTGTCTACAAACTTTTTTATCTAGTTCTCATTAATGTAATGTTTCTATAGGTTTGAAAATGAATTTCAGCTAAGACAGTCTGTTGAAACAGACATAAATGCACTGAGAAAGATGCTGGATGACATCAATGTGGCACGAATGCATCTGGAAAATGATGTTGAAGGTTTAAAAGTGGAGCTCATTGAAATAAAGAAACAACATCAGCTGGTAAATACATTTGATTATATTACACATAAATAAAAATTCATATTAAATTACCATAAATCAGAGAGTGCAGTAGTTCACAAACAATGTATAAGGGGCCCAAGATATAACCCTGTGGTACCTCAAATCTATTTTTCAGGAAGTGTCAGCAATATATAGTCAGATCACCGAGTCAGGAGTGCAGGTGGATGTTGATGCTCCTAAGGGACATGATCTGGTTAAGATCATGGAGGAGATGAGAGCGAAGTATGAAAAGATCGCCCTCAAGAACCAGGAGGAGCTCAAAGCCTGGCACGAATCAAAAGTGGGGCATCATTTTTTATTGCAAAGTTTACACTTCATTTCTGAAATCAAATGTATTTCTCTAACTTTTTTTGTATAGATCTCTGTTGTGCAGGTTCAAGTGACCGAGAACACTGCAGCATTGAAGGAAGCCAGCACACAAGTCAGTGTGAGCCGCAGGCAGATGCAGACTTTGGAAACAGAGCTGCAGTCTATGACCGGAAATGTAAGATATTCTGCCCGCACACCTTGATGGAGCTTTTGAACACATTACTCATGTTCTTTATTTTTACTTTTTGCCTTTTCTTACAGAGAGCATCTTTGGAAGAAGCCCTTAATGAAACGAAGTTGCGATATGGCATGCAGTTGGAGCAATACAATGGCATAATTTTGCTGCGTGAGTCTGAGCTCAAGCGGCTGCGTGACGACATTCACAGTCAAACGCTGGAGTATCAGGCCCTGCTCAACATTAAGATGGAGCTGGAAGCTGAGATAGCCACCTACAGGAGACTTCTGGATGGAGAAGATAAACAGTGAGCATTGTCTATGTCTTTGTCCATGCCTATTTCGCCTTCAGAAAACTTAATCCTGATGTTCATAAAATATTTTTTACAGATTTGAGAACGTCTCCCAGATGATAGTGAATGGGAAAATGGAGCACTCCATCTCGTATATAGTCGAAAAATGACATAGACAAAAACAAGATCACAAGAGCACAAGCCAATATCTCACGAATCAAAACCATTCATAAATACTATGAATATTCTGAATAAATTATAATCAAAACTCTTTCAGTAGTATTTCTGTTGAATCAGATTTTGAACACATGTTGGAAAGCCACCGATCTCTTAATCCAAACCATACAGTGTATCTCTAATCAAACTATGTTGTTTCAGTTTCATGTTATGACAGATGGGACCCTTAGGGTCTAATGAGCATTTTGGAAATGTCATCACAATAAAAGAAAACAATAAGTGGTGTCTGATTCCATTTCCATTTTACAAAAACATTCCAACAGTCATTCATAATAACTAACAGAGCAAAATGAAAACAAAATTGTTTTGAACTTCAAACCAACAACGACTATATAAACCATGCTCTCTTGTCCTCACACGTCTACTTTTTTGTCATTGATTACACTAATCTTTTTTTTTTTTTTTTTAAGCTGTTAGAAGAACAATTGATTGCCCTTATCTTTTTGGAACTAACTCTTAGCAACTAATCTTTCTTAGAAATCAGTCTAAATGAGAAACTGAAAGCTGTCAGACTAAACATAAACAATGTTCATCCACTGAGCCTGTAAGCATTTTGCCTCCAAGGCATGATGGGTCAGATTTCCAGATGAGAATTTAAGAAGAAACGGAGGAAAACAACTGTGAAGCATCAACAATAAGTTCTCTGAGCATTATAAGTTTGAATTTAATGAGAATCCCCCATCAGAAATCCAAGCTTCATGTCATGTTTTCTTATTTTTATGTTATGCAAAGGCCCACTTAATATAAGTATCAGTTTTATACAAATCTATGGAGGCGAACCCCATGAACTGACTTGAAAATGAAAAGACCAAGTTTCAGTGCACAGTGACTAAGTATAGAATGTTCCACTGTGGGCCTGTAAAAGCGGGAATTTGCGGCTAACTGTGAAGCACTGTTTCCACTCAAATCCTCCTTCGTCACAGCTGGAGGAGCCTATTCACGGGAAAAGATGGTTGGTTTGCAGACGGCGATGTCAACGCAGACATTTGTAAATGGAAACGTGGAGCTGATGATCTGCGCAGGCCAAAATGATCCAGATGAAGTTTTTGGAGTTATAAAAAGTTTCTTCCAATATGCATAGTTATAAACATCAAAAAAATTGTGATCTTAATTTAAATGTACACACTCTAAAGTAATTCTAGGGGTTTTCACATTTGAAATAGTTAAGTCTGGGTGAATGAAATTCTGTGTTATCTTGCTTCATATTTCATATTGCTCACAATTTACCTGGGGTTAACAATTAATCCTGGGTGTTCTGAAGTTTTACATTCCTTATCCCTGGGTTAACGACCTTATTTGGATATGTGCAGTGTCAGTGTTACTGATTGGACGAACACTGCATGTGAGATGTTTAGGCCTGTCACGATAACTTTTTGTTGTGCAATTATTGTCCCAGAAATAGTTTTTAAGACCAATTTTAAGACCATTTTATGCCACTGAATATATAATCATAATATAACAGCATAAGTAGGCTTACATACTTTCAAATGACAATAACCTTTTAATTCTTAGACCATAGAAATTAAATATGCTAAATCAAAAAAACCCTGAATAAATAGTAAATAAACATTTAAAATATTAAAAAAGTTTCCCTGTCCTGCTTTTCTCTGTAAAGTAAGGGCGCACAATATTTCTGAAAAAACAAACCTTACTGAGCAGTCAGATGTCCGTATGAAGAAAGGCACAGATGCCTCAACAGGCCACATCTGCTGCTAAAACTATTTTAGTGGCACCATTTTGCACTGTGACATTTATATTTGAACCAGAAGAGTGGATTGCAGCTTTGACATAATGGGCCATATATTGAGTCACCAAAACTTATTGAGGTCATGTACATACAGTGGGTACGGAAAGTATTCAGACCCCCTTAAATTTTTCACTCTTTGTTATATTGCAGCCATTTGCTAAAATCATTTAAGTTCATTTTTTTCCTCATTAATGTACACACAGCACCCCATATTGACAGAAAAACACAGAATTGTTGACAGTTTTGCAGATTTATTAAAAAAGAAAAACTGAAATATCACCGTCTGGCCAAACTGAGCTATCGGGGGAGAAGAGCCTTGGTGAGAGAGGTAAAGAAGAACCCAAAGATCACTGTGGCTGAGCTCCAGAGATGCAGTCGGGAGATGGGAGAAAGTTGTAGAAAGTCAATCCATCTTGGAGTCCTTCAGGTGTTTTTTAGCAAACTCCATGCGGGCTTTCATGTGTCTTGCACTGAGGAGAGGCTTCTGTCGGGCCACTCTGCCATAAAGCCCCAACTGGTGGAGGACTGCAGTGATGGTTGACTTTCTACAACTTTCTCCCATCTCCCGACTGCATCTCTGGAGCTCAGCCACAGTGATCTTTGGGTTCTTCTTTACCTCTCTCACCAAGGCTCTTCTCCCCCGATAGCTCAGTTTGGCCGGATGGCCAGCTCTAGGAAGGGTTCTGGTCATCCCAAACGTCTTCCATTTAAGGATTATGGAGGCCACTGTGCTCTTAGGAACCTTAAGTGCAGCAGAAATTTTTTTGTAACCTTGGCCAGATCTGTGCCTTGCCACAATTCTGTCTCTGAGCTCTTCAGGCAGTTCCTTTGACCTCATGATTCTCATTTGCTCTGACATGCACTGTGAGCTGTAAGGTCTTATATAGACAGGTGTGTGGCTTTCCTAATCAAGTCCAATCAGTATAATCAAACACAGCTGGACTCAAATGAAGATGTAGATGGTGTAGAACCATCTCAAGGATGATCAGAAGAAATGGACAGCACCTGAGTTAAATATATGAGTGTCACAGCAAAGGGTCTGAATACTTAGGACCATGTGATATTTCAGTTTTTCTTTTTTAATAAATCTGCAAAAATGTCAACAATTCTGTTTTTCTGTCAATATGGGGTGCTGTGTGTACATTAATGAGGAAAAAAATGAACTTAAATGATTTTAGCAAATGGCTGCAATATAACAGAGTGAAAAATTTAAGGGGGTCTGAATACTTTCCGTACCCACTGTATATTGTGCGGTAAGTCCATATATTGATTATTATGACAGGCCTGGATATGTTTACATAAAGGCTCTAGCATTGTGCATCCTCATATTATATATTGCCAACCGTATTAAAAAAGTTTATCTTGAAAAGATTTTTGGGACTATAAAGTTAAGAATGAAACAATCTGATGAAAAAGAATGACACTTCACTCCAATTTAACTCTTTTTTCATGTCACGTTTTCTATCACCATTTGACATTTTCCCCCTCAAACGCTGAAATCTCTGTTTATGCAACACATGGTGTTTCCGTGACTGTGAATACATGGCTTGCTATTGGTTGTCAGTTGCTAAGCATCTAGTCATAACATTCTAACACCGCATCATTTCACATTGTAAAAGTTTGACACCACAATGTGGTGGAAACACCAAAAGAGCAATGCTAACCCTGTTCCAGAGCGGGGTTTCATAACCATGGGTAAAAAGCATTGCTAACCACACTTTTTAATTACAAGTGTGAAACATTCCTTTACCCGGGTTAAAAAAGCAGGGTTTAGAACAGTGACAACCTGGGGTTAAGAACAGTGTGAATTTGTGAAAAGCTGTTTTTTGTACTTATGCCCTTCTTTTCAAAGTCTTATTGAATAAATGGGTGAGGAATAAAGAGACTTTGCTAAGGTCACATGCTACGACAAGAATCCCACTTCTGTACGGCCCACTCAACTCATTTTTACTCTGTCCAGACAGTTTAACAAAATGCTTTTGTTGCCACTGTAAAACAGCAATTGAGCAATACATACAGTAAATGATCCAAGGCAGTATAGACATGGTATAGAGGGATAGTTCACCAAAAAAAAAAAAAAAAAAAAATCTGTCATCACCTGTATAAATTCTTCTGATGAACACAAAGGATATTTTGAAGAGTATGGGTAACCAAACAGTTGAAATATCTTTAAAATATATTTTTTGTTCAGCAGAAGAAAGAAACTCATGTAAAACCTAACGCTCAATTATAATTAGTTGGTTTGAGTAGGGCAAACTCAAATTAAGCAAACTAGTTCGATCAAATTAACTTTTATGGGTATTTAGCACTTTCTTTTCTTTTGAGTTCACAAAACTGACACATTTTAAGTAATCTGAATTGTTTCATCGTTTTGAGTTTTATTAACTTATTTCTTTTCATTTAGACTAACTAAAATTGACCTGAAACTGGGCTGGGATTTCTATTTCCCAGCATGCCATGACACTCGAAAGGGAGAATAAATGCTAAAATTAAGTGTTATATAATGTATTTTTGTGCAGGATTAGACAAGGTTTGTGCAAGTGGGTGATTTAGTAGCGTTTAATGCTTTGCTATCCTAATTTAGAAGAGTTCGCAAGCTCGCAAATACGTAACGGCTCGTGAAAGTAAACCGTTTGTTTTGCTTAATTTTAATAAAGTGATAACCTGTAGAAAGCCTGCAGTATTTTTATTGACATATAAAAATAATCTTAACATTGACAAAGCAAAGGTAACACAAAGGCTACTAATTTTCATAAATACATGCGGTAAATTAAAAATCTATATAAAATTTTATGAAAATATCTATAATAATATGAAAGAAATCTTTTAATAGCTAGGTTATGACATTTCTTTGTGATGTTATGTTGCATTTATTGTGCATTAGCCACTTATAATATGCTGGGACGGTCAAGATTGCAGCACATCTCAATTCTCAAATGATGCGTTCTGAGTCCTTGCGTCCTTCCGAGTCCATTCTTTCAAGGTCGCCTGGCAAGACTGGACTCCACGAGAACGCAAGTCCGTTCTCTGCAATCTTGGAATTGAGAAACAGCCATTAGTTGCGTCCCAAACGATGTACTATACACTATGCACTTATACACTATGTACTTACGCAGTATGTACTCATCCATGTAGTGTGTGAATTGTATAAGGTTATTTTGTCATTTAACAATGGAGTTTGATACCCTCTCCCCCTCCAATGCGTAATTAAAGCTGCGACAGTTGAGTGCATGAAGTGTCCAACATTCCACACTTTGTTTTTTCCATTAATTTAGTGCATCATCCGGGTATATAAAAAAAGTGCGCTTTTTCTTTTTGGAATTTACAGTGTGAACACACTACTCACACTATTTATACTTAAAAACGTCATAGAATAGTGCATAAGTACGCAAATTGGGATGCACCTAGAGTGTTACCAATTAGCATTTGCTGAATTAGCTAGTTACAGCTAGCTAAATTTCCACTACTAAAAATATAATTTAAGATGTTGGCGCTGATAGCCTCGTGGGCAGCATATATGTATATATAAAATGATTATTTTATATAAAGTTTGATGTATGAATTAACTTACTCAAAAAAATTCAAGTTGCGCTATTAAAATGTATGAGTATAATACTGAAATCTGCCAGTTCTGCTTACTTAAACACTGAATTTCTTAAAGGGTTAGTTCACCCAAAAATGAAAATAATGTCATTCATTACTGTCATGATCACCAGTTGGAGTGCCCTATTTAGCCACCAGAGGGCACTCCACCCCGGACTATTACCTCACCACTTGGACTTCATTTCCCATAACCCACTTCCCGGACTCATTATCCCGTCATTGCACTTAGCTATTTTGTGTTCGCCAAGAGGGATGGGAAGTGAGTTATGGGAAATGAAGTCCAAGTGGTGAGGTAATAGTCCGGGGTGGAGTGCCCTCTGGTGGCTACATAGGGCACTCCAACTGGTGATCAAGACAATTACTCACCCTCATGTCGTTCAACACCCGTAAGACCTTCATTCGTCTTCAGAACACAAATTAAGATATTTTAGTTGAAATCCGATGGCTCAGTGAGGCCTGCATTCACAGCAATGACATTTCCTCTCTCAAGATGCATTAATGTACTAAAAACATATTTAAATCAGTTCATGCGAGTACAGTGGTTCAACTTTAATATTACAAAGTGACAAGAACAAAAAAACAAAATAATGATTTTTTAACAATATCTATTTCAAAACACTGCTTCATGAAGCTTCGTAGCTTTACGAATCGAATCAGTGATTCGGATTGCGTATCAAACCGCCAAACTGCTGAAATCACGTGACTTTGGCACTCCGAATCACTGACTCGATTCGTAAAGCTCCGAAGCTTCATGAAGCAGTGTTCTGAAATAGATATTGTTAAAAAATCATTATTTTGTTTTTTTGGCGCACAAAAATGTTTTCGTCACTTTGTAACATTAAGGTTGAACCACTGTAGTCACATGAACTGATTCAAATATGTCTTTAGTAGCTTTCTGGGCATTGAAAAAGGGAGTGTTTTTGCTGTCAAAGGAGGCCTCACTGAGCCATCGGATTTCATCAAAATATCTTAATTTGTGTTCTGAAGATGAACGAAGGTCTTACGGGTGTGAAACGACATGAGGGTGAGTAATTAATGACATTATTTTCATTTTTGGGTGAACTAACATTTTAACTTTTTATAACATTTTAACTACATTTTTTTGAGTTTTGCCAGCTTATTCAGGTTTACAGTGCAGGTTTGGAACAACTTGAGGTTGAGTAAATGATGACGAAATTTTCAAAATGGTGTGTGAACTGTCCCTTTAAGGGTGTTATAATCATCGTGTCTTGACACTTGGTACTAACTCTGTACAGTCACATGACTTTCGTAGACTGGTGCATTTTTCCTTTTGCATTAGTCAAACATTTTAATTGCATCCTCTGTTTTCCCATAATATTGGGAAGGTCCTGCATTCCTACTGAACAGTGACTCACTACTGAACATCAATATTTGTTTTTTTATGCTTCCCAAGGCGCTCGGAATGCACGTAAGTACCCTTGTATGGCTATTTTCTATTTCCTTTACGCCCCCTTAAATTCTCAATGTGGTCAGTGCATAAATTAGATTTGTAGACTTGTGCTACACATTAACTTTACCTGGATATTTTACATTTTATGAAGAATTTGAACAGTGCTTGGTCATGCAAAGCTTACTGCCACAGTGCCAAGTGGCTGTGGTATGTCCTTTGTGGTTGCTTCATGGTAATTGTGTTCAAAGTGATTTTAGCGTGTTACATTTAGTTGCAGGATAGGGAAAGAGTTTATAGCAGAAACAATAAAGAGAGAGAGAGAGAGAGAGAGAGAGAGAGAGATGTGATCCTTTGAATCCCACATAACTCCCATTCCTCATGTCTGTTCTTCCTGGACAGGAGATTACCTCCAGATATCCCTCACAGGTGCAGCTTTCATAAAACCTGAGCCAAACTCCCCCTTCCTTTTCTTGCTCTGCACATACGCTTGTTTTTGTGTAATCAGGGTGGGCATTACCCCATTCTACTATTAAACCAGACTTTGATACGGAAGAGGATTAGGCCAAGTAATAATAAAAAAATAAAACCATCTCGAGATTAAAGTTGTTAAATTTCGAGAAAAATGTCGAGATAAAATGTTGAGAATAAAGTCATTAAATTACGAGAAAAAAATCGTTAAATTTCGAGAAAAATGTCGAGATAAAATGTTGAGAATAAAGTCATTAAATTACGAGAAAAAAATCGTTAAATTTCAAGAAAAATGTCGAGATAAAATGTTGAGAATAAAGTCATTAAATTAAGAGAAAAAAATCGTTAAATTTCGAGAAAAAAGTCGAGATAAAATGTTGATAATAAAGTCATTAAATTACGAGAAAAAAATCGTTAAATTTCGAGAAAAATGTCGAGATAAAATGTTGAGAATAAAGTCATTAAATTACGAGAAAAAATCGTTAAATTTCGAGAAAAATGTCGAGATAAAATGTTGAGAATAAAGTCATTAAATTACGAGAAAAAAAAATCTTACAATTTCGAGAAAAATGTCTAGATAAATGTTGAGAATAAAGTCATTAAATTACGAGAAAAAATCGTTAAATTTCGAGAAAAATGTCGAGATAAAATGTTGAGAATAAAGTCATTAAATTACGAGAAAAAAAAATCTTACAATTTCGAGAAAAATGTCGAGATAAAATGTTGAGAATAAAGTCATTAAATTAAGAGAAAAAAATCGTTAAATTTCGAGAAAAAAGTCGAGATAAAATGTTGATAATAAAGTCATTAAATTACAAGAAAAAAATCGTTAAATTTCGAGAAAAATGTCGAGATAAAATGTTGAGAATAAAGTCATTAAATTACGAGAAAAAATCGTTAAATTTCGAGAAAAATGTCGAGATAAAATGTTGAGAATAAAGTCATTAAATTACGAGAAAAAAAAATCTTACAATTTCGAGAAAAATGTCTAGATAAAATGTTGAGAATAAAGTCATTAAATTACGAGAAAAAATCGTTAAATTTCGAGAAAAATGTCGAGATAAAATTTTAAGAATAAAGTCATTAAATTACGAGAAAAAAGTCGTTAAATTACGAGAACAAATTCATTAAGTTATGAGAAAAATGTCATTAAATTTCAAGAAAAAAGTCGAGATAAAATGTTGAAAATAAACTCATTAAATTATGAGAATACAGTCATTAAATTACGAGAAAAAAGTCGTTAAATTATAAGAACAAATTCGTAATTTAACGAATTTGTTCTCGTAATTTAATGACTTTTTTCTCATAATTTAATGTCTTTATATTCTCAACATTTTATCGCGACTTTTTTCTCGAAATTTAACACATTTTTTCTCGTAATTTAACGAGTTTATTCTCAACATTTTATTTCGACTTTTTTTCTCGAAATTTAACACGTTTTTTCTCATAATTTAACGAGTTTATTCTCAACATTTCATTTCGACTTTTTTCTTGAAATTTTATGAGTTTTTTCTCGAAATTTAACACGTTTTTTCTCATAATTTAACGAGTTTATTCTCAACATTTCATTTCGACTTTTTTCTTGAAATTTAATGAGTTTTTTCTCGAAATTTAATGACTTTATTCTCAACATTTTATCTCGACTTTTTTCTCGAAATTTAACGACATTTTTCTCATAATTTAACGAATTTGTTCTCGTAATTTAATGACTTTTTTCTCGTAATTTAATGACTTTATTCTCAACATTTTATCTCGACTTTTTTCTCGAAATTTAACACGTTTTTTCTCGTAATTTAACGAGTTTATTCTCAACATTTTATTTCGACTTTTTTTCTCGGAATTTAACAAGTTTTTTTAAATTTCTTAGTTGTTTAAGCTATTCTTAGTTTAACAGATATACAATGATACACAACTGGATATATGCTTATACTTTCTGTTTGTCTAAATTGTCTAAAACGTTTGTTGAATTAAAAGTATAAAGTGCAGTTATGTAGAAATTTTCTTGACAAACCATGCATTTTTGGGGTCATTGGTCTGAAAGCAGCAGCGATCAACTGCATCCCAAACACATAGTATTCACACTAGTATTTTTGGTGTCAGTGACAACTGAGCAAAACCTACAATCTTCTAGAAACTTCTCTTGGCCAGAGTCATACGGTGAGCAACAGTAATGGGCGACTCAAAATCTCCAAAAAGTATTTAAGAAAAAAACGTAGTACGTTAAGAAAAAATAGCTGTTGAAAGACCGCAAGATGGCCGTTCGATTTTCCCCTGCGTGTGTAGAGTGTAATGTGGCACACAGCATACAGACAACCATTTTGGCAACCTCCGTCTTTAATTTAGGGGGAAACCCAATGGAATTTTAACCAGTATAACTATGGCAACCAATAACAAATCAAAACCAGGCTGTGGTGACACCATGGAAACTAAACTCTGGCCAACGTCTATAGAGGAATGAGAGTCAGCATAAAGCATGCGGGTTTAGAAAGATTGAGCTTATTCACTGAGCTATATATAAAATGGTAGTGGGAGGAGCCCTTCAGCCGAAATTACACATCATTCAAATTACACTTCATTTACTTGAGATTATTATACAGCATTATAGTAACCACACTCTTGAGGGAGTTTACAACTTCTAACGATAAAGTCAAACTTTCTTGTTGCTAAACAAAATCATTGGGATGAACAGATGTTGGCTCATGATTTGTATTTTAAGCTGACGTATCACCAAAACACAAAATCTTTTTCTCATTTGGCTTACAAAGAAAATAAATGGAAAGAGAAAGACAAATATTGGTGTAAGATTTACTTTAACAGACCAGTAAATTTCACAAATAAGACACAGCACACTGAATTAAATGTGAAATTTTAAAAGACTGAGTATTCTCTTATATTCAGAGCATCTGTGGTTGAATGCACTGTTACCTCTGATAAATCAGTGTTGTAACTTTATAGTTTGTTTCACTGTTGCTTCTAACAATGAGGGAAAGGGCTGTGATGGGTCTTTTTACTTTAAAAGACCACAGAAGACTTGCTTTGAATGGGTGTGGGGGTGATCCAGGTGCATCAATGAAAGGGCTTCAGAAAAACAGGGTTAATGAGAGGTCACTGTGAAATCACGGTCTCAAGTGACCAGTTTGCAGTGTAAATAGCAGCTTCCTGTCATCATATACAGCTGCATAACTTTAAACTCACTTAGAAGAGTGCTGAACAAATAATGCTTACTGAATAGACCATTCACATGTACACACCCTAAACAAAAATTAAGATCTTTCTTGACGTTTTGTACAGCCCTTGAAATAACACGGTGATTGCTAAGGGATTTGAACAAACATAACTTGTCTCTGTATCATTATTTGATATATTAGATATGTATGCTCAAATCATATTTAGGGGCCAGAATATCATAGAAACTTTGGATGGACTCTTTTTTAGCGCTAAACCACTTACTTCAGAAAGTATAAATATCAAATATGTGAATACTGCTAATTTGTCAAAAATTGTTTTGTTCATCTTTAAACAAATAATTTATTCATATTTATAGTTTTACAATAAAGCAAAATTGTGGGGGGGAAAGAATATTCCACTTTCCAGGTTCATGTTAAAGGGTTAGTTCACCCCAAAATTAAAATTATGTCATTAATTACTCGCCCTCATGTCGTTCCACACCCGTAAGACCTTAATTCATCTTCAGAACACAAATTAAGATATTTTTGATGAAATCAATCAGTGAGGCCTGCATTGACAGTAAGATCATTAACACTTTCAATGCCCAGAAAGCGACTAAAGACATATTTAAATCAGATCATGTGACCACAATGGTTCAACCTTAATTTTATAAAGCGACAAGAATATTTTTTGTGCGCCAAAAAAACAAACAAGCTTCGAAGCTTTACGAATCTTTTGTTTCGAATCAGTGGTTCGGAGCATTTATCAAACTACCAAAGTCACGCCCCCCAGTGGTGAAGCATTGAAATTTCAAAACACTTATGACGTAACGAAGCCTCGTTTACTGAAATCATGTGATTTTGGTGCTCCGAACCACTGATTCGAAACAAAAGATTCGTAAAGCTTCGAAGCTCCATGAAGCAGTGTTTTGAAATCGCCCATCACTAGATATTGTTGAATAAAGTCGCTATTTTGTTTTTTTATTGGCGCACAAAAATATGAGAAAAAATGTTGAGAATAAAGTCATTAAATTACGAGAACAAAGTCGTTAAATTACGAGAACAAATGTCGAGATAAAATGTTGAGAATAAAGTCATTAAATTACGAGAAAAAAATTGTTACATTCGAGAAAAAAGTCGAGATAAAAAGTTGAGAATAAAGTCATTAAATTACGAGAAAAAAGTAATTTAAAATTCGTAATTTAACGAATTTGTTCTCGTAATTTAACAACTTTTTTCTCATAATTTAATGACTTTATTCTCAACATTTTATCTCGACTTTTTTCTCGAAATTTAACGAGTTTTTTCTCGTAATTTAACAAGTTTATTCTCAACATTTCATTTCGACTTTTTTCTCGAAATTTAACGAGTTTTTTCTCGTAATTTAATGAGTTTATTCTCAACATTTTATCTTGACTTTTTTCTTGAAATTTAACGAGTTTTTTCTCGTAATTTAACGAGTTTATTCTCAACATTTTATTTAGACTTTTTTCTCGAAATTTAACAAGTTTTTTTCTCGTAATTTAACAACGTTAATCTCGAGATGGTTTTATTTTTTTATTATTGCTTGGCCCTAATCCTCTTCCGTACTTTGATGATATAGCAAATGTTTAAGCTATTCTCGCGCACAAAAATATTCTCATCGCTTTATAACATTAAGGTTGAACCACTGTAGTCACATGAACTGATTTAAATATAACTTTAGTAGCTTTCTGGGCATTGAAAGTGTTAATTATCTTGCTGTCAATGCAGGCCTCACTGAGCCATCGGATTTCATCAAAAATATCTTTATTTGTGTTCTGAAGATGAACGAAGGTGTGAAACGAAATGAGGGTGAGTAGTAATCATTTTTGGGTAAACTAACCCTTTAATACGACCCTCAAATTCTTATCATGAACATCTAAGAGTAAGAAAGGAGGAGGATATTTTTGCAGTTTGGCCACAATGAGGGAGGGTTAAGATATTTTAATAAAATGAACACAGTCATATTTCCGTAATATTCAGTCATATTTCCGATCGTGCCTTCTTCCTGATCTTATGATGTGTCTTCTTGTGACTGACATAATACACCATCATGCAATATGACTCATGTCTTTCAATTTAAAGTGTTAAAAAACTTAAGATTGTACAATCGCATTATGCTATTTACACTAAATATGGTGCTGAATAAAAATGACAATACTAATTTAGCTGCCCATATTTTTGGCAAGTTGACGATTGTTCAGCGTGAACTACTGACTCTATTTACCTTACATCAGTCACTCATCACTCATCCTTAAACAGCCTCTTGCTTTGAATGGCTATGGAAATTACCTTGTGAGCTTATAGTCACCTATAGAAACCCTATGACATAATAACATTCAGATTAATGGCTGGTCATGTTTCAATGACTGATTCATGACTGATGAGAACTTGACTACAGTGCCTTGCGAAAGTATTCGGCCCCTTGAACTTTGCGACCTTTTGCCACATTTCAGGCTTCAAACATAAAGATATGAAACTGTAATTTTTTGTGAAGAATCAACAACAAGTGGGACACAATTATGAAGTGGAACGAAATTTATTGATATTTCAAACTTTTTAACAAATAAAAACTGAAAAATTGGGCATGCAAATTATTCAGCCCCTTTACTTTCAGTGTAGCAAACTCTCTCCAGAAGTTCAGTGAGGATCTCTGAATGATCCAATGTTGACCTAAATGACTAATGATGATAAATAGAATCCACCTGTGTGTAATCAAGTCTCCGTATAAATGCACCTGCACTGTGATAGTCTCAGAGGTCCGTTTAAAGCGCAGAGAGCATCATGAAGAACAAGGAACACACCAGGCAGGTCCGAGATACTGTTGTGGAGAAGTTTAAAGCCGGATTTGGATACAAAAAGATTTCCAAGCTTTAAACATCCCAAGGAGCACTGTGCAAGCGATAATATTGAAATGGAAGGAGTATCAGACCACTGCAAATCTACCAAGACCTGGCCGTCCCTCTAAACTTTCAGCTCATACAAGGAGAAGACTGATCAGAGATGCAGCCAAGAGGCCCATGATCACTCTGGATGAACTGCAGAGATCTACAGCTGAGGTGGGAGACTCTGTACATAGGACAACAATCAGTCGTATACTGCACAAATCTGGCCTTTATGGAAGAGTGGCAAGAAGAAAGCCTTTCTTAAAGATATCCATAAAAAGTGTCGTTTAAAGTTTGCCACAAGCCACCTGGGAGACACACCAAACATGTGGAAGAAGGTGCTCTGGTCAGATGAAACCAAATTGAACTTTTTGGCAACAATGCAAAACGTTATGTTTGGCGTAGCTCATCACCCTGAACACACCATCCCCACTGTCAAACATGGTGGTGGCAGCATCATGGTTTGGGCCTGCTTTTCTTCAGCAGGGACAGGGAAGATGGTTAAAATTGATGGGAAGATGGATGGAGACAAATACAGGACCATTCTGGAAGAAAACCTGATGGAGTCTGCAAAAGACCTGAGACTGGGACGGAGATTTGTCTTCCAACAAGACAATGATCCAAAACATAAAGCAAAATCTACAATGGAATGGTTCAAAAATAAACATATCCAGGTGTTAGAATGGCCAAGTCAAAGTCC
The DNA here is from genome assembly GCF_018812025.1 of Megalobrama amblycephala. Classification (NCBI taxonomy): domain Eukaryota; kingdom Metazoa; phylum Chordata; class Actinopteri; order Cypriniformes; family Xenocyprididae; genus Megalobrama; species Megalobrama amblycephala. The sequence goes on from NC_063067.1 coordinate 31,720,984, forward strand.
AGACCTGAATCCAATCGAGAATCTGTGGAAAGAACTGAAAACTGCTGTTCACAAACGTCACTGAGCTAGCTGTTTTGCAAGGAGGAATGGGCAAAAATTTCAGCCTCTCGATGTGCAAAACTGATAGAGACATACCCCAAGCGACTTACAGCTGTAATCGCAGCAAAAGGTGGCGCTACAAAGTATTAACTTAAGGGGGCTGAATAATTTTGCACGCTGTTTGTCATTTTGTCCACTTCAATGACTGATTCATGACTGATGAGAACTTGACTAATTTATATATATATATATATATATATATATATATTATTTTTTTTTTTTTTTTTTTTTTTAGTTTTTTTTAGTTTAATATGTTCTTCAAGGTTCACTTCTAATTTTAACATTTTTTTTTTTTTTTTTTTTTTTTGCGGACACACACACACATACACACACACACAAAACGTATATATGCTGAAAAGTAATTATTTCCAACCCTCATTCTGTCCCTCTGGCTGAATGATCTGTTTTTAAGGGTGGCTCCTTTAATGTTTGTCAGCCTGTTAAAGTCATTACATTGGAAAAATGCCCATTTGCTATTGCACTTGAGTGTTTTGAAAACATCCATATAAAACCATCATTTACAGACAAAGCATTATGAAGTTGTTTATTTATGGTTTTCAATGCTTACAGATCCAATACAGTTGGCTGCTTCAACAAAAGCCCATTAGTGATGGGTGCTTTGAAACATTTCTGAAACATTTGCCTCAATGAACAAGGCTTTGTTATGTCATAACTGTTTCGGAAATCTCGAAATTTCAATAGTTCACCGCTAAAGGTGGTGATGATCTCTGTGAACACATAGACCAGTGTCTATATGGTTTTTTTTTTTTTTTTAATTTAATGACACATTTGTAAAATAAAATGAAGAGTTTTTGTTAGTCTCTTACTGGCCTGATTAACCAAACTCTTCATAAAACAAATCCTACAATTTAAATAAGATAATATTTAATACATATTTAATAGTATTAGATGATTTGTTAATTGCAATTAATGAATTGAACTTTCAATAAAACATTTGCATTTGGTTTGTAAAAGATATTTTTATGCATGTTTGAGATGAGTTTTTGCCATTTAAGGCCAGATGTACTTGAAGCAAAATTGAAGAACAAACTGGTGTGGTGTCATTTCAAACAAAATCAGGCCAAACAAAGTTTGTTTTGTGTTCGTTTCGGGAGATTGAAACAGCTTCCCGGAAAAGTTCACTCTAACTGGTAAACACCTTCAAACTAGTATTGTCTGTGGCAATTACATCATAAGATGTGGCTACCATATAACACAGGTGTGGCTCTGAGGCTCCGCCTTCTTTGATGTAAATGGAAATCTTCTCTGGTTCATTTCTTCTGTTCAGTCTGTTGAGGTCAGACGTCCGCAAGTAAAAACATGAATATAACGGGGATGAATGAATACACTGCTTATAGTAGAAAATGTAGTTGTTATTCTAATTGAAAGAGACATTGACACTGTTTTTCATGTTTAATACTGTAAAGCTGCTTGCTTTTAAAAGCTTTGTTTCCTCCATCACTACTCTCCATTACACAGTGCCTCATTTACAAAACAGTCTGCAGTCAAATGCTCTGAACAAACATATGATCCTCCGACGTGATCCAGGATGACATTAAAGGGTTAGTTCACCCAACAATGAAATTTCTGTCATTAATTACTCACCCTCATTTCGTTCCACACTGTAAGACCTTCGTTCATCTTCGGAACACAAATTAAGATATTTTTGATAAAATCCGATTGCTCAGTGAGGCTTCTATTGAACCTCTCAAGATCCAGAAAGGTACTAAAGACGTCATTGAAACAGTCGACTTGAAAAAAAAAGTTTGCATTACATGAGAAATCACTTAACTTGTTACCCAATTTCTGATTAGGCGGGCATGCATGGGAAATCTCATAATCTACACCATCAAAAGACAATAGAATATTTAACCTTACCTGATATGAAGTGTGCGCTGCAAACGCGAGCATTTTCGATGATCATTTCTGTCCAGTCCGCTCATTTTATTGCATATAACCACAGCTGTCATCTTTTTTTTTTTTTTTGTCTGGCAAAATGTGATAAAATTGGAGCCTGTACTCCATTGATTCTGGCACCCAACAACACAAGATGACATTTTAAGCTCCTTATGTAGCCAACTATAAAAAATAATCGCTGACAAACTAGCTGGTTTGCATTGGCTGTGTCCAGTTTTCCCTGCAGCTAACGCTGTGTCGGCACTAAAAGGGTCTATTTGTTAATTGCTTGCTCTTGAGGCAGTCATATGCAAATGAATTTGCCCATGTGACGTCACATATATCCAAGCAAACTGTTTTGGAGCTTGGTTAAAAAATGCTTTGTTTATAATGCTAAAGCTATGACATTTAGAGGATGTTTTAATGGTGCAAAGACCTCTTTTATGTCAAAAGATCAAAGAACAAACAGATTCTTCTGAATTTCTCCATTTGTATTCCACAAACTGAAATAATAGCCTGATACGACATGAGGATGAGTAAATAATGACAGAAATATCATTACCGGGTGAACTATTCCAATAACATTCCCACTACGTTTGGTCCCATTTCAGTCTTGTTAATAAGTAGCTGTCGTTTGAAGTTTCTCAAATTTCTCCAAGTGTGTTTATGTCTCACAAGTGTCCATTACCCCATTGTGACCTCCATTATAAATACTTGACCCACAACAGTGGTGTTGAAACAGCCCTGATAAGCTGTCAGCACATCTTCACTTCCATGCATTTCAAGCCATTACCAGTTCCTTTTGTAAATATATATCTATATATCTGGGTTTTTTTCTCTTTCTCATTGGCTGCCTGTGACACCCTTTGGAAGATTTCCACGTATATCTTCAGTTTTTGACAAATAAAAAAGATATTGTGTTATCTTTACAGAACTGATCAAGATAAGCTAGAGTTACCTTATGGAAGCAAAAATGCCAATTCTGCTTCTTTTGTGCTGTGTTGTAGATTTAGTAAAGGTTTAATTAAAATCAGCTCTTTCAGAGGGGTTATATAAAAACATTCTGTAATAAGACTACACTTTAATTTGAAAACAACCTCTGGAAACCCTCACAGCAGCCTCATGACACAAAAATAAACGGATGTAACAAGCAGAAGCTCTGTTGGAGGCTTGTTTCAGTAGTAGTCTGCTTGGCACAGATCTGAAATTCCAGCCATATGGCGGCACTAGCCAAATAACACAGCACAAGGTCAGAGGTCAAACTGTTATAATGATTCGATGTGGACAGCTTCATATTCTTCACTGGCCTCTCATCTCGACTAGCACAGATATGACCAAAAAAGGGATTTCGGAGCTACTGCAAATCCCTGTGCACCTCCCACAGTACTCTGAGGCAAAATGACTTACTCCTTATGGGGCACAGGGGAAGAATGCTGCAAATCAGATTGGTATTATTACAAATACTGAAGAGAGCACAAATTCTTGGAGAAAGACCATCTAAGTCCTGAAGAAGAGAGCGGAGAGTTGCTCCCTGTTCGGCCTGGCGTGAACACAGACAGACTCCCTCAGTCTTATCTGCATATCCCAGAATGCCTTTGAATGAGAGGGTCATTATTAAGGCAGAGATATCAGCAAGGCTCCCAGGTTTCATTACCAACATTTAGACAGTGGGTGAAATACTGAGCAAGCGATTGCAGCCCATTTGACCATTATATGTGAGTATATGGCCAAAATACAACACATACTGTGTAAAAGTTTAGATCAAAATATATTTAGTAATTTATTTATATAATTTTACAATGTTCTTATGCATATATATGAATAATAATATACATTCAATAAAACGTTTGGGGTCAGTTTTATTATTTTTATTTTTTTTAAAGAAATCAATACTTTTATTCAGCGAGGATGCATTAAATTGATCAAAAGAGACAGTAAAGATGCTTATAATGTTATAAAATATTTCTATTTCAAATAAAAACATTCTATTCATCAAAGGATCCTGAAAAAAAGTGTTTCGGTTTCCACAAATATATGAAGCAGTTTTATAGAGCACATTTCAGCAGTGATAATAATAATAATAACTAGAATGTACATTTCCTGAAGAAAATGTGAATGGTGCTTGCAGTGGCAAAACTCGGCACCCGGTTGCTAGGCGGTTGCTATGGTAACCTGGGTGGTTGCTAGGGTGTTGCTAGGCAGTTGCTAAGGTACCTGGGGTGGTCACTACGGTTACTAGGCGGTTGCTAGGGTGTTCTGGCCGGTTGCTATGCGGTTGCTAGGGTGTTCTGGGTGGTTGCTAGGCGGTTGCTAGGCAGTTGCTAAGGTACTTGGGGTTGTTGCTAAGGTGTTGCTAGGCGGTTGCTATGGTAACCTGGGTGGTTGCTAGGGTGTTGCTAGGCAGTTGCTAAGGTACTTGGGGTGGTTGCTAAGGTGTTGCTAGGCGGTTGCTAGGCGGTTGCTATGGTAACCTGGGTGGTTGCTAGGGTGTTGCTAGGCAGTTGCTAAGGTACTTGGGGTGGTTGCTAAGGTGTTGCTAGGCGGTTGCTATGGTAATCTGGGTGGTTGCTAGGGTGTTGCTAGGCAGTTTCTAAGGTACTTATGCTGCTCACTATGATGTTGCTAGGCGGTTGCTAGGGTGTTCTGGATGGTTGCTAGGCAGTTGCTATGGTAACCTGGGTGGTTGCTATGGTGTTACTAGGTGGTTGGTAGTTGTCACAGATAGTTACTATGGAGTTTCTTTTTAAAAGATCTTATAAACCCTAAACTTTTGAATAGCAGCATATATATGATCACATTAAATCTATATTATCAAAGGGTTAGTTCTACTAAAAAATGAAATTTCTGTCATTAACTACTCACCCTCATGTCATTCCACACCCATATGACCTTTGTTCATCTTCAGAACACAAATTAAGATATTCTTGATAAAATCCAATGGCTCAATGAGGCCTGCATGAAGCTTTACGAATCTTTTGTTTCGAATCAGTTCGCCAAAGTCACGTGATTTCAGTAAACGAGGCTTCGTTACCTCATAAGTGTTTCAAAATTTCAATAGTTCACATGACTTTGGCAGTTTGATAAACGCTCTGAATCACTGATTCGAAACAAAAGATTCGTAAAGCTTCATGAAGCAGTGTTTTGAAATCGGCCATCACTAGATATTGTTGAATAAAGTCGTTATTTTGTTTTTTTGGCGCACAAAAAGTATTCTTGACACTTTATAACATTAAGGTTGAACCACTGTACTCATGCAGGCCTCACTGAGCCATCGGATTTCATCAAAAATATCTTAATTTGTGTCCTGAAGATGAACGAAGGTCTTACGGGTGTGGAACGACATGAGGGTGAGTAATTAATGACTGAATTTTCATTTTTGAGTGAACTAACCCTTTAATATATTATTTATATTGTTTTTCCCTTTAAGAAGTAAACTATCCGAGATTACCATTGTGCAAGACATCCAACCTAGGTTGCTTAAGGAAGACTGCCCATTTAATAAGTGTATTGCATATTGTTTTGAGCAATGTGTCTGCTAAATATTTACTTACTGCTTACTGAATAGTATAACCATGATGACACTCTTCTGTAAGTACAGTGGGCCTGTTTACAAAACGTCTAGCCAAATGACATAGCTGTGCTGGTATGTCTCAGACGAAATACTATCAACCCTAAGAGATACTCATTACATTCATTCACACTGAGCTATACTTTCAGCTTTGTTGGCGGGTGGAGGCTTGGATGTGTGTGTTACCATCAAGGACATATAAATCTCAGTGTGATTGCGTATATGTAAACTCAGATTTCAAAATCTGATGCAGAGGCAAGAAACTCATGGTCAGTGCTCTGGATTCCTACTGAAAGTATCTGTCGAAGTTATTGTGTGTCTCATTTGTGGTCAATAATAATATGTAACTTTCCAGGAAACAGAGGCGTCTGTGCAAATGTTTACAGTTGGTTGTGTAAAAATCCATCGAACCATCAGCCGTAATTTGGTAAATATATGAGCTCTGGAGTTTTGATTATATCAAGTTGGCAAATACATGTCTCATTAGCCAAATAATCCTTGACATTTCTCTTTCATCTGGTGATGTGTTGCACAACAGGACTAAGGTAAGAGAGTGTTTCCCATGATGAAATAATGTGGGCTGAAGATCGGGAAGGCAGTATTCATGTGAAAAATAAATCTGAACACAAAAATGTGACAGAGAACACTGATAAAGATATCTTTCAGTAATTAAAAAGTTTAGTTTACTGTAACCTAAAAGCATTTCTCTTTTTTTGTGCTTTATCTCACTTTTTGTCAGTCTGTTGTCAAAGTGTTAGGGTGAAGGTTGGGAACTAAAAAACGGTGTGCCAATTTCACTGCACTGGAAAGTAGCGGATCGCATGAAAGAATGTGTAAACAGGTTGTGACATCTTATCTTCAACATCTGTTAATGATAAACAAACCATCTCAGGTCACAGTCCTGGTTAATATATCATTTGAAGTCTAGTGCTAAACTACGCCTTCTTATCAGGGTGCCACAGTTTCAGAAATAGCTCTCCATGCAAGCTCCATTGAAAAAATTACAATAAAGCATTTGCTGATAGTAAAGATCAATAAAACATTTAAGATCGTAAAATGACTACGTTATTCACACAGTGGCACTCAATCATTCATAATTTATTGATTTTCTCAACATTATCTAATCAACTCCTGACAAACACATTGATTATTAGTTGCATTATCACTCAGTAAGTCATTTAACCATGCATTGCTATGTCTTTGGAAGGCTTTTGTCTTTCAAAACACATTATGTTTTTAATTATTAATTTTAATGATTTTTATGATTTAAAGGGTTAGTTCACCCAAAAATGAAAATAATGTCATTAATTACTCACCCTCATGTCATTCCACACCCATAAGACCTTCGTTTCTGAAGATATGAAGATATTTTTGATGAAATCTGATGGTTCAGTGAGGCCTGCATTGACTATTATGCACAGAAAGCTGCTAAAGACATATTTAAATCAGTTCATGTGACTACAGTGGTTCAACCTTAATGTTATGAAGTGTCGAGAATACTTTTTGTGCACCAAAAAAAAACAAAATAACGACTTTATTCAACAATATCTAGTGATGGGCAATTTCAAAACACTGCTTCATGAAGCTTTGCTAATCTTTTGTTTCGAATCAGTGATTCGGAGCGTTTATCAAACTGCCAAAGTCACGCCCCCAGTGGTGAACCATTGAAATTTCGTAACACTTATGATGTAACGAAGCCTCGTTTACTGAGATCACATGACTTTGGCAGTTTGATACACGCTCTGAACCACTGATTCGAAACAAAAGATTCGAAAAGCTTCATGAAGCAGTGTTTTGAAATCGCCCATCACTAGATATTGTTGAATAAAGTCTTCATATTGTTTTTTTTTTTGGTGCACAAAAAGTATTCTCTTCACTTCATAACATTAAGGTTGAACCACTGTAGTCACATGATCTGTTTTAAATATGTCTTTAGTAGCTTTCTGGGCATTGCAAGTGTTAATGATCTTGCTGTCAATGCAGGCCTCACTGAGCCATCAGATTTCATCAAAAATATCTTAATTTGTGTTCTGAAGATGAACGAAGGTCTTACGGGTGTGGAACGACATGAGGGTGAGTGATTAATGACTGAATTTTAATTTTTGAGTGAACTAACCCTTTAATTATTATCTTTTCATTAAACTCGTGAAACCTGATATAATATTTAATGCACTTCATGTTTTTGATAACAAAGAATGGAATATATTTTCTTCCTCTTTGTATTTTTATATCAATATGGTACAAGATTGTCTTATTCAAATCAATGCAATAATTGAGTTAAGTCAAAAGTAATCTAAAAGTAATCAAAAAGTAGTCCGATTACATTACCTAAATGTGTAATGTAATGGATTATGTTACAATTTTTGTTATAATTTGTAAAACAATTTTGTAAGTATAATTATATATAATTTTGTCATTATGAACGTAAAATTTCACAAAATGCTTTGATTGTGTTTTTCTTGTTCTGAACCCAGTATATTCCTTTAAGCGCATGTTCATTGCTGCATTTAAACTCATTCACTGTGTGGTTTTCAGCTGTCAGACGAGATGCCAACTCAATTATATATACATATAACTGTTTCCGTTTGTGTTCAGTAAACACCCATTATCCAAACATGAATCATTCAAATTGATATCCTGTGCTGGATTAAACAATGAGACGTTTGAGTTTGACGTCTTTCTTGCAAACAAAAGATTTTTCACATTTTTCAATGAGATCATGCAACTAGTATTTTGAAGCATGCTATGTCAACATCCGATATCATGACTTCATTGGTTTGCTCAAATCTATTGGGCGGTAGGCATGATTCATTCTCTATTGAGACACAATTATGTAATGTGTTGCTATAGGAAGATCCTTGGTTTAACGTTATTTAGAGAGCTACAGTTGTCCTACTGTCGTGAATAAGGGTGTGAAGTGTGATCTCACTGAATCCATCCATGCCTGTGTCATGACATGGTGTCGGTGGCAAGTCGAAATTTGTCCTGCCATTATCTACTGCAGTGCCGGGAAAGATGCTCACTTTTTATTGCAAGAATTATGAGGAGTGAATGCTGATGTGATGTGGAGATGAGGATCTAATTGCAGCAGCAGAACTGTAATAAAAGAAACCAAATATTCAGGATCGCAGGAAAACCGCTGGAGAACTGGAAACCACACACTGATGCAACAAGAACATACAAAACACAACTGAACAACTTCAAACTGAAGCAAAGAAACTATAGGCTATACAAAGGATCAAACTAAGGGGCTGTTTCCACAACACCGTTTTCAACATTTTCGGGGCCTGGAAGCATAAACTTTTGAAAATGGGTTTCAGAGTGCAAGTTTTTGAAAATTACAGTGTTAAAGGGTTAGTTCACCCAAAAATGAAAATAATGTCTTTAATTACTCACCCTCATGTCATTACAAACAGATTTTTGTTCATCTTCAGAAAACAAATGAAGATCTTTTTGATGAAATCTAAGAGATTTCTGTTGAGTGGTTTAGTCCAAATTTTCTGAAGAGTTACAATTGCTTTAAATGATGAACAGATTTAAAGGATCAGTTCACTTTCAAATAAAATTTTCCTGATAATTTACTCACCCTCATGTCATCCTAGATGTTCATGTCTTTCTTTCTTCAGTTGAAAAGAAATTAAGGTTTTTGAGGAAAACATTCCAGGATTTTTCTCCATATAGTGGACTTCAGTGGACTCCAAATGGTTGAAGGTCAAAATGACAGTTTCAGTGCAGCTTCAAAGGGCTTTAAATGATACCAGACAAGGAATAAGGGTCTTATCTAGCGAAATGATCGGCCATTTTCTAAAAAAATGTAAATGTATATGCTTTATAAACACAAATAATTGTGCTTCCGCTTTCCGTATTCTTCAAAAAGTTTATGCCGTATGTCCTACGCCTTCCCTATTCAACTTACGGAAAAAACTCAACTGGCTCCGTGTTCGTTACGCAAGTAGAATAAGGAAGGCGTAGGACATACAGCGTAAGCTTTTTGAAGAATACGAAAGTGCGGTTTTGGCGGAAGCACATGCAAGGCGATGATTTGTTTATATAAAGCATATACATTTACATTTTTCTCGAAAATGAGCGATGGTTTCTCTAGATAAGACTCTTATTCCTCGTCTGGTATCGTTTAAAAGCTCTTTGAAGCTGCACTGAAACTGTCATTTTGACCTTCAACCGTTTGGTGCCCATTGAAGTCCACTATAAGGAGAAAAATCCTAGAATGTTTTCATCAAAAACCTTCATTTCTTTTCGACTGAAGAAAGAAAGACATGAACATCTTGGATGACATGGGGGTGAGTAAATTATCAGGAAAAAATTTTTTGAAAGTGAACTAATCCTTTAATTTAGGCTTTTATTCACATATATAAACATTCATCAATGCATGTTCGTTTGACATGCAAGAACCAATGAGGTTCAGTCTTGTGTGTTACGCAGCACATTTGAGCTTCTGCAAGGACCAATGAGGTTTGTTCTTGCATGTCAAGCAGGTACGGGTTGAGCTTCTATTTATGTTCGCTGATCAATGTTTATATGAAGAAGAAATGAACCAGAGATTTCCATGTCAAAGAAGGCTGAGCCTCAGAGCCACACCTACCGATTACGTGAGGTTTCGCCACAGAACAGAAGCTGTTTACCAGCCAGAGCACACTTTTCCCGGGAAGTTCACTTTGGCAAGCTGTTTTGAACTCCTGAAACGAACACAAAACCGAATTTCGTTTTGGTCGAATTTTGGTCGAAAAGTCATTACACAAGTTTTTTGTTGTTCTGTATGAATGGGGATCATTTTGACAACGTTGCCATCTGTACGCAAAAATGCAAAGGACTTTTCCGTTTTTAGTACATTGTTCTCATGTAGGGTTTGGTTGGACTTTTAAGCTCCACCCACTACATCCAGAAAGGGGGAGCAGGATGTCTATCTCCACCCATTGGTTCTGCAGTGAGTAGCCTCTTAACTAAACAGAACATAAACATGACATAGCAGATATATAATGATATGTCTATGAGCATTTTTTTTTTTAAATCACTGTCAAGTTAAACTTTATTGTAATGTATAAACCAAAGTCTATATTGTAGGTTCTTGGTCAGCATGTCTTTTGAGTTTTTCACCATTTTAAGCACCTCTTTGCCGTCAGTAGTCAATTTTAAATGGTGCTGTAGTATTGTGTTTTTGTTAAAGTACAAATATCCCACACTCTCACTAACTTAATCTAACTTGCATAATACATATATATTGAAAATATAAATATAGGAAATTAAATGTCAATTTTCCAAAACTATCACATCAACTTCAATATATTTTCACAAAGCATTTCTGAAAAAAAAAGAAAGAAAACTTAACAGCACATGTAGCCTTGAAAGCAGTTCATATCATTTATCTCTACTTAAATCAAGTGATGTTTATCTTTGTTCCAGGAAGAATCCGAGTATGACTCAAAGATCGGAAATACAGTCCTCCTGAGAGTGAAAGCAGAACAGGGAGGACCATCTTTAAACTTTAGTACCAACAGTCAGCAATCATACTGTACTCACAGTGAAGCCGTTCACCGTGCCTCATGTTTGCACAGTTAGATAGGAGCTGTTTGGTCATGTGTGTGTGTGTGTGTGTGTGTGTGAGAAAGAGAAATGTCTGTTCTAATTGAGTTGACTTTTATCTCTAACAATGTTGACACAACATTACAAGCAAAGGCAAATAGCAAAGCATGGGAAAAGGCCTTGACAGAACATAAAGCATTATCTGGAGGTGAAAGATGAAGATGTTTTTAAAAACCTAAAAGCTTAGATTACTTTACTAGCCCCAGCTACATCAGAAACTCAGACTAAATCAAATATAAAACAGTTATTCACAATTTCAAATGACTGATGTGCACCACCATTGGGGTTGATACTTTTTTTGTAATGTTTTTGAAAGAAGGCTTTCAAACGCTCCTGTGTGTATCTCTGTAAGCACTCAGTGAAGAGCGTCAAAGATGACTTTGCATGTTTTTGAAGCGTTGATCACTGTAGCCAATCACAGACATATCTGTTGAGCATGTGAACACAATGGCCAATCAGAGGTGTTTAAGAATGCGCTCAACAGCACTCAAAATTCTAGGGGGAAATGCTGGTATCGTCACGTTTTTAAAATTTCAGTACCAACTTGGAACGTTACTTTAAAAAATATTTAAGGCTGCAATATGTAATATTTTCTGTCCACTAGAGGTCGCTAGAGGCCTATTCAAAACAAAGGCGTAGCTTGATGACGGCAAGTTTGAGAGCGGAAACTTGGGACATGTGGTCTTCATCTCATCGGCCAGTGGAAAAGAAATCATGTTCATGGATGCGATTATTAACGTTACTGTAGTGTGAAGCAGAGCAGGAGCGAGTGTTGTGGAGCTGAACGAGGAGCTGGAGCGATTGATCAACACACGCCTCACGAGCAGCGGGACTTTTATTATGACACAGTCGCCGGCGCCGCTTCCGCATTTCCGGTCATGAGTATGAGGTAACGCAGCTCTGTTTATCATATTAGATACATTTGAGAGTGTTGAAAATGATGTTATAACGTTACTCTGTGCGTTCGCTCGGCGGCTGCTGTGAGACACTGTTACACACTGCAGTAAGATAGATCGATTTTACAATATCATATTAAATGCTGGATGGCTTGTGTTGATAAATGGCATGCAATTAATTTTAAAACATATTGTATGATTGAGAAAATGCTGTATTACTGTTACTAAAAATAAAGCTGCATCTGATTATGCTATGTTAGCTACTTCACAAAATAGTGTTTTTCTCTGAGGCATGGTAAAGCATGGTACTCGCAAAAAATCAAGAAAATTAGATTTAAACAATGAGACTAAACGTGTTGAGCTACAGTATATAACAATAATTAGTTTTCTCACGATTTACAAATGGTTGGAAACATTTGGGATGTTGTAAGTACTCAAGTGAACAAAATATATAACACTGGCCTAGTGGTTTTTGGATATTTTACTGCAAAATTCTTACATATTGCACCTTTAATGTAATTAAATTTAACAATTGGTAAGGCCATATGCAGAGTGAAATAACCTCAGACACTTAACCACTTCTGCAGTTTTCAATAATCACAAAGAGAGATAATAATGAGTGATTTATAAGAGGGATTAGGTGATCACAAAAGCCAAACTGTCATGTTGAAAGATGAGTTCATCACATATTTTCAGGGGGAGTTGAAGAGGGGGTCTGAATTATTGCCTTGTCTTATCTTTGTCTTTCAATCTAAATCCTCAAAGATTGAATATACTGCTTTATTCATTGCGTCATAAATGGGAAATCTGGGAAGAAAGCACATATGTCTATGTGTAGTTGAGATGTAAAACTGTTATGCAACTGATTTAGACTTTATAAGATAAATGATAAGGTAATTTCTGCATGGGAATGGTCATTAAACACAACACACACTCATACCAGGGTTGCTATAGCTAATTAAAATGAAAACTAAAACCATTTCAAGTAACAAGTAACATTTCTGATACTTGAAATAAAATAAACGTTAAAGGGTTAGTTCACCCAAAAATGAAAATTCAGTCATTAATTACTCACCCTCATGTCGTTCCACACCCGTAAGGCCTTCGTTAATCTTCAGAACACAAATTAAGATATTTTTGATGAAATCCGATGGCTCAGTGAGGCCTTCATAGGGAGCAATGACATTTCCTCTCTCAAGATCCATTAATGTACTAAAAACACATTTAAATCAGTTCATGTGAGTTCAATGGTTCGATATTAATATTATAAAGTGACGACAATATTTTTGGTGCGCCAAAAAAACAAAATAACGACTTATATAGTGATGGCCGATTTCAAAACACTGCTTCAGGAAGCTTCAGAGCATAAATGAATCAGCGTATCGCATCAGCGGTTCGAAGCGCCAAAGTCACGTGATTTCAGCAGTTTGACACGCGATCCGAATCATGATTCGACACAAAAGATTCATAACGCTCCGAATCTTCCGCAGTGTTTTGAAATCGGCCATCACTATATAAGACGTTATTTTGTTTTTTTGCCGCACCAAAAATATTCTCGTCGCTTTATAATATTAATATTGAACCACTGTACTCACATGAACTGATTTAAATATGTTTTTAGTACATTAATGGATCTTGAGAGAGGAAATGTCATTGCTGGCTATGGAGGCCTCACTGAGCCATCAGATTTCATCAAAAATATCTTAATTTGTGTTCTGAAGATTAACGAAGGCCTTACGGTTGTGGAACGGCATGAGGGTGAGTAATTAATGACAGAAATTTCATTTTTGGGTGAACTCTTTAAATATGAAATAATGTAAAAACTTAAACTTACTGTATTTCAGCCACATTTCTCCTATAATTTGACTTGATTAACTAAAATGACTAAAAATAAAATAAAAAACTATAGACAAAAAATTAAATAAAAATGTTTTTAAAAATAATATTAATAACAAAAACACAACAAAATTACTAAAATTAAAAACAGAATATAAAAATAAAAACAATATAACTCAATGATACTAAAATAACACTGACTTGCAGTTTCAACGACCACAAATCCCAAACCAACTATCACTTTCACTCACAAACATGACGTTTCTCCAAAACCACAGTTTGGGGTTGTGTTGGAGTCATTATTGTTTGTGTCATTCTGCTACTGTAAAAAAAAAAAGAAGAAGAAAAAAGACAAGTAAAAAGGATCCTAAAGAGGCGGCGATATAGCTTGCTTTTCCTCACCGAAGCCAAACAGTCAGACTCACAGCTGTTTACACACAACGAGGTCACAGACCAGGTGAGACACACCTCTCTCTTGTCAGTCCTCTGAAAAGCTTCCGTTCATTCACCCTCCACAGCAAAACGTGTGTTTATGACGAGGCTGTGATAGACAGGACTTTTATTCTCTGGTCTGAAGAAAGCTTGTCAACTGTTCTAAAGGATCCGGTCTATAGATCCCATCATCAGTGCTGATAAAGCACTCAGGTGGGCAAACAAACCCTAGAGAGTAAACAGTCGGACTGACTCACCAGAACACAACCAGGCAACCAAACATCCAACACAGCAGGTTGTGTTTTAATAAGAACAAGTTTGCAATTTCTTTTCAAACTTTCCACGGCTCAGCAACTCCAGACTCACTAGGCTTGTTCTTTCTAATTAGGCCTGTATTATGCCTTATACACAACACTAATGCATTTTTTTTTGCTGAAATATTTAATTAGTGCTTCTGCAATGATGCTGTTTGACTCTTGTATAGTGTCAGTAATCTATTTAGTGCACACAATGTGGAAAAGCTACAACAAGTAAACATGTCAGGATGTACTTCACCATGATCAAAAATCAATGCTGAAATATCGAGACGCGGCTTGTTAAGAACACAACCCACAAAACAGCTTAAATGATTCAAATTTAATTACCAAAACTTATTTTTGGGCTTTGGCTGAAAATGTTAATGTCAGTTTTGGTAAAAAAAAAAAAAAAATACTTTCAGTTCATTTTCATTGTAAACGTTAAAGAATAGCAGAGTCCCCACAACAACTATAATGATAACGGCACAGAGAAACAATATCACTGGAATCACTTTCACTATGATTTTGTCCAGCTGATGAACAATAAAAACATTGACAGCCAATCAGAATCCATCCTGCTTTAAAGAGCTCGAGCATTTAAAGTGGCAGATGACAAAACTGCAGCATGTACTTATAATAAACAGAACTACATCCTGTGGTAGTGTGGACACTTAGTTATCGATATAGTTTATATATATATATATATATATATATATATATATATATATATATATATATACACACAGATATAGACTCAAACACAACTATTAAAACAGGTTCAAACATTCACTGATGCTCCAGAAGGAAACACGATGCATTAAGAGTCGGGGGGTGAAAACTTTTGAATTTGAATATCAAGGTAAATTGTACTTATTTTTCCTTCTGGGAAACATGCAAGTATCTTCTGTTGCTTCCGAAAGGGCAGTACTAAATGAAAAGCAATGATATTTCAATAAAATAAGAAAAATTTGGACATCTTCATCCTGTTCAAAAGTTTTCACCCCCCGTCTCTTAATGCATCGTGTTTCCTTCTGGAGCATCAATGAATGTTTGAACCTTTTTTAATAGTTGAGTTTGAGTCCCTCAGTTGTCCTCAGTGTGATAAAATTGATCTCAAAATCATACAGTCACTGCTGGAAAGGGTTCAAATATGCAAAAATGCTTGAAAACTGAAGAATCTGCAGGAGCTGGAGGATTTTTCTGAAGAACAGAGCTCAGTTTAACTGCTCAGGACAAACAAGAGACTCATGAACAACCATCACAAAACACACAAACAGTCGTGGATCATCAGGTAACCACACACAGTATTGAGAATCAATGCTTCACATACTTATGAATGGGTTATTTTAATAAATTCAGCTATTGTTTTGTCTTGTGAACTAAATGCAAACATCTTTTATGTAAAATATCAGGACAGTACTAAACAAAAAATAACATGCATTTTGTATGATCTCTCTTATTTTGTTAAAATTTTTCACATTTTCACAGATTCTGCAAGTGGTTCACATACTTTTTCTTACAACAAATATATATATATATATATATATATATATATATATATATATATTGAATTAGATTTTATTTTAAGTATATTTAATAATAAATATATTATATTAAATTACATTTTGATTTTAGTAATTTAATAGTTTTTTAATAGTTTTTTCTTTTTAACATTAATTTACATTTTAGTTTAATTTTAGTAAAATTTAGTTAGAGATTTAGTTTTTATTTTAGCTTTATTTCAATAACCAGAAATGTTTTAGTTTTAGTTAACAATGACAGCACTGATCGATGACATCTTATCTGGGAGGAAAAAAAACCCTGTTCCTGGCAACTCGGTAACATCAAAACCAACAAACACCAATAAACCAAACCAAAACAAAAACCTAGATCTCTTATCGCCATAACTAAAACAAAGTTGTAAAATGGAACTGAAACCCATGAGCAGCCAATCATAGCACACTATCACTTCCGAAATCAATGATTTCATGAGAACATGTGACAGCTATACCGGTGAGGAGCGTGAGGGGAGAATCCCTGTTGCCAAAGCAAACACTGAGCTGTTTGGTCACTATCTAAGACACAACCTCTGAGGTTATGCAGTGAAAAAAGATGAATGCATAAGACGTGGGCGTCACCTTTGCCTCCCACCGCCTCATCGCTGTTGAACTGTGGGATGTGTTCTGAAGCTTGGCGTCCTCCCAATCCTCCCACGTGCTCCGGCCTTGCCCTTCAGAGACTCGTCGGACACGCAGAAGCGTTGCTATGGTTACTGCTCTAAAGTTTGGGTAAAAACAAACTGATAAAAAAGGGGAAAAGCCTTGCAGTCATGCCTCATGGCCTCGAGCTTATTCCTACACTCAAATGAGGCATGGTGTCATGTGGCATCAGCTTCCTGCTGCAACTATTAATTCCTTTTTCCATCATCTGAACGTCTTTTGAGTAGGT
Organism: Megalobrama amblycephala; assembly: GCF_018812025.1. Taxonomy (NCBI): domain Eukaryota; kingdom Metazoa; phylum Chordata; class Actinopteri; order Cypriniformes; family Xenocyprididae; genus Megalobrama; species Megalobrama amblycephala. Next base: position 31,738,053 of record NC_063067.1, read on the forward strand.
GAAAGGATAAAAGAATGACTTTTGGTGTCATGATATAAAATCCCATGGCATGCATTGAAAACCCTTCACGGGCACTTAGTGACTTTCTCACTCACTTGAGCATCTGGTTTACACATCAACCATGAAACTTTGTGCGTCACATGCGCTTTATAGTATCAACTTTCCGGAAAAAACAATTGAGCTTCAATGTGGGTTTACCTTTTCTTTTCTGGCAAGGACAACACTGCCACCCTGTGTTTTACACTGACATAAAATGCTGTTGGTTCACTTCATCTAAAACCATTTTGAATAATAAACAACAGAGCCTTTGCCTTATGAAAAAATATATTCACAACACTGTAAAATAACTTGTATAGTTTAATATAGTGATTCCCAAACTTTTATACTAAAAATATTTACTTGAATACCCCCTGAGATGTATAGTTAAGTTAATATTTCAATAATTTAATAAAACATTCACAGTTCTCTGATGTTAGTTAATGATCACATGACATGCAGATAAACAAATAAAAAATGTATTTTTTTTTATTTTTTTTTTTGTATTTGGCATTTTTTTATTTTAAAAATATGTATTTTAATTTTACATTTTTAATTTTACATTTATTTATACGATTTTTTTAATCAACTCACAAACCTCAGTTTGGGAAACCCTGTTTAACGGATCAGATTGGTGTAAAGGGTTAGTTCACCCAAAAATGAAATTTCTGTCATTAATTAATCACCTTCATGTCGTTTCACACCCGTAAGACTTTCGTTCATCTTCAGAACACAAATTAAGATATTTTTGATGAAATAAATTTTTTATCCTCCATAGAAAGCAATGTAATTACTGTCCTTCAAGGTTCAAAAGGTATTAAAGACATTGTTAAAATAGTCAATGTGACTGACTACAGTTCTGACGTAGAACCTGGAAGTGCTGCAATGAAAATAGAGTAGGAGAATGACGAATATGTTATTTTTGGATTGTTTTGGGTTATTCTAAGGTTGAACCAGTGTAGTCACGTTGACTATTTTAATGATGTCTTTACTAATTTTCTGGACCTTGAATGACAGTAATTATGTTGCTTTCTATGGGAGATAAAAAATAAAAAAAAATCTTGGATTTCATCAAAAATATCTTAATTTGTGTTCTGAAGATGAAGGAAGGTCTTACGGGTGTGGAATGATGTATTTTTGTATATCTGTGTATATCTGATGTATATCTGTATTTTTTCTTATTTGCCTTAATTTATAATAATTTATACATTTACATAAAATAGCTACATTTTTTTGAAAAATTCACTTTAAAGATCATCAAAATTTCTCAATTTCATTCACTGTGATAATATGAAAAATGTGCCATGGTTTAGTGGAAGTTTGCTGCCATCTATTGGAAAACAAACACTTTTAAAAAATTAAAATAACATGAATCTATTTCTACTACAGCCACTAGAGAGCAGCAGGGGATTACTCAATGGCTCCTGTACCATTCCAAAGTTTTTCATTTAATTTGTTTAGACATTATAAAATCATTATTTTAACAACAATGTAACATTTTAGTATTTTTTTTTTTACTTTATCTTTTTTGCATTAATTAAAAACAAATAAATACAGTGCATTCTAAAATTGGTTGCCATTTTTTAATGCTTTACAGTTTGACTATTATTTAAACATGCTGCTTTGGAATTATATTCAGTGTGAAAAGTGAAATTAAAGTTTCATTTTATTCAAAAGGTTGTTAAACAAGCCAATTATTCAAAATCTAATTTATTAACATTATAAAAATGTGGTCACAAACAAACAAAAACAGTATTCAGGCTGAATGAAAATTTAGACCACTCTCTGTCAGTAGGTGGCGCTTATGGAACAGCGGAAATAGAGCTGTTTCCCCAGTAACCTCTGTAAACTCAGTTTTATATTATTTACGCACATGTAAGCTTATCAGTTTGACAGAATGTTCTACTTCATTGTGTTATAAGAAGTCAAACTATATCATTTCCCATTATCATAGCATTTGTTATGAAAAATAGCAACTTACACATAGCCTATAGAAACAACAGAAGATGTCACAGGTGTAATATAAATCTAGTGAAAAATATTCCCTTAATAGATTATAAATTCTACAAGTTAGCCAAATTTAACATAATTACTACAATAAAACTATAAAGGGTGGGTCATGAATAGTTTAAAAAGCTCCCTAATAAATGTTGGCGCAAGATGATGTTTGTCCTCTTTTCAGTCTTTTGTTAACTTTGTTCATCAGTCTAGATCACGTTTGACTTTCTCTATAGCGTTTTAAAATGTTTAACTCTTAATAGAATTCAAATGGATCGCACATTTTATCATCAGTGTCAGGATGGCTCGTGGAAATCTTAGCACACTTTTGGAGCGTGATAACATTCAAAGTAGCAGCCTATTGCACTGCATATTAGCCAAAGGAAATGCAAAAAGGCCTCCTGTGTGACTTCCCTGTGCACACTTTTCTGTTCACTTGGATGAAAAGCAATTAAAAGTATAGCCAATCACAGTCTATAGGGGTGATTCATTGCTATTTCACATTTTTAACTTTAGTTCAAGCGCTCAAAGTTCAATGCAAAGGGAGATATTTTCTTTTAAAGAATTCTCTGTTTAAGGACTACAACAAATGGCAGGTAAGGACTACAACGAGCTTCTTCCTGTGTTGGTGACATCACTAACACTAAAATCTACATAAACCCCGCCCCCGTGAACGCGTTAAAGGGTTTGAGGCCATGTTATTGCATTACAGTCCGTAACACAAATGCAATAGCATGTCATAAAAGCAAGATGCCAACTTGACAAGTTATAACCAGAATTAAACTAAACTATACCTGTTCTGTCTTCATGCAGCATATATTCTCTGGCTCTGTAGGATCTTACAACAGTTCCCACAGGAGTGATTTATAGATTATCGTGACAGAATATGCTACTCAATGACTTTAAGATAGTTAACTCCACATCAGCTACATAAATTCATCAACTAACCGTTCAGAAACGTCCTGTTGCCTTCTACATGTTGTCACTTCTTCTTGAGTCTCTCCATCATTGTCCGACTCCGGTTTGAACATAAAAGGCTGAACAGTTTCTGACATTTTCAGTGAGTCTGTGTGAGGTAATCGGCGCTGCTAACAAAAGCTCTTGAAACTCCGCCCTCTTCTTGAGAGCAGTCGCTCATTTGCATTTAAAGGTACACACACAAAAACTGAGCGTTTTTGTTCGTCAAAAAGTGATTTAACAAGCTATAAAAAATTATCTGTGGGGTATTTTGAGCTGAAACTTCACATACACACTCTGGGGACATCAGAGACTTATATTACATCTTGTAAAAGTGGCATTAGGCCTATACCACCCTTTAAAATATGTACAAGACGCTTTAGGGAGTTTATGTGTGTCATTATGTGCCTTACTTTGAAGCGATGCTCTTGCAGTTATTCGTTCTGGTCCAATTTTCAAATAATAATTAGACTAATATATATACATACAGAGCTGGGTAGTAACGAATTACATGTAATCTGGATTACGTAATCAGATTCCAAAAATCAAGTACTTGTAATTTGAGTAAACTACTTTTTAAAATACTCGTAATCAGACTACAGTTACTTTTTATGGATTACATGATTACATATTTACACAATGGCAGTAAGTTGTTCGCAATTCATTGATTCTCCTAATTTTTCATTTTTTTAACGTTTATATTTTTTTCATAATAAACCTGCCGATTATATACGTTCGTGATTCTTCGTTTTTCTGGTGGTGAGGGGGAAATATAGATGAATATATATGAAATATAGATGAAATATAGATGAATATATATATATATATATATATATATATATATATATATATATATATATATATATATATATAATATAATAATAATAATAATATATATGAAATACAGATGAAATAATTGATGTAGCAGTGATATTGCTGTGAATTTCATGTTTTTCATTTTTTTGTAATGTTGCTGTTTTCTAAATGTACATAATTTTAAGTAAATATGTTTTAAAATCATAAGATTTGATTTTGTTTTATTCAGTGTTACTATCAGCGAACACTAACAGGTACATTAGTGTTAGTATTCTGAAGCATTAACTGTCTATACATTTCACTTTAAAAACAATCTGTTGAGGCTAATAATAGAATATATTTTTTGGACTATATTTTTTCTTTGTATCTGTCAAAATAGTACAAGATTATCCTACAATATATGTGACATCAAATAAGGGTTAGCACAAATGTAATCTAAATGTAATCCAAAAGTAGTCAGATTACGTTACCCAAAATGTGTAATCTAAGAGATTATATTACTGATTACAAATTACATGACAAAATTTGTAATCAGTAATATAATCTCTTAGATTACACATTTTTGGTAACGTAATCTGACTACTTTTGGATTACATTTAGAGTAATTACAGTTAATGTTATTCACAATAACTGATTACAATTCATAATCTACCCAGCTCTGTATATATATATATATTATTGATTTGTTTTTATTATTAGGCAATGTATATATTTATCAGACTAAATGGAGTAATTCGAAACACAATAAATAAAAAGAAATGTATTAAAAATGTATTAATATAAAGTTTACTGAATATAATATAAAATACTGACAACCCCTGATCTAATCAAATGCAGTGTTATTTGTGCATATTAAATAGGGTCTACCTACGTGTCCACATAATTGTGGGAGACACTGTTTGCTTGACAACCACCTGACTAACCCAACCCATAAAGACTACATTACCCAGCGCTCAGTGACGTCATGCAGCAAGCCACGCCCCCATCCGGGGATATGACACGCACTCCTTCTCCAGCATGGCGGCTTCAGGTGAGGATTTTATAGATTTGTGCCTGGGCCGGTTGGGAATTTTCGGGTGCGACGCGTCATTTGTGTCAGGGAAATGTCTCTCAGTGTCAGATAAAGTGTGTCCGAGATGATCTCCAGCGTGATGCAGGCGAATTAGCGACGAGGGCAGATTGTTAAGCTTGATCTTGAGTTGTGAAGGGACGCTGCGTCGAAACTGCACCAGCAGCTGTATGTGCATATGCGAAAACATATTGATCAGCTTATTTACTTTCTCTTCAGACAACACGGAAGCGCTGTTTACACTGCTTATGACACATTCTTCTCAGGCAGAAAGGAGGCACATGCAGCCCAGCCCGTGTCTGTATGCTCGCTGTTTTGTGTTGCTTTCGCTGCATTGCAACTATCTTGTTTTCCCGAATGTGAATGCAGTATTTCTTTGCTTTGTTTACAAGACACGAGCGAAATAAACAGTTGGCTCGAGCGCATGTATGTGAGCGCAGGCGCAGAGTTGAGGGAGGGGCTGCTGTAACTTCACACATTGACTCAACACCTTCCCGCGTTTATCTGACAGATTACAGCTTGCTTATGGTGCAAAAGCGCCTTCCTCAGTTTTCATTATGTTTTTGCTGCTCTCATCACTGTCCTAGGACAGTGTAACTCATTTGGAGATCTTCTGCTGTCCCGGGACAAGCAAGCTGTTTTTGGTTGAACACTTTGTGTTGATTTATTAGAAGGGCCATTTTACAAAATGCAAAATTAAAAAGGATTAGTTCACTTTCAAATTAAAATTTTCCTGATAATTTACTCACCCTCATGTCATCCAAGATGTTCATGTCTTTCTTTCTTCAGTGGAAAAGAAAAGAAGGATTTTGAGGAAAACATTCCAGGATTTTTCTCCTTATAGTGGACTTCAGTGGAGCCCAAACGGTTGAAGGTCCAAATTACCGTTTACAGCGATCCCAGACGAGAAATAAGGGTCTTGTCTACAGAAACCATCACTCATTTTCTAAAAAAAAATAAATAAAAAATGTAATGTTAACCTTAACCTTTCATTTTAATTTTTTTTTTAACCATAAATGCTCATCTTGAACATCTTGAACTTCTTTTCTATTTTAATTCCGGCAGTGTAAGTGTATTACTGCCCTCCATAGGTCAAAGTTTGAACTAAATTGTCATATTCAATATGCTAGTGCAAGTATATAACAATTAGTTCAAACTTTAACCTGTGGAGGGCAGTAGTACACTTAGCTGTGTCTACACTGCTGGAATTCTAATAGAGAAGAAGAAGAGAGCTAGTTCAAGATGAGCATTTATGGTTAAAATGAATATAATTTTTATTGTTTTTTTAGAAAATGAGTGACGGTTTCTCTAGATAAGACTCTTATTCCTTGTCTGGTATCGTTTAAAGCTCTTTGAAGCTGCACTGAAACTGTAATTTTGACCTTCAACCGTTTGGAGGCCATTGAAGTCCACTATAAGGACAATAATCCTGGAATGTTTTCATCAAAAACCTTAATTTCTTTTCCACTGAAGAAAAAAAGACATGAACATCTTGGATGACATGAGGGTGAGTAAATTATCAGAAAATTTTAATATGAAAGTGAACTAATCCTTTAACTGATGCGTTAACAGAAATGCACCAACTTATTTTTTTTATTTTATTATATATGTTTTTTCTTACTTTATCTCCTGTATTTTTACTACATATTGTTTTTTTACTTATTATTGTTTTACTTCTTTTTTTTTTCTGCTTTTTTCTTTTTTCTTTTTTTTTTTTTTTTTTTTAGTTAAATCATCTTCTTAATTAGACTGGGTAAACCCAGCCTGATCTGTCGGCGATTTGATTTCGCCCGGCAACTCAGTCTGGAAACCCGTACATTCATTTCTGCTGCTTCTGTTAAACTTTTGCGGGAACCAATCACAGACTGGCTTATCCACCTTGCTCGCTATTGGCGAGTATAACACGATGACGATAGAGAAGCGACGGCAAGCACGACCGTCAATCCAATTCCTTTTAACCTCTCGGCGATGCTGAATGACTTCTTTAGTTTAGCAAACAAATCGCTCGAGTGGGTGTAAATACCACTCACTTTCATCACTTTTTTTTTTTGGTTTTTTTTGCACAACCTGCAAAAATCGCTCAATGCCATTGCTGCTTCTGCAAACCGCTGATCAATGCTACAAACCAATATAAACTAAACCTGTCTGGAGTTTTCGCGTCGCTCTGCAAAGCACGTCACCCAGATCGTTGATCTGATTGGTTGAAGGACTATCCAATTGCATGAATAATGCTCATTGATCACGCCTCTTGTGCCTGAATGTGCCATAGAAAATACATACAGACTCTCCAGACCAATGTTCAATTTTAAATTGAGCTTGCTCTGGTGATAGCCAGACAACTTCTTAATCACACTTTTCTTATTTTTGTTTGTGCATATGATATCCTAAAATTTCAGCCCGGTTACAATGATTTTGAATGGTAAACAACAGACTCGATACACATAAACATTATTTTTCTAATAGAATTGTAAAATCGTACTTAAGTGTACTTTAAAAATCTCCTTGTGAAACTGTAAAAGGCACACATTTCACATAATGAATCTGCAGACAAAAAACAAACAAACAAAAAAATTGCATTCTTATATGAATCTAAAGTTGCGTTCACACTTGTAGTTCGGTTCATTTGGTCTGGACCAAAAAAAACAAAACATTTAGTCCGATTAGGTTTCAGATTGGCACTTTTATCACCGAACCAAAAGATGCAGGGATACGTTCACAACCGGATTGGTCGGATTTTATGACGTATTGCCTATTTTGAGACTGATCTTACCGAACATTCAAAACAATGCTGTGTGCTGAGGTAAATGCGCTTGTTGTGTGTGTGTAACCTGCATATGATCTGTGAACTCGTGAAGTGAATGTGTAAAGGAGTCAAAACAGCGGCGGGAATCCATCCGTCACACACACAAACGATCTGCTGAGACGCGCGTCTGATGCCTGTGATGGGCAAACTCATGACTATGACGAGAAAAACCGACATGCGTGAGGTTTCTGTCCATTTTAGGGTCTCATCTTCCTGTTTTTGGTTCGTTTACATGTCTTTGGTCCGTTTTGCGTTCATATATCATTCGAACCGCACCAGAGTTCGTTTGGAAGCGGACCGAGACCAATCTTTTCAGCGGTCTCGGTCCGCTTGTTTGGTGCACCAGGGTTCGGATGGCAGCGTTCACATATGTTCAAATGAACAGAGCAATCGCACCAGGGTTCGTTTTAATCGAACCAAACATGACAAGTGTGAACGCACCCACCTTATTTAGTTTGGTTGAATCACACCAGAGTTCATTATCATCCCCTCTGGTGTGGTTCTTTGGGCAGGTGCGAAAGCAGCAATCGCACTCGGGTGCGCATCAAAAGCGGACCAAACAAGCGTACCGAGACCTGCTTGAAGAGGTGGTCTTGGTACGCTTTCAAACTACTCTGGAGCGGTTCGCTTGAGATGTGAAAGCAAACCGACCCAACAGACAAAACAATATCATAATTCATAACGGGAAATGTGAGCAAAAACAGTAGTGTCCGATTCTGTGAGTGAGCACATTATTTACCATAATTGAAAACAACGAACGCCTCTGTTGTGCAATTGCACTTCTCTGTGTGAGAATGCTGTCCCGACGAAGCCTCGATTCCCGCTCTTAATCAAAATTCATGGTCTCTCAACACATTGGCAACAGTTCACCTACTGGACAGAGCTGGGAGATCCAGAGACAGAGAATTTGAATTTGCCGCAGCATTAATATGAATGTAGTATATAATTTAACAGCGGGAATGGCGGCTACATTCATATAGTGTTTGCGTTTGTCTTGACAGTTACAAATAAAGCCACAATAAGCTCATGGATGATGCAGAGAAAACTGACCAATAAGAGGACAGCTGTACTCGCATGTGACTTGCCTAGACTCATTTTGGTACGCTTTGAAATGTTGCCATGTGAAAGCGAACCGAACCAAGAAGAAAATGCAACATTGTAACAAATTAAGTCCCTGTTTTGGAACAAAACAAACGGTCCGTAGGTGTGAAAACACCCTAAGGCACATTTTTGGAAGTCCTTCTGGTCCTGAAAAGATGTGCCTTTAGTTGAGATCTCAGTCCACAAATTCCCATGCAGCAGTCCTAAGAGAAAATGGAACAAAAACACACTTTTAACATTCAAATGTGATTCAATAGTGAAACGATACTGTGTTTTGTCTTTTTAGGTATTACGAGACGGTGTAATCATAATTGATAGAGTTGTCAGAGACTCTTTCTTCCTTCTACTTTCACAGGTCACTGCCACTCAAAAACCCAGGATAATGTTGTCAGGACTTTAGCACTTTGTTTTGGTTTTGCAGCGGGGTGTCGTAGCCCTACAGTAAACACTGCTTCAGTTTCACAGAGCTGGAATGTCCTGACAGTGCAGTTTGTCACAAAAGAGCTCCGAAGCATGTAGTAGCTCACGAATATGCCTCTCTCCACGTGTTAACTGCAGCAGACCACAACAGATGAGAGTCAATCGGGCCTGAAAATAGATATTCTTGTTTTCCAAATGCTGCATTTTGTCTATGCAAATTATGTAGGGTTGGTTACTTCACATTTCCCCTTGACACTGATTTATATTTAATGCAAAGGAAGTACATTAAATTTGCATTGTTCAACTGCATATTTGTGGATCTTTTGCAGGCATAATGATGTTATGTTGTATAATGACTTTTAAAGCTGTTTTCAGCACATACTATTTGTTTATTTCTTGACAGCTAAAAAGAATAAGAAAAAGGGTAAGACCCTTACCCTGACCGACTTTTTAGCGGAGGACAGCGGGGGAAATGCTCCACCGAGTTACGCACCCGCAAAGCCCACAAGCTGGGCCGACGAGACCGATGACCTGGAGGGAGATGGTGAGATTCAAATATGAAATATTTGAATATGGAATATGCCAACAAATATGCATTAATGGCACTTTGCTTTCAAAAAATATGCTTTTACAATCTTTTTTTTTTTTAGTATTTCGATACTATAGTCTGGGTCATTCTGTGTCAACTCAACCAGAAAGAAATACATAAATGAAGAAGAAAGGCAAAATATTAAATGTCATGGATGTATATTTACTGAGTAATCCACTACTTTCTAGAGGGTTCATTTTCACCTGAGATTTGCCAAATTACATACAGGGGGGTAAAAGTGATTTTAGAAACATTGCAGCAGCATTATTTTATTTTTACACAGAGATTGGTAGGTTTATTAGTAAAATCTGTTGACTTTAACAATCTTTGTTGGATTATGTGCCAGCGGTGACAGTTCAAAAATGGCACTTATTGTGTTTTTTTGCCTGAAGTTTGCATCTAGAAGTGTTAAAGATATCTTAATATGCTTTTAGATTCTAGTTCTTAACGTACTTTTCTTTTGGTATCTTGATTTATATGGTTAATTTCCAGAGATAAGGGAATTTCAATGTGGAAAATTGTACATTTTCAATGATCAACAACCAAATGTGGGTCAGTTTGCATACAGCTGATACTTTTTTCTTTTAAGAGGAATATCTGAACAACAAATAATGTTGAAAATAGAAATGTATCATAATTGCATAGAACATACAGTACATGTCTGAGTGCTATAAATAGTCTTTTTCCAAAGTTTGAATGCCTGTAACTCTAAAAGTATTAAATATGTCCCAATTTTCTTCTTTATTCTCTTTCTTAATAAACTTTTCTTTTGGAATCTTCATTTTTAAGGCCCTATATGGTTCATTCCCGTAGATAAGGGGATCTCAATGTGACTTCATGTCCAAATTGTACCCATTTTCAATGGTTGAAATCCAAATGTGGGTAACTTTTTAACAGCTGATATACTTATTGTGTTTAAAGGGGAATGTCTGAAGAACAAAAAATGAAACTAGTAATGTATCTCATTTCCTTCTATCAAAACAATAGCTTATAACATACAGTACAGTCCAAAAGTTTGGAACCACTAAGATTTTTAATGTTTTTAAAAGAAGTTTCATCTGCTCACCAAGGCTACATTTATTTAATTAAAAATACAGTAAAAAACAGTAATATTGTGAAATATTATTACAATTTAAAATAACTGTGTACTATTTAAATATATTTGACAAAGTAATTTATTCCTGTGATGCAAAGCTGAATTTTCAGCATCGTTACTCCAGTCTTCAGTGTCACATGATCCTTCAGAAATCATTCTAATATGCTGATCTGCTGCTCAATAAACATTTATGATTATTTTCAATGTTGAAAACAGTTGTGTACTTTTTTTTTCAGGATTCCTTGATGAATAGAAAGTTCAAAAGAACAGCATTTATCTGAAATACAAAGCTTCTGTAGCATTATACACTACCGTTCAAAAGTTTGGGGTCAGTAAGAATTTTTATTTTTATTTTTTTGAAAAGAAATGAAAGAAATGAATACTTTTATTCAGCAAGGATGCATTAAATCAATCAAAAGTGGCAGTAAAGACATTTATAATGTTACAAAAGATTAGATTTCAGATAAACACTGTTCTTTTGAACTTTCTATTCATCAAATAATCCTGAAAAAAATATTGTACACAAATATTTTGTACATCTGTGCACATTACATGTTTCTTGAGCAGCAGATCAGCATATTAGAATGATTTCTGAAGGATCATGTGACACTGAAGACTGGAAGTAATGATGCTGAAAATTCAGCTTTGCATCACAGGAATAAATTACTTTGTGAAATATATTCAAATAGAAAACAGTTATTTTAAATTGTAATAATATTTCACAATATTACTGTTTTTTACTGTATTTTTAATTAAATAAATGTAGCCTTGGTGAGCAGACGAAACTTCTTTTAAAAACATTAAAAATCTTAGTGGTTCCAAACTTTTGGACTGTACTGTACCTCTCTGAAAGCTCATGATGTTACAAACTCAAATGACCTTTTCTTCTGTGGAACAAAAAATGAGATGTTTTGCACAATGTTCATGCTGCTCTTTTCCGTTCAATAAATCCATATAGTGACTACAGGCTGTAAAGCCAAAAAAGTCAAATAAATCATAAAAGTATACTTTGACTTATTCCAAGTTTTATTTTTTTTACACTGTAGCTAAGACCCATTGCTCAATGCTTAGGTCAACAGCAGTCGATGTGGGCTGAACTGGATCATTTATCATTCACAACCACCACCAAAACTCTGACCTACAGGCCAATTTTCACATGTCTACATAATACAAAACTGAATAAGACAGCAATTTGCTAGATTTCTACCATTGAAATATATTCCAAATACTATCAAAACAGATGCAGGTCTTTGTTTCATTACTATCTGTACAAAAGTGGACAACTTAGTACAAATACACACTACAGTACGAATAACTTTGTACTGAAAAGTAAACATGTTTCATATACAGTGAATTCTAAGCAGCAGTGAGTGTCATTATTGATTTGTGAAGACATTTTACAAAAGAAAATATTGTATAATGCTACCTGTTAGTGTGTTTTTTTTGTCATTGATTTATGAGTGACAAAGTGTGTTTGTTGGGTAAAAACCTTTGCTAGTGTTGTGAAAGAATGAGTTGATCTGAGACATTTATGAAGAGTTTTGGTAATTTTAGTGCATTTTGAATGTGATATTTACTGCTGTGCTTAAAGGGTTAGTCCACCCAAAAATGAAAATTCTGTCATTAATTACTCACCCTCATGTCGTTCCACACCCGTAAGACCTTCATTCATCTTCAGAACACAAATTAAGATATTTTTGATGAAATCTGAGAGCTTTTCCTCCATTGACAGCTATGCAACTACCACTTTGACGCATCAAAAAGTTCATAAAAACTAATCCATATAAATAAAGTGGTTTAGCTGAAATATTCTGAAGAGACAAAATTGATTTATATGATGAACAGAGTGAATTTAGGCTTTTATTCACATATAAACATTGATCATCGAACATAAACATAAGCTGAACCGAACAAGATTGATGTGCAAGAACAAATCTCTTGCAAAAGTTCAGATGTGAGGGTGACGACATGAGGGTAATTAATGACAAAATTGTCATTTTTGGGTGAACTAACCCTTTAAGTATTGAGAAACATGCCCTTGAGATTGTAAAAAGCTGTGAGAATGATGATCACATTTGATATATGGCACTTTTTTTTGATATCTAGCACATTTGATACATGCCTCTTAATACAATTTTTTTTTAATGAATTTCAGTTTGTTTCTCAAAGGTTCAGAATATAATGGGTACATTATATAATGTTATGCGGATTATTATTATTATGGCGCCTTTTTGAACTTCAACCCCTGCTTACTTGTATGGGAATGAGCAGCTTGTTACAGAGAATAAGGAAAGTCGTTTGGGTTTGAATCAACGTGAGGTTGAGTAAATGAAGACAGAACCATCCCTAATCGACTTCACTTCTTTTACAGTTACTACTGCCTGGCACACAGAAGATGACGTGTACCGAGCGCCACCCATCGATCGGTCTATTCTGCCGACGGCTCCACGTGCCGCCCGTGAGCCCAACATCGACCGCTCCCGTCTGCCTCGCAGCCCCCCCTACACCGCCTTCCTGGGCAACCTCCCCTATGACGTCACCGAAGACTCCATCAAAAACTTCTTCCGTGGACTCAGTGTGAGTTTCCTGTCTTCCTGTGAGTCTGCAGAAGGAGCATTCATGTGGATTCTCACATACGTTATACTTTAACCCTTTCACACGTACGTTTTAAAATTCTAGCTGAGCCCCTGGTGGGGTTTTGGAGAGGAGCATTATTTTAGAATGGATCACCTTATTATTTCCATGGTGACGCGTCAAGTTTGTCATATCAAAACATGGGTTCTGCCTAACAGCATCTGCTACAGTTTTTAGACTTGTGCTATTTTGCATGTCTCAGAACACCTTGTTGTAAATAGTGCATGAAGAAGATGATTTTCAAAGCTGTTTTTAGAACACAGCTGAGTTTCATCAACACGAGTTTCCAGAGTAATTGTTAGGGATTTTTTTTTTTTTTTAAATAACTGGAAGTCTAAATTTGGTGGTGACGACTTTCAGATGCCATTACAGCTTCAACAATGCAAGATTGTTTATTGTTTTTATTGTTTTTTGGTCAACAAGCAAAATTCCCTTTGCATCATTTTGCACAGGAAAACATAAAACTTACAGATACATACAATTGTGCACATGCATGTACACATACATAACCTTACAAATTAAAATAATTACAAGATCATTCAAAAAAGGAAAAAAAGAAAAATAAAAAACAAGATGTTTACACTCTTATTGACCAAAAGGTGTAGGCTGAAGCTAAAGCTTATCATGCCTACCCTTAACTCCACACAAGCAGCACTAACATATTAATTGACATTAATATGACAATATAGGATATTCTCAGTATATATTTAGAAGAACATACATTATTATTATTGTTATTATCATCACTACTACTACTAACATTATCATCACTATTCAGTATATCTTTTCATTACCAATCCTTTATAAAGTATTTTAAACTGTGTTAATGAAATAGCCTTTTTTAACTCATCAGGGAAGCTATTCCAAAGCAGAACACCTTTATTTGATGGGCAGTTTCTTCTTAAATTGGTTCTACAATATGGTATATTAAACATATATATCCCTCTAAGGTCGTAATTACTGTCTCTCAAGCTAAACATAGCTTGCAAGGACTGCGGGAGGATGTGTTGTCTTGCCTTATACACAAATTTAGCAGTATACAAATCTACCAAATCATAGAATTTTAATGTTTTTAACTGGGTAAACAAAGGATTCGTTGGAGTATTATATGGAGAATGTGTCATTATTCTAATAGCCCTTTTTTGTAGTAGAAAAACTGGAGTAGTTCTAGATTTATATGTATTTCCCCAGATTTCTATTCCATATGTTAAATATGGAGTGATGAGAGAACTGTACAGTATATATAATGCATAAGCATTATATATAATGCTAAGATACTTAATAATACAAGTTTATTTTGTATATCTATTCAATATGAAAACACTCTAAACTTTGATCTGTCGAATGTTCTTTTACTACATTATCGCAGTGTCAGCTCTAGTATAGCAGTTAGAAAAGTGATTATTTTTCGCAAAATATTGCAGGTTTAAGGTGTCATTCTTACAGTGTAATTATATATTTAAGTACTGAGTAATATTAATTAACAACATGTACTTACTATAGGGTTAGGGTAGGATTAGGGTTTGGTTGAGGGTTATTTGCATGTAATTATGCATAATTACTATGGTTAGTACATGTAACATATGTAACAAGGACACTGTAAAATAAAGTGTTACTATGTATCTTTATGGGGTTTTTTACTTACAATACCGTTCAAGTGTTTAGGTCTTTTATTTAGAAAGGATGCATTAAATTGATCAAAAGTGACTGTAAAGTCATTTAACATTTCTATTTCATATAAATTATGTTCTTTTCATCAAAGAATCCTGACAAAAATGCATCACAGTTTCCAAAAAAATATGAAGCAGCACAACTGTTTCAACATTGACAATAATAAATCTTTCTTGAGCAGCAAATCAGCATATTAGAATGATTTCTGAAGGATCATGTGACTGAAGACTGGAATAATGATGCTGAAAATTCAGCTTTGACATCACAGGAATGAAATGACATTTTAAAACATATTCAAATAGAAAACAGTGATTTTAAATTGTGATAACATTTCACAATATTACTGATTTTGCTCTATTGTTGATCAAATAAATGAATAATATATGAACATACGAGACTATTTTAAAAATGTTCTTTTCAAACAGTAATATATTTGTTCATATAATCCTTTGATTAATTCATTTAGTTCAATATGCAGATCGTCTAAATCAGAATAAACCCTGAAACCTGCATTTCTTTAACGTTTCCTTTTGTTTCCAAAAGCTGCTAAATGTACAGAACTGATTTAATAAAATGGATTAGGACACCGGGATCTTGAGATGCAACTTAAATTTGATTCATTATCATTTTTAATTTAGTTTTAACTTCACACTCCATTCTAAAAATGCAAAACATGCTTTAAGATGCTAGAAAAACAAACACCATGCCACATTAAATGAAGCGGCGGACAGAACGTGAAGAATTGTTGCAGTTTTCTAGCCCATAGAGTAAAGCATGAGAAATATCGCCAACTGTTATTATATTTTTTTATTTATACAGATCAGTGCAGTTCGCCTCCCGAGGGAGCCCAGTAACCCAGAACGGCTGAAAGGCTTTGGTTATGCAGAGTTTGATGACGTGGATTCTCTGTTGCGCGCACTCAGTCTCAATGAAGAGGTGAGATCCGATTGTCGGTCATGTTACTTTGTTATTGTATGTCTAATGACTAACAATATAACTTATTCTTTATCTGAAAACCTGTGCAAGTACGTAAATGGTTCTGCATTATATATAGCACTCACTGTTGGTGTTAGGGTTGTTTCAGTGGTGGCCACATGGTGGCGCATGTTATATGTTACACTTGTACAGAATAAAGGTGCATGCTCACAGTTTGTGTAATGAGCAGCAGTGTGGTATTCTCATATTAACCTCATCTTCCTACTCTCTCTCTAGAACCTTGGGAATCGTAGGATCCGTGTAGACATCGCTGACCAGTCCAATGAGAAAGGTCTGAAGCTGAGAAACCAATCTGTGAACTTGTATTATTGGGGGTAAAACAAATAATGTATTTCCATATTTACAATCATTTTTGTTTTCTCCTGCTCAGAGAGAGACGATCGCTCCATGTCCGGGCGGGACCGTAACCGCAGTGAGCGAGACATGGGCCCAGACAAGACCGATTCTGACTGGCGGGCAAGGCCTAAATCTGACTCTGATGACGGACCTCGAAGGGACGACGCTTTTGGAGAGCGTAAGCAATTACTTAATCTGACAAGTATTTGTTAGAGCAATAGTATGAGAGAACACTACTTCGAATCTCTAGTTTGTCAAACAACTTCTCATCGTTAGCCACATGACAAGCTACTAGCAAAATGTATTGTAAGTTTATATTAGGGATGTCCCGATCAGGTTTTTTTGCCCTTGAGTCCGAGTCCGAGTCATTTGATTTTGAGTATCTGCCGATACCGAGTCCCGATCCGATACTTCTATAATACATCAAAAAAAGAATAAAGAAGAGCGAAAAAAAACAGATCCAGGACGTTCCTTATTTTTTATTTAATTACAAACAGAGCACTTCTGTGAGGTAGCTTGAACAATCAAGTAATAAATAACATAAATTGTTCACTTCACTTCACTTTAGTGCAACAGTAAATATAAAAAAGGCTAATATAAAAACAAATATATTTGGTTTGATTTGGGTATGCTGCAGTCTGTGTAATAACTAAAATATGTTTATATATATCATATTTTCTGGCTAGTTTACTTTAGTTTTTTATAATACACCATACTTTAACCCAAACTGAATAATAAAAAACAAGTTTAAATGGGTAAATCTTCTATTATTATTTTTGATTCTTAATTTTCTTTTCTGTCATACTCAAATTCTTGTTAAAACACATTAGACATGCGTATTGTGTGCATTTTGAACACTTTTTGTGTGAAATTATATTTATTTTGTCCATCAAAAGTGTGCTTTCACTTTAATTACGCGTCAGCAGCGCAGCGTGTGTCTCAATCAGCTCCCTAGTTCAGTAGTCAGGGCACTGATCAGGGAATCAGCCACATTCACTTTCATTATATACTGATTCACGACCTAGGGAGCTAGGGAGCTGATTGAGACACAGGGATAGACTCGGTGCCGAGACGATCGCGGCACTGCTGCTTACGCGACGCTCCTGCCTGACGCTTTACGAGCTGCTCCTGCTGCCTGTGTGAATGCATCCGTTGGTTGACATGCACGCTGAAAAAAATATGCGCTACTCACGCACCGCTTACGCTTGCAGTGTGAAACAGGCCTAACTCTGTGCCACCGCATCAGTATAGATGTGTTAAAAATAATGAGAATATATATACATATATATCCGAGTCCTGATCGGGAGGTAACGTCCGATTCCGATCGAGTCTGAAACCACATGATCGGGCCCGATTTCCGATCACGTGATCGGATCTGGACATCCCTAGTTTATATGCAACAGTCTTCACATGTATTTGACATGCTGTTAAGTAATTGGTTATTTGAAGCATTGAAGAGGGAGTACAATAAAATGTATCCAGACATTATGCGGTTTAAAGTTTTTAACATTTGTTTCAAATAGATGGATTTTTACCATCTTCTTCTTAGGATCCCGAGATCGATATGATTCAGACCGTGGCCAGCGGTGGGACAATGATCGTTACGATCGTGATGGCGGGAGAGACAGATACCGTGAACGTTATGATGACAAAGATCGCAGAGACTACGACAGAGGTATATAACTAAAGGTCTATCTCACTCCCGCTAGGTTTTATTCCACACCTGCCCTCTCCTGCTTGAAATTCACTAGTCTTGTGTTTACCTACTATCTGTCTAGAATGATTTTCTTCCCGACTCCACTACACCTAAGTTCTTATTTCCAGAATTCACATTTAAATTTCCCCTAAAGAAAGAGTGATTGGGGATAACAAATATGAAATGTTGGCTATACAAGCAATTTATTTGTTATTTATGTCTTATCATGATACTGTCAACACTAGATATGTGCCGATATTCGGTAATGCGATATATCGCGATAATGAATATGCACGGTATTGTTATCGTGGGCATTTCAAAATACTGTGAATAATAATTTATTACCCATTATTAAATGCTTTATAATGCATTTAAGAATACTTTCCCCATCAGTCGTATAAAATGCACAACACCGCTGTATTCTGTGTCAAAGGGACACACGCTCAGATGTAAACAAGCCCAATGTGCATGAGAAGCACATGGTGGAACAAGTGAAGGAAACACGCTGAATGAAAGTGCACGTTCACTCTCTGACAGCAGAGGGCGCTGATGGAACAGCAGAAATGCAGCGGTTACCCCGGAAACCCCATTAACAAATCAACTGCGCTAGTGAAGTTTTTAAAATGCTTCAAACAGCCATTCATTTTTTTGTAATCTCGATGTTGTTCATCACAGCACCGAATACTTCATACTTTATTTTCAAACTTAAACATTTTTTATATTTTAATCTGGACTACAACATGCCCTAATGATTATAAATGTTCTGATTATTTGTTATTGTTCAGTAAAACTTTGAGACATACGGCTTCATTCGTTAAGATGTTAATTCATTATTACCAAACTAACAAAAAACTAAAAATACTTACAAAGCATTAATTATTCTTAGTTAATGTTAATTTATTAGTTACTGTTTAATGACATTACTAAAATCAAAAGAACTTATTTAATGGACCTGAGAGAAAACTAACCATGATCAGTTGTGTTTCTAAACTAACATTAAGCAAAAAATAATACTTTCTGTAACAAATGTAGCTGTTGCTCAATCTTAGTTAATGCATTAAATAATGAGACCTTATTGTAAAGTGTTTCCTGTTGTTCTTTATAGCCTAATTCTTTTGCACTTTATTTTTTTGAAAATTTAACTTTATATATTTTTGATGTATTATATTATTGTATTTAAACATTCAGTTATTTTTGTTATTACAAAAAGAGTTTTTAAACCTGTTATACTATGAAAACACATTTTTTGCAACTTATTTCAATATCGTGATATACCGTGATAAAAGCTTCAGCAATTAATCGCGACATGAAAATTTGATACCGTCACATGCCTAGTCAACACAATAAAAAAAAGTCACAGAAAAAAATAGGCTAAATTAAATACGACATCTGTCACTCAAAATGAGAAGTCAAAAATATGAATAAACAAAAACTGTTGGCTTACTAGCTACACTGCAAAACAAAATATTTTTTTAACATCCATGCAAGAGCAGAATGTCGCTGACTAACGACGGTTTCAGTAGTAGGGCTGGCCCCTAATAGTCGACTAACTGTTGTTCAGGGGGAAGAGGCTTAGTCGACCAAAATTTTGTTAGTTGCTTAGTCGCAGAAAAAAAAAACAGGAAGTGGCTAAGTCTGTCTGTGACAGACAGCTGGTCTGTGTGGTAATTACAGGACATCGGGCAGGACACCCAAACCCTCACCTATCATTCATCAACCTCAAATATGGCTTATCATCTGAAACATGTCAGTTGTAGCAACTTTACATGGCCGCTCACTTTAACGTGAACCTAGAAAAAAGTGGGCTATTCAAGTGTCTGTGCAGAGTGTGAAAGCTGAATAGTAGCGCACTTACTGCATAACAGCTAACATGGAGGCGCCGGTGCGATCACTTGCACTTTTTTTTTCAACTGCTTACACACAAAATCCTTACTAAGTCACACATTTTCTGAAACCTGACACTCAAACAGCAGAACCACACACCAAATCTTTTTTATCCTTTATTTATCCAGGAAGGTCCCATTGAGATATCATAATCTCTTCTTCCAGGGAGACCTGGTCCAAACGGCAGCACACATAGTTCCATACAAATAACAAAAACTAACAATCCAACAAATCAAATAGGCCAAAGGTCAAGAGAAGCACTTACAAGACTCTTTAAAAGCAGAATGCAAAATACATTTAAAAGTACTCAAAGGAAGCAAAAAGTACATTTTGTAAGTCGTTCCAAGCCCTAGGGGCATAAAAAGAAAAAGCATGCTTTCAAAATTCGGAGGATACCTTTGGGACTTTTAATCAAAGATGCAGCTGCGATCTAGTACCATAACCATTAGTATAAAAAGCTAAAAATTTTGTAATATAATATGGTAATTTGCCAAGAAGCGCCTTGGCAATAAATATATTGCCAATTTCCTTAATAAAGATGAAGCTGCATGCATGTAAACAAAATCACCATACTGAATTATTGATAAAAAAGTACTCTCAACCAGCTTCTTTCGGGCCTCACAGGGAAAGCAATATTTTAAACGATAGAGGAACCCCAATTTTTTTTTAAGCTTCTTCAGCAAATTATCAATATAGACATTATATGCTAATTTTTCATCTAACCATATACCTAAATATTTATAAGAACCTCCTCTTTCAATTTTTGTACCATTTAAAGTTGAAATTGTCACATCTGTGTCCTTAAGATGAGTGCGACTAAAAATCATATATTTTGTCTTCTTTGAATTTAAAACTAATTTTAATTGTGACAACGAATATTGTATAAATTCAACAGAGCTTGGTTTATAGATGATGCTGCTGTATAAATAATTGTGTCATCGGCCTATAGATGTACATTAGCGGAGTCTACTCCAAAACCTAAATCTGCAAAACCATATACTAATTCTTGGCCTTCGATTCAGTTTTCAATTTCATAAAACACTTTTTGCAAAACATAACACACTATTCTCTATGTAACACACAAAAATCTAACGGGAAGTATCTTGATTTCAAGCACAACCATTGTTTCTGTCCAACAACACATGGTAGATGTATTTTTTTCTTTCGAACTGTGTAATACTGTATTCACAACCATAATTGCTTACAGTAAAAAAAAGATAGTTTCATTTCAATCTTGCTTTACTGTTTACTGTGAATTTTTCAACATCTCTCTGCCAATTAATTTCAATCTTGTACAGAAATGCACAGGAGGTCGGTGCCGATAGCCTAGTGGTTAGTGCGCCAACATATAGCGCAAATGCATTCACGGCGACCCGAGTTAGATTCCCGTATCAAGGTCCTTTGCCGATCCATCAATGGGAACTTCATCTATAAGAGTTGCACATGCACAGACAAATCCAAATTAAACCCTGCGGCTTGTGACGACACATTAAGACACGAAACGATCGGTTTGTGCGAGAAACCGAACATCATTTTTTACCTCTAATACACCACTATGTCCAACTGCCTTGAGCATCCGGTGTGTGAGGTCTGAAAACACGCTCTGATGACGGAAGTGATCTCTCATGTGTATATGTCAATGAGTGCGAGACATCACTTCCGTCATCAGAGCGTGTTTTTTGACCTCGCACATATGGTTGCAAAAGGGCGGAATGTTTCCGGTAAATTTCCAGAAACTTTCCATGGGAACTTAACCTGGGGAATTTGGAAATATTCCAATTTGGAAACTTAACAGGAATTTATGGGAATTTATAAGAATTTATGGGAATTAGAAATTAGAAATTAATTGGAAATTTATATAAATGTATAATATTTATATAAAATGTATCATTTACAAACATAAATATAAACATTTTGTTTGGTCATAACATGAAATTTCTTTTTCCCAAATTAATTCAAATTTAGTAAATATGTCAAATAAATATTTTTATTGCAGCAATTGTTATGTGTTATTTATTTCAGTGTCACATGATCCTTCAGAAATCATTCTAATATGATGATTTGATACTCAGTTATTATCAATGTTGGAAACAGTTGTGCTGCTTAATATTTTTTTGGAACCTGTGATACTTTTTTCAGGATTCATTGATGAATAAAAAGTTAAAAAGAACAAATATTCAAAATAGAAATCTTTTCTAACAGTATAAATCTTTACTATCACTTTTGATCAATTTAACACATCCTTGCTGAATAAAAGTATTAATTTAAAAAAAGTATTAATTTAATTAAAGTATTAAAAAAAAGGAAAAAATTACTGACCCCAAACATTTGAACGGTAGTGTATATTGTTACAAAAGATTTCTATTTTAAATAAATGCTGATATTTCTTAACTTTTTATTCATCAAAGAATCCTGAAAAAGTATCACAGGTTATAAAATAATATTAAGCAGCATAGCAATGAACCCCGCCAAAAACCAATTCACCTTCATGAGCCCGAAAAACCAGAGTTTGCTCAAACTGATCTTGAACTTACCTGGGTAGAAACTGAAACCGGCTTTGTGCAACAGGCCGCTGGTTTGAGGTTACAGATTTGTTACAATAAAAACTTTTAAATGCGCTTAAAAGAACAGAACAATCAACAAAGTCTTTCTCCCTAGAAAATGGTTTTGCATTAATCATTGAAAACAACAACTGCCACTAGTGTGTTTACCTTCCTAATTCTGTGTTTGACATTATTTCAGGTTTTGATTCACGCAGTGGTGGACGTCGACCGTTTGGAAGCGGTTTTCGGCGTGACTATGACGACCGGAGGGACGACCGGAGGGATGACTTTCGGGGCAGCGGGGAGCGCTATGGAGACCGCTATGGTGACCGTGAAGAGAGATACGAGAGACGGGATGAGAAGCGCGACGACAGAGGTGGGCTGATGCATTCGCATTTGACTCCAGGAACTGAACCTAAGAAAGTCTTTAATTAGATCATCCAAACAGACTGTACTGCATCTGTGTTCAGGTCCCCCTCAGAGACCCAAGCTAAACCTGAAGCCCCGCAGTGTTCCCAAAGAGGAAGACCAGAGCAGCAGCTCTTCATCCTCTTCTGGACGAGCTGCGTCCATCTTTGGAGGAGCCAAACCAGTGGACACGGCCGCTAAAGAGAGGGAGGTGGAGGAGAGGCTTAAGAAAGAGCAAGAGAGACTGCAGAGACAGCTGGAGGAGGACAAGAACAGAGGACCTGAACGCAAGCCCAGAGAGAGGTACGTTCCCACACTCCACCACAGCGTTATTGAAAAAACTGCACATATTTGTTCATTTTCTTAATGTTGAATTATATTGCACCTCTGAACCCAAATATTTATATAAACTTTTATATATATATATATATATATATATATATATATATATATATATACATACAGGGTGCGATTTGTAGGGGGGACGGGGGGGGGTTTCCCCCCTTCTGGTCCAGTGGGGATAAAAAAAATATCCCTCCCGGGTGATTCTACTCCACAAACCACTAACAGAGCATATAAAATACCAAAAATAAAAATCTTTTTTTAAAACATTGCTAAGTAAAACACTGCGTTTAAATAGAACTGTCTCTTATGACCACAACTAACGAGACACTTTTCAGAGGCGCATTCCGACTTCGCCTTCAGCCCCAGGCGCAAGTCAAACGAGTGCGGAAAAGGTAACGTTAGGTGACGATGAGGGAGCTTCACTTGAACAACAGTGAACTGCAGTCTGATGAGATGTTGTCAGGCTATGTCGGTAAAACTTGCAAAAAAATTGCATGCGCAAATGCGCCGGCGCGCTGCATAATTACTTTATTATAGCTTAAATAAAGCGCAAAAGAAACTACGAACAATGACCGCCGTTGTTCTGTTGTAATTTAAGTCATGAAATTACCAAACATGTGATTATATGTGCGTCAAAACTGTGCATGCATTTATTTGTTGACATGGTTTTAAAGGTGCCCTAGAATTAAATATTGAATTTATATTGGCATAGTTGAATAACAAGAGTTCAGTACATGGAAATGACATACAGTGAGTCTCAAACTCCATTGTTTCCTCCTTCTTATATGAATCTCATTTGTTTAAAAGACCTCCGAAGAACAGGCGAATCTCAACATAACACAGACTGTTACGTAACAGTCGGGATCATTAATATGTACGCCCCCAATATTTGCATATGCCAGCCCATGTTCAAGGCATTAGACAAGGGCAGCCAGTATTAACGTCTGGATCTGTGCACAGCTGAATCATCAGACTAGGTAAGCAAGCAAGAACAATAGTGAAAAATGGCAGATGGAGCAATAATAACTGACATGATCCATGATATCATGATATTTTTAGTGATATTTGTAAATTGTCTTTGTAAATGTTTCGTTAGCATGATGCTAATGTACTGTTAAATGTGGTTAAAGTTACCATCGTTTCTTACTGTATTCACGGAGACAAGAGCCGTCGTTATTTTCATTTTTAAACACTTGCAGTCTGTATAATTCATAAATACAACTTCATTCTTTATAAATCTCTCCAACAGTATGTAACGAGATTTAAAGGGGCCGCAACCTATATATCGGTGCATAGTTAATGATGCCCCAAAAATGGGCAGTTAAAAAAATGAATTAAAAAAAATCTATGGGGTATTTTGAGCTGAAACTTCACAGACACATTCAGGAGACACCTTAGACTTATATTACATCTTTTAAAAAGAAGTTCTAGGGCACCTTTAAATTGTTATCCAATTTGTTGGCCTTAAAACGTCTTAAAACTGCACATATATGTACACCAGGGAAATCAAAATTTTCGGGGGAGCATATGTCCCCGTACCCCCCTAGCAAACAACATTTTCTGATCTCGGTAATTATGAAACCCTGCGTATGGCCCGGCTTATTCTATCTAATGAAATATGAGGTAAATGTGTGTAAGTTTGTATGTGTATGCGCTGTGATCAAAAATAAATGGGACCAAACGCGATTGAATGTAAAAGTTTGTGTCTTGTTATTCTATTAATAAATACCGATTGATTTTGCATTTCTGTCAGAAATTAAGAATTATTAGTGTCATTGTAGATAGTGGTGCAAATATCTAAGCAATCTAATACTTCAAATCTCAAGGTTAAATCAGAAGATTTTTTTGTAAAAATGTTTCTGTAACAGCTGCCAAAAATAGTATATAGCTCCACTGTGGCTTTTAACACATTTTCAAAAAAAAAAAAAAACTTTTCAAAACATCCTCCCCTCTGGTTTTTTCACAAATCACACCCTGTATATAATATATATATATATTTTTTTATTTATTTTTTTTTTTTTTTTCGATCTGTAATGGGCAACATAGCTCTTATGATGGGAAGAACCAGGTGTGCTTATGAATTTTGTCCTTTTTAGGCTTGTATCTTGTGACATCACATCCTGTTTTTGGTTCGTTTAGATGTCTTTGATCCATGTTGAATTCATATTTCAGTCAAACCGCACCAGAGTTTGAACACCTTTGCTGGCAAAGCTCTTTTGATAGACTGAAAAACAAAATAGACTTAATTTTTCATATATCTTTCCTTTTCCTTTACAGTATTTTCACTCTCATTTTCTAATGCTCTCAGGCATCCCAGCTGGCGTAGTGAGGACCAAACAACCGAGCGCTCACGAACAGGAAGTGAGTCATCACAAACAGGAAACACATCGAGCCGGGGTAAGTGATCACCTTATGCATAGGTCTGATGAAAGCAAAACATTAACTAGTTTTATGGGTACTGAACATTAGACACGTCACTATGCGCAATGATTTATTAAAAAGAAACCCTCAGAATCCAATCCTTCTCCCCCTCCGACAGCGCCGAGGCGTCGAGAGAGTGAGCGCTCTGTAGAAAACGAGGTTTTCAGCGGCCGTGATGAGGAGTCATCCTCGCATGGAAGCCAGACTACTACTCCCAAGCAGGAGGGGCTGCCACTGAAAGTTGTTCCAGCGCCGCCACCTAAAGAGAACGCCTGGGCGAAGAGGAGCACCATGAGTGCAGGATCCAGTGAGAGTGACAGTAAACCTGTCGTCTCTCCCAGCAGCAGCGCTCCACCCAAAAGGTTTCTCTCTGGATTGCTATGTTATATCTTAGATATGTATTACTCAAAGACTTATATATAATATATTATTTTGTATAGCATATGATTAAATATACACTACCAGTCAAAAGTTTGGAAACATTACTATTTTTAATGTTTTTGAACAAAGTCTCTTATGCTCATTAAGGCTGCATTTATTTCATAATAAATACAGAAAAAAACAATAATATTGTGAAATATTATTACAATTTAAAATTATGGTTTTCTATTTTAATATACTTTATTATATAATTTATACTTTATACTTTATACTTAATAATATACTTTAAATATAATTTATTCCTGTGATCAAAGCTGAATTTTCAGCATCATTACTCCAGTCTTCAGTGTCACATGACCCTTCAGAAATCATTCTAATATGATGATTTATTGTCAATGTTGGAAACAGTTGTGCTGCTTAATATTATTTTATAATCTGTGATACCTTTTTAAGATTCTCTGATGAATAAAAAGTAAAAAAAATATATATATTTTTTGTAACAATATACACTACCGTTCAAAAGTTTGGGGTCAGTAATTTTTTTCTTTCTTTTTTTTGAAAGAAATTAATACTTTTATTCAGCACAGATGTGTTAAATTGATAAAAAGTGATAGTAAATATTTATATATTTATATATTAACTTTTTATTCATCAATGAATCCTGTCTAAATGATGTCAAGTTGTCATGACAAAGACACTGACAGATTATGATGTGTTGGTTTATGTCAAGTTGTCGTAACAAAGACATCTCAAACAATGTCATCTTTGCATTAAAAATGACATAATTAAGCAAATGACACTTAATGACAGTTGTCATAAACATACATAAAACCTCCTTCATATTCATGACATGTGTCATGTCAAGATTATGAAGGTGTCATGTCAGTCTTATGCACACCCCTTCAAGTAAAGTGTTACCAAAATTTTTGTGGAAACAAAACACAAATTTTTTTTCAGGATTATTTGAGTAATAGAAAGTTCAATAGAAAAGCATTTATTTGAAATAGAAATATTTAATAACATTATGAATGTTTTTACTGTCACTTTTGATCCATAAAATGCTTCCTTGCTAAATAAAAGTATTACTTTCTTTAAAAAATAAAAAAATCTTACTGACCCCAAACTTTTAAATGTTGGTGTATGTATATGTGTTAGGGATGTTCATTTCAGGGGGGTTGTCCCTGACCAACAACCGACGCTCGTTAACCAATCATTAATCTTTAAACTACAAGATTAGAATTAAAAATAGAATTAAAATATTTTTTTTAGAATTATTTAGAATGGATGTGTCTGTGACATGAGGATTCACACATTGTCACATCACGCACCTGCAGCGCTTCTGTGAACGGAGAAAAACAGAATAGCATACATATAAAAGGAATAAAATAAATAGGCCTACACAAAATATATTTGACTTTATTAACAGATTAACAAAACGAAAGAAAAAAACTGCAACAAGTAGGCTAGTATATGCTAAGTTTTAGTTCATTTTTGTGACCTGCTCCACAAACAAGTTCACAGAAAGGAAACATGAAACATTTAGATTTGTGTCACATGAGAGAGGTACATGAGCCCAACGCTGGTGTCAGTTTCGCTTTAAATAAATTCATTTTTGGCTCGACGTTTATAACGAATGCCTCTGTAATTAGTTTTATATGTAAGTTTACACTATAATTTTATAGCTACTTTTCATTCATATTCTGTTCTGAATATCGTTAAATTTAAAGGATTTGTTGTGGAGTGAGGGAAACAAAAATAGCAAACATGTTTATAGTGTTCATAATGTTTGTAAACATTTCACTTGATTTACCGGTATTTTACATAATTTCTGAATGTAATAATAAAATGCCACTTATACGTGATTTATTTGTTTTTTCCTCTCAAAAAACACCTTTAAAATTACTTAAATTGCTTATTTAACCATTTACCTGGTCAAAATTCTTACTGTCAGTTAGCCAGTTAATTATGATCATCCCTAATATATATATATATATATATATATATATATATATAGAGCTTTTTAGAATTGTTCTGACTTCAGTTTTTTGATGCACTTTATTTTTCAGCGTGACAAGCTCAGCTGATGCTCCTCAGAGAACTAAAGGTAAGATTATAGGTGTGCAGATCCATTGAGACATGAAAAATAAAGCTGGTGGAAGATCAGCTCAATCCATATTTGAATTTTCACACTCAAATCCCTTCTGGAAACCCCTCTTAACATCACAATGGATTGACATCAGGGAGCTTTGGTGCTTTGCAGTTTTCGGGAGAGCTTGAACAGAGCAGAAGAAAATGTCCAGTAGGCTCCCTTCCTAAAAACGGCCTCTTAGAAATGTTCAGTTTGACAGCAGTAAAGTGCTCAAAGCTTTCATAGAAGCCTTCAGCCTAATGGAGGCTACTCCTTTTTTTAGTAGAGTTGTCCTCTGCTGAACACTGGGCTCTCCTTACAGATGAAAACAAAACAGATGGGGTGCGCCGGGATCGGGGCCCCTCTCGGGGTCGCGGTGGGGCCTCGGGCTCTGGAGCAGGCAGGGGGCGTGGAGACGCAGCCAGCCGAGACCGAAGGAAGGAGACAGACAGGTTAGCTGCTCTCTGGCACCCCTTCTGCCCAAAAGTGTAGAGCTTTTTATTCCTTTTGGAAGGATATATTTAGAAATTTGCTATGGTGAGATTTTTCTCTTTTCTATTTTATTATAGTTTTGATTATATAAGTATGGTGGTTGGACAAATCTGTCTCTGTGCTAGTTTGGCCCATAGAGCACTGTGTCCATTCGCATCTTTCCAGTGTCAATAACAAAAAAAAGTGCAGTTTTTTGCTCTTTTTTTATTTTTTTATTTTTTTTAATCGAAACCTGAAGAAAGTCACTGAAAAATGCCCACCGCTAAAACACAGACTGACAGTCAAGACAAGCGGAGTGATGCTAACAGTGAAGTCAGTGGGCTGTTTGACCAAAACATGTTTGAATTTTTTACTTGCACTGTAAACCTGAATAATTTGGCAAAAATCTAAAAAAAATTTAAGTCAAGAAATTCAAGGTTTAAGTAAGCAGAACTGGCAGATTTTTATTTTGTACTCATACATTTTAATTGTTCTTAACTTGAAATGTTTGAGTGCACTCATACATTTAACTTAAAATTATCATGTAACCCCAATGTAAATATTTGTATTAGTGTAAAATGAGTTAGCTATAACAAGCTAATTCAGAAAATGCTAACAAGTTAACAATAGCACTTGCTGAATGAGTGCAGCAATATAAAGCATTTAACATACCTGCTCTCAAACCAAGCCACATGCACCACTTGTCACCTTGATGGAAACTCTCCAAAAACCCACATTAACAGAAACTCTTCAAAATTAGCATAACAAAACATTAATCACTACTAAATATCACACTTAACATTAATCTTGCACAAAAAAAAAAAAAATATATATATATATATAACACTTAAAGGGTTAGTTCACCTAAAAATGAAATTTCTGTCATTAATTACTCATGTCGTTCCACACCTGTAAGACAGATTAAGATATTTTTGATAAAATCCGATGGCTCGGTAAGGTCTGCATTGACAGCAATAACACTCCCTTATATATAAAGCTACTAAAAACATATTTAAAACAGTTCAAATGACTTTATTCAACAATATCTAGTGATGGGTGATTTTTGGCTCGACGTTTATAACGAATGCCTCTGTAATTAGTTTTATATGTAAGTTTACACTATAATTTTATAGCTACTTTTCATTCATATTCTGTTCTGAATATCATTAAATTTAAAGGATTTGTTGTGGAGTGAGGGAAACTAAAAGCACCCATGATTTCAGTAAACGAGGCTTCGTTACATCATAAGTGTTTTGAAACTTCAATAGTTCACGTGACTTTAGCAGTTTGATACACGCTCTGAATCTCTGATTCGAAACAAAAGACTCATAAAGCTTCATGAAGCAGTGTTTTGAAATCGCCCATCACTAGATATTGTTGAATAAAGTCGTTATTTTATTTTTTTGGCGCACAAAAAGTATTCTCATCACTTCATAATATTAATATTGAACCACTGTACTCACATGAACTGATTTAAATATGTTTTTAGTACATTAATGGATCTTGAGAGAGGAAATGTCATTGCTGTCAATGCCATCGGATTTATCAAAAATTTCTTAATTTGTGTTCTGAAGATGAATGAAGGTCTTACAGGTGTGGAACGACATGAGGGTGAGTCATTAATGACAGAAATTTCATTTTTGGGTGAACTAACCCTTTAATTTTAGCATTTACTCTCCCTTTCGAGTGCCATGGGGAAAGCATGCTGGGAAATCCCAGCCCAATAAACAGTTCAGTTTACTTAAAATATATCAGTTCTGTGAACTTGAAAGAAAAATAAATACTCATAAGAGTTCATTTGACTGAACTAATTTAAGATTTAAACCAATTAATTATGTTGAGCATTAGGGTTTACAGTGTGTGCAAGTATTTATCTCTGGGCAAGATGCATTTGGCCTCAGGAACAAGAGAAATAGTGTATGGCTCCAGAGCAGGGGCCTCAATCTCAATTCAACAACAAACAGAATTTTTACAACTTGGATTTTACAATATTGACAATTGGATATTTTATTCCTCTGGGATGAAGGTCCCTGCTCTGGAGTATTTTTCTGAATGAGTGTAGAAGTTCTTGTGAGACTCTGTCTCAGTTTGTTGTACGTTGCTTGTAGAAAGGATGCAAGAAGAGAGCGAGATCTCAGACCAGCACCAGAGCCAAAGAAATTTGAGGAGCCTCCCAGCCCTGTGAGTGACAGAGCTAACACTCTCTCTGGGTGTGATCCCATGATCCCCGCTCCCTGTGCTTTTACTTCTGGCTTTCATTGTTCAACAACCCTTTAATGAATATCTTCTCTAGTGCCTTTTTTAGAAGCTCCATTCTCTGTAATGGAAATTACAATGTTGGTGTCAGACTGTAATTGTGAGCTTCTTTTGGAAGATATGTGACAAATGTAAATATTTATTTGAGTCTAGACACATAATTCTGATGCACGCATTGAATTACAGTCTTAGAATTGAGAATACTGACGCAAACCTCTTCAAAACATGCTTGTATGTGAAAACATTACTTTTGACACCCTATTCCAAGCTATTTGTGCTCTGGCACATGAACCAGCCCGACCTCCAGCCTCCTCCGTCTCATACAGATGTATAGCAGTCTTAAAGATGCAGATGTTTTTCCATGCTTAATAAGGCTGCACGATATATAGAAATAAATCGTGAAATCGCGCAGACTGTGATTTAATGAATCTGGCAGCACGTGCGTCCATTTGCCGGCAACCCGTCAAAATAAAAGCTTGATGGTTTAACGTTTAAAAATGAAGAAATTAAGACGTAAATACTAATATTTGTATTAAATACCTGATTTCTTGATTTTACAGTACAACAGTTACAATATTACAACATATTTCTTATTTTAGTTAATAATAATCACAATATAAATCACAATTATTATTATTACTGTATACTATATTGGTCAAAAATTCCTACTCAAGTAGTAAACTTTGTTCACACTGGCCGTGTTTCCATTATAGATTTGCACAAAACTTTTGCAATATTTTCTAAATCTCGATAAAAAACTATTGCAAAATGACGGCGTTTCCGTTAAAGGGTTAGTTCACCCAAAAATGAAATTTGTCATTAATTACCCTCATGTCATTCCACACCTGTAAGACCTTCATTCATCTTCAGAACACAAATGAAGATATTTTTGATGAAATCCGATGGTATCTGATCCATGCATAGGCATGCCGAATGCCGGCTCGTTATTGGCCGAAGCTGAACACGTGAGCAGCATGACGCATGCATGTGATGCTGACACAGGATCCGGCCAATAATGAGCCGGCATTCAGACATAAACAAGGAAGCCTGCACTGAGTTCACTACGTATGACAACGATTCAAATTGTTGAATAAAGTCAATATTTTTGTTTTATTTTTGCAAACAAAAAGTATTCTCGTCATCTTAATTTGTGTTCTGAAGATGAACGAAGGTCTTACGGGTGTGGAACGACATGAGGGTGAGTAATTAATTCTCATTTTTGGGTGAACTAACTCTTTAACTGATGTTATGCAACTAAAACACAATTTTTTTTTCCTCTCACGATAAGTCATTTCAAAAATCATGGCAACATATGTTAGTAGGTTTAAGTATATCGCAGCCACCACACTAGCCATTATTTTTAATCGAAGGAGACGTAAGCGTGTTATCCAAGCATTAATGCCAAGGAAAGCCCCTTTAATACTTGTGAGTGGCCACGTATGAGGTGTTTCTGGGTGTTTCTCCCTCCTATCTGCTTCAAGGTCTTGATAAATTGTGGCATTTCTTTGTTGTTTACAATCCAGCATTCCTGTAATACTTTTGTCTTTTATGAGTTTAATAATAAAGAATTCATTCTCGTATTTGTGTGCAAACATACCGCCTTCTTTAAAGAATGATCGACATTTACATAGGCCAGGTGACCTGTAAATGAGCACGTTTACATGCACACCAGTAAGCTGATAACTAACAAATATCAGCTTATTAAAATGACCAGGTTTCCCTGTTTACATGCAAACCAGTAAACTGATAACGCAAGTAAAACATGTTTACATGACGGTATTAATACATTTTCCCTGTAGTGACGTCAAATTAAGTAAGGGATAATGTACATCCTGCATCAGCCTGAAGGGGTTTATTGGCTGGATGTACATTATCCCACTTATTACACAGCTACTTGCCACATAAGTAAATAATTAGACACAAAATATTGATCCGAGTCAAAAGATTTTATTAGCTCTTTAAATGCAAAGCTTCTGCGGAGAGAGCAAGTGGCAAATTTAAACTAGACGGACATTTAAGAGATATGGTACAGTCATATCACATATTGCATAGCATTTTGCCACATAGATAATTATGGGGATAAGAGATACTGATCTGAGATGAAACTGATTTAAAATCATACCTGTTTGTTATCTTATAATGCATTACTGTGAACAAAATAGTCGCAAAATGGCAGCGGCTGCGTTCATATGAAACGAGAGAGAGCTAGTCCACGATACCAGATGACATAATTAAATAACTGTACACAAAATATTGATTTAACTGAGTTTTAATATTTTACTAGCTCACCAAATACAAAACTTCCAAGAGGAAAAACTGTTCCTAGTAAGCGTATAGCGCTGCTGACTTCAGTAACCCGGATGAGCCTGTGTTATCTGTTTTCAGCGGTTGTTATCGGGGAATGACATGCCACTGGATGACGCGATTGACCAATCAGAATCAAGTATTCCACAGCGCTGTGCAATAACTAAGGTTTATAAATGCAGTAGAAGTATTGTTCATTCTTAGTTCATGTTAACTAATGAATCCTTATTGTAAAGTGTTACCAAAATGCCTTCAGGAATAAAAATAGTATTTTAGTTTTTTAATTACTCCCAAACAAATAATTATAATAATTTGCTCCCCAACGAAATCATCCCACTCATTCTGGAATGACTAATTTTTCCCAAATATAGCTGTTCAAGTCATCTGGTGAACATTCCTGTATTTCTATTCTGTATATTGCAATATATATAGCAGAAAAAGTTAATAACACAATGTCAGTTTCGTGCAGCCCTGATGCTTAACATGAATCTGTTGTATGTGTGTCGCATATTATAACTGAATGAAGTCTGCAATCGTCTCAGTTATTGTTTGTAATTTCCTGTGGTCTGTTGCATCACTTGCAGCAGCTTCTGAATAAAGAAAAATACTTGTGTAATTGAGATCCGCACAGGTCTGTTTTCACACTGGGGTCCATCTGGATTTTCACCATGACAGACCTTTTCAAATAAACACATGGAGTTTGAACTCCATTTAGAAGGGGCTTTCACGGCAAGCGAAATGAGCCAACTTAATGGACCAGATGGAGCAGACCTTAAAAATAAACCAGGTGTTAAAGAGCCATTATTTCAGTAGTCCTGGGTTTATCCTGTATAACCTGGAAGAGATTTGAATGGCCCATATAGCTTAGAGATGTTCAGTTCAAATTTTTATAAATCTCAGTTTCTACTTTAAGGATTAGTTGACTTTAAAATGAAAATTACCTCATGATTGACTCACTCTCAAGCCGTCCTAGGTGTATATGACTTTCTTCTTTCTGATGAACATAATCGCAGAAATATTAATAAATATCCAGACACATCCGAGCTTTATAATGCCAGTGATGGGGATAGTATGAGCTGAAGAAAGTGTATCCATCCATCATAAATATGTGCTCCACATGGCTCCGGGGGTTAATAAAGGCCTTCTGAAGCGAAGCGATGCATTTGTGTAAAAAAAAAAAAATCCATATTTAAACAAGTTATGAAGTAAAATATGTAGCTTCCGCCTTCCATATTGAAGTTACGAAGAAAGTATAAACTGGTGTCAGTTACACTTTTTCCGTAAGTTGAATAGAGAAGGCGTAGGACGCAGCGTAATCTTTGTGAACTGCAAGAGTTTTACACTTTCTGCGTACATTGAGTACGGAAGGCAGCTCACGTGGAAGCTAGATATTTTACTTCATAACTTGTTAAATATGGATATTTTTTTTTAAACAAATGCATCGCTTCTCTTCAGAAGGCCTTTATTAGCCCCCGGAGCCATGTGGAGCACATGTTTATGATGGATGGAGACACTTTCTTCAGCTCATACTCCTTGATCCTGTTCACAACCATTATAAAGCTCGGATGCGTCAGGATATTTATAAATATTTCTGCGATTGTGTTCATCAGAAAGAAGAAAGTCATATACACCTAGGATGGCTTGAGGGTGAGTAAAGCTTGGGCTAATTTTCATTTGAAAGTGAACTCATCCTTGTGTGTGTTTTTTTTTCACCTCTTTTTATCCATAAAAAATCTTTGAGGCAACACATGACAAAATAACCTCATTGTAATTGTGAAAATGACAATAAATCAACGTTGTGAACATTAGATTTCGTGCTTGCTTATTTTAACGTATGAAAACAGTCCGTTATGTTGCTTGATTATGCAAACTGGTATTTATCATATTTTTATTTATTCATTTTTTATCGTAATCATAAACATACTGGTTTGTACTGCAAAATAGTTTTACTGTTTACTGCACTTTGTTATTCTTCTAGTTATTCACCTGTTAGTGGCTAATAAATCAGAAGTCTTGCACATTCACAGAAAACAGCTTACTTCTGCATCACAAAATATGGTGGATAGTGGCATCTGGTGGGGAGGTTGCTAATTGTTAGCTAGAAAGCAGTTGTTTTTCCCCCCATATGTTGCCTCAGATTTTTTTTTTTTTTTTAATGAAGAAAACAAAACACACATATCAACTAAAGAAGAAAAAAAAGGATTCTCATAGAACAAAACAAAACAAAAAAGAATTTTGATTTAAAAATGGATTTTAAAACTCTACCGGTGTGTTCACACTGTCATAAGACTGAACCTAAAGATACAAAAAAAAAAAAAAAAAAATGGCTTTATGACATATATTTTGCAACAGAACTTTCCAAACATCCAAAACTGCTCTATGTGCGTACATATGATGGTATTTTTACCAGTTGAGAACTCAAGAAGTGCTTATAAAATGTGTAAAGGAGTCAAAACAGTGGCAGGAATTCCTCCATTCCTCCATTACACACCATTACATACATTTTAGGGTCACATCACATCCTTTTTTTGGTTCACCATGGTTCAGATAGCAGCGTTCACACTTATTCAAATGAACCACTCTAACAGAGCAATCGCACCAGAGTTCATTTTTATCAAATCCATACCTGCCAAGTGTGTACACACCTTAAAA
Organism: Megalobrama amblycephala; assembly: GCF_018812025.1. NCBI lineage: Eukaryota > Metazoa > Chordata > Actinopteri > Cypriniformes > Xenocyprididae > Megalobrama > Megalobrama amblycephala. The sequence continues at coordinate 31,774,064 of NC_063067.1, forward strand.
GACACTACAATGCACTTTAAGAAAATTCACTTTGTAAAAAAATGGGCATATTTTGGTATGTTTTTATTTCTAAAAGCTCAGTATCTTACACCACTGACCTGTGTCAGAGAAGTCAAAACAACAATTTCTATGAAAAACACCTGATTTAGAGACCATGAAGAACATATGAACCTCAAATAACAGCCATGTTTTGCTTACGTCTCACTGTACCCTTTTTGTTTTAACAGAAATTCAGCTCAGCCAGTAAATACGCAGCCTTGCTGATGGACGGGGAGCAGGGAGACGAGGAGGGCGGCGGAGATTAAGAGGTGGAAGGACTACACGGACGACAGTCCAAATTGAATTACAAATTAAACCTACAGCTTTTGTTTCATGCAGCACTGAAGGACCCAGATGAGCCCTTTGAGAGCAAAACCCATTTTAGAGCAACCCCTCCTCTTCAGGACTGAACCGGAAACCTAGTGGGAAATTACAGGACTCATTTTAAAGTAAAAGAGGAAGGATGAATGCTTATAACTATTACATTTTGCGGGGGGTTAAAATACAAAATAAAATGGATCCTGCTCTTGCATACACCATAAGTCGAGTGCATTTCTCGTTAGCTTGATTGCACGTTAAGTGGCGGGAAAGTGTAGAATCAGGGAAAAGTGCCACAAGATGAATGTTTTCCCTGACTTTTAGGGCTTCCTGAGCTTTCCGAAAGAAAGTTTACAGCAGCTGCTTTACCGAGATCTCTGCTCAAGTAAAGGGGTCGGTGACCTGCATTGCTCACCCATTGGTTATAAATCCCACAGCCTTGGTTTTATGTTTTAAACTCGTGTTGGCCGACAGTTCTGGTGATTTGTATTCAGGGATAATAGCCGCTGAATAATGGCCAGCAACGGATCAGAACCTGTTAGTTTCGGTTTGATATTTCTCTGCACTGCTTTAGGCAGGAGTCTCCCATTTTTCTCACTTATCCTTTGAGGACTTTTTTAAGCCACTCCTTTGGACTGATGTGCAATAGGAATTAAAGTATTCCTCCTAATCTCAATGTTTCAACAACAGAGACTGCTGCAGCTTTGGGTTGAGCATATATCTAAAGGTAGTGACATGAATTGCTTATTGATTTAAACGGTGTACCATCTTAAAAACAATAAAAGACTACATTGTGTCAGCTCGGAGGACATTGTGAATTATGTTGCATCCCAGAAGATTGCAATTTCTTCAGTATTATTATTCACCATATGAAGAAATGCCACAGAAATCACATATGCCATGTGCGTTCTGAGCTGACGTCATTTTTATAGGTACAGTGAATGTCACTAGGGTCCAAAATTAACTTTTTGCCAAACCTGCTAATATATAATACAAATATATGTATAATACAAAAACATATATACATATGTACATATAATACATATAATTTTATTATGGCTGATAATAGATAACAATAAAGGATAGTTTTAATATATATTACATTTAATAGTTAATAAATTTGTGCTTTTAAAAATGTTCTATAAGTATACATATTATACTTGAGATTAACATTGTGAAATATTATTATGATTTAAAATAACTGTTTTTTTTTTTTTTAATATGTTTTAAAATTGAATATATTTCTGTGATCTAAAGCTGAATTTTCAGCATCACTACTCCAGTCTTCAGTGTCACATGATCCTTCAGAAATCATTCTAATATGATGATTTGCTGCTCAAACATTTCTGATTATTAATGTTGTGCTGCTTGGAAACTGATCAATTTTTTTGATGGATGGATGGATGGATGAGAAATATTAGATAGATAGATAGATAGATAGATAGATAGATAGATAGATAGATAGGAAATATTAGAGATAGATAGATAGATAGATAGATAGATAGATAGATAGATAGGAAATATTAGAGAGAGATAGATAGATAGATAGATAGATAGATAGATAGATAGATAGATAGATAGGAAATATTAGAGATAGATAGATAGATAGATAGATAGATAGGAAATATTAGAGAGAGAGAGATAGATAGATAGATAGGAATTATTAGAGATATTAGAGAGAGAGAGAGAGAGATAGATAGATAGATAGATAGGAATTATTAGAGAGAGAGAGATAGATAGATAGATAGATAGATAGATAGATAGATAGATAGGAAATATTACAGATAGATAGATAGATAGGAAATATTACAGATAGATAGATAGATAGGAAATATTACAGATAGATAGATAGATAGATAGATAGATAGATAGGAAATATTAGAGATAGATAGATAGATAGATAGATAGATAGATAGATAGATAGATAGATAGATAGATAGGAAATTAGAGATAGATAGATAGATAGATAGATAGACAGATAGATAGATAGATAGGAATTATTAGAGATAGATAGATAGATAGATAGGAAATATTAGAGATAGATAGATAGATAGATAGATAGATAGGAAATATTACAGATAGATAGATAGATAGATAGATAGATAGGAAATATTAGAGATAGATAGATAGATAGATAGATAGGAAATATTACAGATAGATAGATAGATAGATAGATAGGAATTATTAGAGAGAGATAGATAGATAGATAGATAGATAGATAGATAGATAGGAAATATTACAGATAGATAGATAGATAGATAGATAGATAGATAGATAGATAGATAGATAGATAGATAGGAATTATTAGAGATAGATAGATAGGAAATATTACAGATAGATAGATAGATAGATAGATAGATAGATAGATAGATAGATAGGAAATATTACAGATAGATAGATAGATAGGAAATATTACAGATAGATAGATAGATAGATAGATAGATAGGAATTATTAGAGAGATAGATAGGAAATATTACAGATAGATAGATAGATAGATAGATAGATAGATAGGAATTATAGATAGATAGATAGATAGATAGGAATTATTAGAGATAGATAGATAGATAGATAGATAGATAGATAGATAGATAGATAGATAGATAGATAGATAGATAGATAGGAAATATTAGAGATAGATAGATAGAGCGTCATTTGGGCACTTAGGGAATATTAAAATACAAAGCTCCGTATCTCCTAGACCTTTGGCATACTTTGAGGTCAAAGGTCTCCAGTCATTCAGTCTGACTTTGGCCGGCCACTATGTTCAAAGGAGCCAGAGCCTTGATACTGAAAGGAATGACGTCTGCAACACCACCAGCACTTTGTGTTTATGTGTATATCCTGGATCAAAGCTTGGGGCCTGGAGGTTTCTGACGATTATCATTTCCCATGAAAATTCCAGTGGAACGAAGTTTCATTAATCCCAGGATGTTATTAAAGAGGGAATGCTTTATCCAACAGGATGAAAAAAAAATTAATAGTTCACCCTGAAGCGTGACTAAGTACTCAATTCAAAATATGTTGAGAGGCTGGTGCGGGTTTATTCTGGCTAATTCAAGTTAAAGTTAAGTTAGTAACTGAAGGGAGTTTTACAGGAAGTAAGTTTTAGTGAAAGAATGTCCTTGCACAGATTGCTTCTATGAACCATTTGACGTCACGTATCAAACTATGATAAATGCTACTCTGCTCATGCTGTGCATCCCTTTAACACCCCCTTCATCCTGTGACCTTCTGCTGGACGGAGGCCAAAGAATGTGCCCTTCACCCCGGCCTTTCAGGCCTCATTAAGTGAGCCCAGGCCCCAAAGGGTCGTCTCTGTTCTTAGTACAGCAAGCCTGACAGGAAGCAGACAGGGTCGTGGGATGGAGACGAGAGAACAGGAACTTGATGTTCTCAGAACATCTGTATGTGGTGTGTCTCTTTGACATTTTCTCAGAATCTTTCGGTTTCTGCCTTTCGTATCATTCTATTCTGAGCTGTAGAGTTCACCTGTGGTGAACATCAGTCTGGCTCTCTTACAGTAGGTGTTCATTGGGAAATCAAAACTGAACCCATTTACTTTAGTAATGCACATTCCTGGTCTTATTGTGACAATTTTTCAGTGAATGTTATTCAAAAGATAAAAACTCTGGCTTCGCAGTATCTCATCAAATTGTAACAGCTTGCTCCTCCGACGAAACAACTTTTCTTTCTGATGGCAACCACCTGTGTTTAAAGTGACTTGTCAAACTCTAGGATGGATGCTTTTTCTCACTCTGAATTTCCAATTCTTGTTTTATGTTGACTTTATTCCTAAAAACAAGGGATTAACATTACCATTAGCAGTTTTTATACTTTTTTAATGTTGGACTCTTCATAAATCTGATTCTGGACATGTGCAGATATCAACTCTCACACCGGATGTTTATAGTAGCATCCCAACATCCGCCTCACTGCGCATTTCTTGTAAGCCACTATTAATAGCTAAATGCTGCACATCCTCCTTTTGTACGCTTGAGTTTGAGCACAACACATCTTTTGTGTTCTGGTTTAGTGACACAGGGTATTGGTCACTATTTTCCTTTCCCTTCTAGCACTGAGGTCTGAATTCCAGCTATTTTAGTTGCGGTTTGCAAGCAAGTTCCCTCAAATCACAAGATTGAATCTTCTAAAAGTTACTGATAGTTAAGCAAAATCCAAAAATTTAGTAGTAGCCTAGCATGCATTTACTCGTGGATCTCTTGGTGTCCTGGAAGCGCTGGAGGGAGCATTACTGCAGTTGTATTTTTGGTATAGTGACCGGTAAGTTTTTAGCCTGATTGCTCTTGTCCTATGATAAATTCCTAGGTTAATTAGGTGAAGTTGGTCACCATACATATGGAAGCCATTTTTGTGGCCCCAAATTGGCAACAGCACATAGCCTACTACAGAAACCAACAAGTTGCAAACACTTCTGTAGCCCAGATATATCTTTAAAATACTGTTTTTGGCAGAGCTACTGTTAGCACAACGTAAACAAACAATTGGTGAAGTAACGTAAAATACGATCTACTTTTTTAGACCGTGTTGTTGTGTGGTTAAATGCCTGGTGTGATTTTCTTTATTTGTCATTGGCATGTGGTGCAACATTTCTTAGAACTTGGCAAGATTTCCCAGTCTCCCCTGTTTATGAAAAAGCGACCAAATTATGGTCCTTGAGATTGCACACCCACACTGCTTTAGGCACAATTGGTTTCATTCTCAGTCAGTATGCTCAAGAGTGTCGAGATCTAAAAATAAAGAACCAAACCAAGCCCTGGAAGATTGCAGGACAGTATGTGAAAACTGACCACTTGTTTAGGAGGAGACTGTGAAATACGCTGCGGTAAACTTGGAAATTTTCTTGTAAACTCCGAGGGTGTTGAGGTCATGGCTTTGTATAAACAATAGGTGGCCTTTTCAGAGTCTCTCATGCACCCTCTGTGGGTGGGACATGTGAGATCATCCTCTTCTAGTTTGATCTGTTCATTCATTGCAGCGCATGCTGAGGGCCAAAAGACTGCTTTTAAAAGGAAATTAACCATTGCAAGTACCTTGGAGTTTTACTTTCTGTAAAGTGTTCTAAGGATAAGATTGAGGGCCACTGTCCTGCATAGATAAACACACTTGAATCAGCTAATCAAGGTCTTCAGAATTGCTAGGAACTTCCAGGCAAGTGTTGGGGCAGGTTAGAGCAAAACAATGCTGAACACTGGCCCTCCAGAAGCAGGATTGGACACCCCTGGTTTTGTGAGATAACCCACTCTGAACACTTTTGAGCTGGCAAGACTGGCTATTCCAGAGGTGTCCAGTCCTGGAAAGTTTGGCACCAACTTGTCCCAACACACTAGCATTGGAAGTTTCTAGTAATCCTAAAGACCTTGAATAGATACACGCTGCAGTATAGTGGCCCTCCACGAGTAAGTTATAATGAACATCTTTCTGTTGTTGTTGTTGTTGTTGTTGTTGTTTTTTTCTTCTTAAAGTGAATGAATCCCTGGGTGCTTCTCAATACTCAAATCGATGCTTCCTTGATTCCTCGCTCCTCTGTCCTCCAGCCTGTGACCCGGAAACCAATCAAAGAAAGCTATCTTGAAGGACATCTCAATTCTCTAATGGCGCTTTTCCACTGCGTGGTATGACTCGGCCTGGTATGGCACGGTTCGGCTCAAAGTGTTTGTGATTATAGACTGATCATATAGTTGCGCCACCTCTACTGCCGTGGATCTGCTCATCGGCTACCAACGAGTCTGTACCTCGTCTACTGACCACGATACAGCCTATTTCTTTTTTTAGGTTGCTTAGGATGGTCGTTTAAAGAAAGTTGTTTAAAACGCGAACAAATGATATTGCGGTGGCTGTTACTGAGTATTTAAAGGCAGGGTAGGTAAGAAATTTTGTTCCAAATTTGTTTAAACTTTCTATATATATACATGCATAATTAAAATATAAGAACTCTGATAAAAAGAGTATAAAAATCGAGTGACTCTAGACCGTTTAATCTGTATTAAACACAGCTCATTATTTCCATCCGGGACGAAACATAGGATTGGCTTAGGCGGCTGTCACTCTCTCGCAACCATGGCAACCACCCTTTTGCCACACATGACCTGCCCACTTGCGCGCGCACGTTTGATTTGGGGAATTCAAGAGGCATGGATCCTAGGAATACCAAAACAATGGCAAGCAAAATTCACAGTACCGGCCTATGCAGTTAGTGAAGGCAAACCAGGCAAAAAAGGAAGACAGTAACAGTACAAGAAAAGGCAATGAACAAAAAGTCTTTGGATAAACAAAGAAATAAAACGCACGTTAATATCGGCGTGGCTCTCCAGCGATGGTGAGAACTGAGGGAACTCAAGGGGCTGAAAAGTGACTCCTTGATGGCTTTATTTCTGCTGGACAGGTAAATCTTTCTTTTTGTATTTTGATCATACATATTTTTTTGTTTATTTTTTCATGAAGCATGTGTCATTAGCACACGTAGCTGCGTAATATAGCTAACATAACATTACTTAGCAAGCCGTAGTAGAGACGATAAATAATCTATAGGCCTAGCTCAAGATGATAGCTATAGTGTTGAATTGTGCATATTTTGCTTTAGATAACTAAATACATGTTTAACAGATAGTAGGCCTAACGTTACTCCGCATCTAGGAACTTTTCTTAGAACTATATTTACCTCTGTCTAACTCTTTTACCATGTTCACCTGTAAGTTTACCTTTTTTCGCCTTTGTTTTGTTTTTATATTCTCTACCTATGTTTACTGATGTCTTTATCTTGTATCTGTGTGTGTCGTACACACTTTGTTGTATGTGTGTGTTATTATTTTGTGTCTGCAATGCAGTTGTGAGTTGATATTTGAGTGTATGTTACTCTGTTTATCTGTAGAACAACGTATATGTTATGAATCTTACACGAAATTCATCTTCATCACAGTGTAAATGATGGTAATGGAAAAACGTGTATCATGCAACCTGTTTTTAGCTTTGCCTTATAGATAACTAACTCGTTAGCGAATCAAAAAATATATATTTTAATACAATATGCTAGCTTGATAGTGAGTACTAAATACATCTTGTTTGTTTATCTTCATAATTATAAAGTTATTTTTATTACATGTGATTCTGACATGATGTCACTACATGCACTGTGCTCCTTCCTCTCCGCTCGTCTCAGGTAAATAATGCGTCTTCCAGCTCAGTGGTCGGAGTCGCACGTTCATGCGTTTTGGGGGCGTGGCTTTGGAAGGAGCCCAGAAGGGAGGGGGTGGAGTGAATGGAAATAATGAGCTGTCTTTAAAACAGTCGTGAGAGGTCTACAGACACTCGATTTTTATACTTTCTTTTTCAGAGTACTTACATTTTAAATATGTATTGATATATAAATAAAGTTTAAACAAATTTTGAAAAAAAAGTTTTTTATACATTTTTTACCTACCCTGCCTTTAAATCTAGCGGGTTTGGTGTCTCGTGTGTCAAATCCAATGATGCTGGTAGTGATGATTCTCTCTGACCAATCAGTGACTGCAGTGTTTACGTCACATTTTGGTATCGGTACGGCACGCTTGGAACCTCTGCTGAGGTGGTACTATTTAAGCGAGCCGTACCGAACCGTACCATGCAATGGAAAAGCGCCATAATTGTACCACGAGGAACAAGGAGTAAGAAGCTTCCAGAGGAGCGAAGATGCACAAGTGTATCCTATTCAGGAGTCTGTCTTGTCGAAAAACCTGATGCACGCATAAGTTCTTCTCCCACTTCACATCCGTGACAATAATGTTAATTTATGCTTTACCTTTGCAGTTTAAAGATGCCACCGAATTAAAAATTGAATTTACCTTGGCATAGTTGAATAACAAGAGTTAAGTACATGGAAATGACATACAGTGAGTCTCAAACTCCATTGTTTCCTCCTCCTTATATAAATCTCATTTGTTTAAAAGACCTCCGAAGAACACTCGAATCTCAACATAACACTGACTGTTACGTAACAGTCGGGATCATTAATATGTACGCCCCCAATATTTGCATATGCCAGCCCATGTTCAAGGCATTAGACAAGGGCAGCCAGTATTAACGTCTGGATCTGTGCACAGCTGAATCATCAGACTAGGTAAGCAAGCAAGAACAACAGTGAAAAATGGCAGATGGAGCGATAATAACTGACATGATCCATGATAACATGATATTTTTAGTGATATTTGTAAATTGTCTTTCTAAATGTTTCATTAGCATGTTGTTAATGTACTGTTAAATGTGGTTAAAGTTACCATCGTTTCTTACTGTATTTTACTTATTTTTAAACACTTGCAGTCTGTATAATTCATAAACACAACTTCATTCTTTATAAATCTCTCCAACAGTGTGTAATGTTAGCTTTAGCCACGCAGCATAGCCTCAAACTCATTCAGAATCAAATGTAAACATCCAAATAAATACCATACTTACGCGATTAGACATGCTGCATGACGAACACTTTGTAAAGATCCATTTTGAGGGTTATATTAGCTCTGTGTACTTTGTTTATGCACTGTTAAAGGCAAGCGCGAGCTCCGTGGGCGGGGATCATGAGCATTTAAAGGGGCCGCAGCCCAAATCAGCGCATATTTAATGATGCCCCAATATAGGCAGTTAAAAAAATTAATTAAAAAAAAATCTATGGTGTATTTTGAGCTGAAACTTCACAGACACATTCAGGGGACACCTTAGACTTATATTACATCTTTTAAAAAGATGTTCTACGGCACCTTTAAATAAACCTTACATCTCACGTTTCAAAAGGGCATCTTGCGTTATTATTATTTATTATGAATTTCTTAAATAACCAAACTTCTTCAACATAAGGGCAGATCCCTTGAGCGCAGCTGATGACGCTTTGAAGTTACTTTTGAGTGATCAAGAATATTCCAATGTACAAATAAGCTTTTCTTCGATTATTGCATCCTCATTTTCTTTCTTTGCATCCTTCCCTCGCATCCTATGGGGGGGTGGAGCTGACACGAAGCACCCCCTGACTTTGGTTTGTGTTGTTTTCCACCTTGTGCAAAACTCCAAGCCTGTTGGCCAGATGCAGGTGCACCACAGAGCCCAAAGGTGACCATGAAGGTCTTAGGAATTGCTATAAACTTGATGAAAGTAAAAGGAGCTGCCATAAACTTTCTGAAAAGAATCTAGCCTTTCCTTCTGACAGGTAAGAGTCTAAATGTGAAACATGAAATGTTTGTATTCAATATCTTCAAAAAAGATTGCATGAAGATGTTGTACTGTCGTTCTTCTCATTATTTGTGTGTGCTAAGGTAAGCATCACTACTATTGCTTATACTTAGGTTTAGTTCAAATCTCTAATTTTAAGTTAGGGTTTGATTCTCGATACCAGCAGAAAATGACTGACCTAATCCCCAATCACTCCCGGGCGCCACAGTGAATGGCAGCCCACTGCTCCGGGTGTGTGTTCACTACTCACTACTCCTAATGTGTGTGCACTAACATGGATGGGTTAAATACAGAGGAAAATTGCGAGTATGGGTTACCATACTTGGCCTTCAGGTCACTTCACTATTCACTAAATTGTGTGGCTTATTACAGGAAAAATGTGCTCTTACTTTTCTAAGCTAAGTCGTACAATTTTCATCTGTCGGTGGGTAATAAAATGTGAAAAATACCACATGCCTACATTGAAAGAGGGATCAAAGCCATATCTAGGCTGAATCCCAAATGGCACACTTCTGTGCACTTTTGGTCTTGTGGACTTACAATGGCTGCCGCGTACACGTGTCCCATTCATCATTTTAGGTTTCAGAAGGGTGCTCATGAGTGCCCTATGCGCCCTCGATGGGCACTTCTGCTGAGTCCGCAAGCTAAGCAGAGGACTTTACCCGGCAGTCAAAGGGGCATAGCATCATGAAAGTGCGGAAGTAGAGGAAGACTGTGAGGGTATAAGGTGCCATTTGGGAATTCAGCCCTGTAGACCAGAATATCACAGAGATCTCGATTAGCAGCTTCAGGTGTGTTTGATTAGGATTGGAGCTAAACTCTGCAGGACTTTGTCCCCTTTAGGAGCAGGATTGAACACCCCTGCCCTAGAACACATATAATCACCTGAAACATCTAAGACACTACATAGAAATGCATTAAATACTATTTTCAAGACTTTTGGGTATTGTAGCTGCGAGTTTTGCCCAGGCAAGGACCACTTAAATTTTCTTTGGATAAAGTACAAATATTTGTTACTGCATGTTGTCAGCTCTTTAACAGAAGTACTGTGGACTTTAAGTGTTTCAGTTTTCATTTGCAATTGCTTCTAGTATCTTTGCCTAGTGGCCAATCCAGGGTCATTTGTTTAAAAACATTTTCTCAAGTGTTCACTTAGATTCTCATCTTCCCCCGTCTGTCTGTTTATCTTTCCATATTTGGACCATACAGTCTTTGTTTTCTCATTCTATTTTAAGCAGTCTCTTCAGCTTTTCTCATACTACTCCTTATATTTCTTTCTCCCTTCCATTTCTTTTGCAGCAATCAGAATATTAAAAGAAAAATGGATTCAAAGGTCCAGACAGAATCCTATGTAAATCCTTTCCTTTCCATTCGGTTCATTATTAATCTTGTCAGTATAGTGTGTTGTCTCTGTCCTCTGTTTCCCTGCTTGAAAAGACTCCCCACGCCATTAGCAGATAGTGAGAATTATGTCTGCCGAGGCCTCTGCCAGGAGGACGTTCTCTTGCCAAAAAGTGCTCGGCAGCTGTTGGCAACTAGCTGTTTTTTAGTTGATCTCATTTTGGAGTTTTTTTCCTGCTGCGATCACTTCAGGTGTTGAAAAATGTGTCTCACACAGGGCTGCATGCTAGGCTCATCGACTTCATGGGGTGCCAGAGTCTGTGTATCAGACAAACACATTTCATTAGAAACAGTCCATAGATCATTCAGTTCTCTATTTGCTTAAGGTGACGTATTACTTCTAAAAATGTCTGGCTTCGCTTTTTTAACAAATCCAAAAAGTGCTTGTGTAGCCATAGATTTGTCTGAGCTTATCTTGATGAAATGAGAATGTGAATTTTAAGGTGAAGTGTGCAATTTTAATCTTTTTATCTGGCCCACTAAGCACCATTGGAGCGGGAATACCTGTTTGGATGGTTTCGAGATCGTCATTAGCCATTTCATTAAAGTAAAATTTGGATTATTAAATGGACTTTTCCAGTAAATGTTGTTTTGAACCTCTGACTTAAAATGAACTAAATCAGTTTAAACAATCTATAAAATGTCTTCTTTTGTATTCTGCAGAATTAAGAAAGTCATGAAGGTTTGGAATGACATGACATGAGTAAATGATGAAAGAATCTTCATGTTTTTTTCTTTTAGGATGACCTCCTCGTTCTGTCAGGTTGAAATTTCATATGGATCAAGTTTAATCATATCTCTTGCATGTGATGTTTTTTCTTTTCAAATTGAGCTATTAGTTGAATTCCTAACTATGGAAGCTTGTTTCCGTCAAGAAAGAAAAAAAAAAGGTAATTGCAACTTTTTATCTCACAATTATGACTTTTTTCTCAGAATTGCAAGATATAAACTCACAATTGCATTATAATGTCCAATTGTGAGGGGGAAAAGACTCACAATTACGTTATAAAGTCATAATTGCAAGATATAAACTCACAATGCTGAGTAAACGTCAGAATTGTGAGTTTATATCTCGCAATTCTAATTGTATAGGACGCAATTGCGAGTTTATATCATGCAATTCTGACTTTATAACTCACAATTGTGTTTATATATCGCAATTCTGAGAAATGGCAGAATTGCATGATAAAACTCGCAATTACGTTATAAAGTCATAATTGCAAGATATAAACTCACAATTCTGAGACTTGCTCTGACTTTATAACTCGCAATCGCGTGTTTAAATCTCGGAATTCTGAGAAAAAAAGAGAATTGTGCAATATAAACTCGCAATTGCGAGAAAAAAGTCAGAATTGTTAGATTAAAAAGTCGCAATTACCTTTTTATGTTTTTTTATTTAGTGGCAGAAACAAGCTTCCATACCTAACTGATTATTAGGCTGCATGTTAACATGTTTCTCGAATGACCTGCTAATTTTCAATTCAGTCCAGGCAGGTCTTGTCTGGACCTTGGATCTCTGAACAACAACAACATGGAACTCAGGCAGAAGAGTGTTTAAGAGAATGGAAATTGTTTCAGTGTACCTGAGAAAGTTGTTAAAGGGACTTTGGCATTCAGCAGAGACTTGGCCTATGTGTGCATTCAGACAGAGAGAGAGAACAGGAAAAGAGGAGGGAGGGAAACAGGGGGGCTGAGGAGGCATGAGTGGAATTTGCCTTAAAAGGGGTACGATTTAATAGTCCCACAGGCCACCCTGTCACCCCCAACCCCCCTCCCCTCCTCTCCATCTCTTATCCTCCTTTGAGAAAAGAAAAACGGTCTTCAGGAAAACTGAAAACATACAACAAAAATGGTCTTAGAGAGGCAGAGATAGAGAGTTTGACTCTCGGAGGCCTTATCAGGGTAAATCGTCTCCGAAGGGCCGATTCTGTTCACACAGGTTCTCAGTTACACAGCCTAAGCCCAGCAGCTACACATCAACGCTGCCAACTCGCATACCAGCTCAGCCCAAAGCCCTGCAGAGCTGCGGCTTCCCTTGCTGGTTGTTGTGGTCTGATATGCCATTTCATTTCCTGGTGAATAGTCGTGGTTTCAGCTGGCCTGATCCACAAGAATACTGGGAAAATATGCAAGGAAAAATGAGTGAAATGGATGAGTGAAGTCAAGAGAAGCATGAAGAAACCCTTTTGAGGTTGGAAGATCTGTAAGAGTTGCATGTTCTGCACTGTGGCTCCTGGAGACAATGTATTTTGTTTCTTTTTGTTTGTCTTCATTTCAAAACCATACTTTGATCGTAACTCTAACAAGAGGTCACGTTTTGACGATGATGTGGTGCAAACTGGAAGAAAAAAGAACAATTTCTGGTTCAAAAGAGAGCATGTTTTTTTTCTAGCATTTTGATGTGTAGTCACTAGGGAGTGTTCAGGGTGGTTGCTAGGGCATTGCTAGGGTATTCTGGGTTAATAGGGCTTTGCTAAGTGATTGCTTTTGTGGTCTGGTGTTTTTAGGTGGTTACTAGGGCATTGCTAGGTAAGTGCTAATGTGTTCTGGGTGGTTGCTAGGTGAGTGCTTGAGTCTTCTGGGTGGTTGCTAGTGCGTTACTAGGTGATTGCTAGGGTATTCTGTGTTATTAGGGCAATGCTAATTGATTACTAGATTGTTATGGGTGGTTGCTAGGGCATTGCTAGGGTATTCTGGGTTAATAGGGCTTTGCTAAGTGATTGCTTTGGTGGTCTGGTGTTTTTGGGTGGTTACTAGGGCATTGCTAGGTAATTGCTAATGTGTTCTGGGTTGTTGCTAGGTGAATGCTTGAGTCTTCTGGGTGGTTGCTAGTGCGTTACTAGGTGATTGCTAGGGTATAATTGGTTATTAGGGCATTGCTAAGTGATTACTAGATTGTTATGGGTGGTTGCTAGGGCATTGCTAGGGTATTCTGGGTTAATAGGGCTTTGTTAAGTGATTGCTTTGGTGGTCTGGTGTTTTTAGGTGGTTACTAGGGCATTGCTAGATAATTGCTAATGTGTTCTGGGTGGTTATGTGATTGCTTGAGTCTTCTGGGTGGTTGCTAGTGTGTTACTAGGTGATTGCTAGGTGATTGCTAGGGTATTCTGTGTTATTAGGGCAATGCTAATTGATTACTAGATTGTTATGGGTGGTTGCTAGGGCATTGCTAGGGTATTCTGGGTTAATAGGGCTTTGCTAAGTGATTGCTTTGGTGGTCTGGTGTTTTTAGGTGGTTACTAGGGCATTGCTAGATAATTGCTAATGTGTTCTGGGTGGTTGCTAGGTGAGTGCTTGAGTCTTCTGGGTGGTTGCTAGTGCGTTACTAGGTGATTGCTAGGGTATAATTGGTTATTAGGGCATTGCTAAGTGATTACTAGATTGTTATGGGTGGTTGCTAGGGTATTCTGGGTTAATAGGGCTTTGCTAAGTGATTGCTTTGGTGGTCTGGTGTTTTTAGGTGGTTACTAGGGCATTGCTAGATAATTGCTAATGTGTTCTGGGTGGTTGCTATGTTATTGCTTGAGTCTTTTTGGTGGTTGCTAGTGCGCTACTATGTGACTGACTGACTGCTAGGGTATTCTGGGTTATTAGGGCATTGCTAAGTGTTTGCTTTGGAGGTCTGGTATTTTTGGGTGGTTACTAAGGCATTGCTAATGTGTTCTGGGTTGTTGCTAGGTGATTGTTTGAGTCTTCTGGTGGTTGCTAGGGCATTGCTAGGTTATTCTGGGTTAATAGGGTGTTGCTAAGTGATTGCTTGGGTGTTCTGAGTGGGTGCTATGGCATTGCCTGGTGATTGATAGGTTGTCTTGGGTGGTTACTACAGGGCATTGCTATGTAATTGCTAGCATGTTATGGGTGGTTGCTAGGGCATTGCTATGTGATTCTGGGTTGTTACTAATGTGTAGCTATGTGGTTACTTGGGTGTTCCAAATCTCCATAATATTCTGGTCTCTAGATATGTCTCCGGTCCCTCCTTTAATGAACGTCTATGTCTATGGGAATATATATATATCTATTTTCCCCCATTTTATCATCCACCAGACGAAAATCATAAATCTTATTCCTTAGAAAAGCACTTCCACACCTCTCCTCAACAAGCTGCATGATTTGAAGCATCATTTGATGTTCTCCAAACACTAAAAATGAGCAATTAAGGAAGAAAAGTCAACATACGTCTGTTTACAGTCTGAAAGACAGAGCACTTGAGCACAATAGTGTGTGTGTTTCTGGGAAAAGTAGGGGGTGGGGGCTGATGTCCTCTAGATGTTGGCTTGGCGAGTTGTGTACATTTGGCTGAGCGTACGCGTGCTGCTTTCAAGAGTGCTAATAGATTTTTGATTTAATAGGCATATTCTCACCTTTGTTTACGTATGTGTGCTCACGAGAGACGGATGAGTGTGAACTGGCGAACATGTGTGTGTATTTGAACGAGAGCCAGGAAAAGGGGAAGGGCCTCGAGTGAGCGGACAAAAACAGCTGCTCTTGTGTGCTCGGGAAACCTCATCCAGAGAGAGGGAGAGAGGAGAGACGGACCAGCAGGGTCCAGATCTCTATATGGGTTGCGCCCTGTGTGCGGATAGCTGTGGGGACGAGCCAGATCCAGTACCCGTGAGAGGGTCTGTAAGGAGGGAGAGAGCAAAGTCCAGGGGAAACATGAGGCTGACCAAGGTGGGTACTTGTAGAATTTGATCCAAAGTGATGAGTTCAGAGAACATGTTTGCTTGAGTGCTCCCATGTGGAATGACTGGTGAAACCCATGTGAGGAGCTGGGTTTGTTAATGTCTTAAGGCTCAGTTAAAAGTTTCGCAAGTTGTTGTTATGAGAGAAGTTAGTCCCTTGAAGAGAAGACACCATCAGATGTACAGTATTTGAAATTAGCCTATGTGTCTGTTGTGCAAAAGTATGTTTTATGCTTGCTATTTTGGGTGGCCCCAAGACAAAATAGCCCATTTAAAATTTTGGGTGCTAGATATGATTTGGATCCCTCCTTCAATTTAAGTCTATGGGATGTTTTTTACCCTTTTTTTTTGCACACAATGTGAAAATCATAAGTCTGATCCCTTACAAAGTAATAGCACACCTCTCCTCAAAAAGCAGCATGATTTGAAGTATCATTCATACCCGTGGCACAAATAGCGTGGGATGAGTTACACGCTGAAGTTGAGTACTTAGGATTAGGGGTCTGTTCAGATCCTTGTGTAAGGATAAGCGTTTGTGTTCTGGAGTAACATTGTCTCCCTGATTGTTGACACTGACAAAGAAGGGCTCGAAAACTTGAGGAGGGTTTGATTGTGTGTTTATATGCCTGAGAGTGAAAGTCTGTAATGGTCTGGTCCCTGAGGCTTGTTCACGTGCAGTGCAGTGTGGGAACTTTGAGCCCTCTGTATGATGTCAGAAAGTTGTAGTTGATCCTGGGAATCATTATATGACTTTCTCAGCATTTATGCCACTTTCATATTTCGCTGCATATCTGTCGTCTGTGCCCGAACGCACACATTTTAGGCTTGTCAGTTTGGGATTGCAAAAGAGTCCATTCACTGTCCTGTTGATATTTTAATAGCAAACTTGCATAAGGCAGTGGTTTAGTTTGAATGCTTCCTCCTACTACTGTAACCATAATGTTAGTTTTTACAGGCATTTTTCTTTTTAATACCAGCCCAGTTCTTTTTCTTTTGCTGTGGTTGCAGAGTTTAATGGTAATACTCCTAAATCAGTGCATGATCATGTCACGTAGAAAAGGATTTTGGTCTGCTGATGAGACTATAATGAAACACTGTGTTATGCAAGCATATAACCCGTTTATGATGCTATCTAACAACCAATCTGACGTTCAACTAATGCTTTTTAAGCCCCAGTGGAGCAACCAAGGTTTTGGTGTCTTAGTCAATAGCCCATGGAGATGCTTCATAGATAAACCCTTGCAGGATCTGAACCTACAACCTTTCAGATCCTTAACCCCTAAAGGCTGGCCAAGACTAAGATTTTTTTAAATCTTATCAGATAACGGTTTTGTTCCTATTGTGTGTGGAGAGCCACAACATGACCAAGACAGCACACCACACACTAACAGACTCCATTTACAAACAACTGTGAACACGGGACATCTCGCAGAATCTCTCACAGTCAAATGTGACTTTAGAGTAAACAAACATGGACGACGGGCAAGAAGAAATGGCGATAATAGTGTTTGGACTGCTTTCTACAGAAAAATCACTGAGAATAAAAGAAAGACAAAGGTTTGGATGAAGTCGTGTTATGCTTCCGTCAGCTTGCTTTTTGATTTGGTATCATTTTGTTCCATGTGACAATCTATAGATTGTGTGTGCGTTTGTCCTCAGTGTTCCCCCAACGCAATAGTATTTCTGATTTTAAATATTCAGTGTTGGATTTTTTGAGAACTGTGTGGCCCAACGTTCTTCTGAAGAGATTCAAGTAAGCAATAAGGTGCTCGAGGCTGTGCTGTATCATGAATAAGTCACGGCTGAAGGGCATTGTTAGGCACGATGCGAAGCAGAGTAACCCCCTCAGCCGTCACTTATTCACGACACAGCACTGCTTTTATAAACCGGTTACCATACAATACAAATATTAAAGCCAGGAATATGTATCAATGCAACTTTCATGTAGTAAAGTTTCACTAAAAGTCTTCCTTCCGCCGGAAAAAATAGTCCCTGACTGTGAACAGCAACAGAATTTACATTATTACACCATTAGATGGCAGCAAAGACTGTCTTTATGAGTGTCAGTCAGTAGTGAAGACTTTTATATTGAAAAGACTGAATTGTTGTGAACATGGAACAAGACGCAACTGACAAATGCTTTGACTAGCGCTGTCAGTCACGGGAAAACCCCTTAACTGTTAAAAGGACAAGATAATACATCGGACATTTAAACAGATTTTTTTATTATGAACATAGGACTGACCTGAAGGAAAATGCTAAATCTGAATGCAGGTAATAAACTCACTCACTCGATCTCTTTCTCACAATACTCTTCTACATAATACAGTAAGCTTCAATGAACAATATCAATTGAGAACATACAGTTTATGTTGCTAAGAGTGGTTGCTAAGGGTGTTGTGTAGTGATACACAGAACCGTTGTGGTCGTGTTTTATCATGAATAAAACACAGCTATTGACCAATCAGAATCAAGGACAGGAACTAACCGTTTTATAATCGCTCTTAACAAACCTCACACCACAGGAAAATCTGATAAGATAATTGGGATTTACCTAGGATTGTTGGAAGGGGAAAATTGGGCCCAAAATCATTACGATTATCTTCTAGTGTGTGGGTTCCTTAAACTGCATCCATGTATTACTTACTCGTCACATCAAATCAATCATTTGTGCCCTTGCACTACAAATTGCGTTATTCGTTGCCCTTGCCTATATACTGTTTTTTGTAATTTAACAAAGAGAGGCTTCAGCTTGTCAGAATCTTGCCCTCACTGAGCTGCTATTGTCTTAGCATCACGAATACCAAGACCTCATTCCTGTCTTTGAGTTGTGTTGTTGTGTCATTCTTCTTTGTCTCTAAGGGAGAACGATGCTTCTGGATGGTCACTTTGACATGGAACAGAACTTGGGTTTGGTGAATATGAACTTTGGTATATCTAGGACTTGCACGTAAAGACAGTTTCTCTTCCCTATTTTTCATTTAGTTTTTTTTTTTAATCTTATCTTGCATTTAGATGTTTTTTGTTTTGTTTCTTTTTTTTTATCTTATTTTGCTTTTTTATTTTGTTTTTCATTTCATTTAGTTTTTATCTTATTTTGCATTGTTTTGCTTTTATCTTATGTTTTTTTTTTGTTTTGTTTCATTTTGTTCTGATTTTATCTGGTTTTGTTTTATTTTTTGTTTCATTTAGTTTTGTTTTTTATCTTATATTGCATTTTTTTATTTTATCTTTTTTTTCATTTTTTTTCTTGTTTTTATCTTATTTTGCTTTTGTTTGTTTTATTTTAACAGAGTTTTTTTTTTTGTCGCAATATTTGTGATATTCTCACTTGAGCCAATTCTCCAAACACTGTTGAAGCAGAGTTTTCGAATAACCAAATATTTTTAGTGATGAATCTCTATTGAGAGCATTATTTCAGTCCATTGCTAGTTCTAACCAATGTCTAGTAAACGGCTGTGCATTAATGCGCGTATGAGTTTTCTGTCTTCTCTGCCATCTGAAAACACAGCTGTTCTCAAACTATGCTCTTTGTTTATCTTTGCTCATTGGGACTTATGGCATATTCCTAGAATATCCATGGAATGACAGAAACTTTAACAAGTGCTAGTTTACTGCAGCCATAATCCACAGGCATCCACTACAAACACCGCACAGGAAAACGCCTGGTCAATGCATAAATAGGCTCTGTTTTTCCCACAGCGCAGGAACAGACACTCATGCTTGCTGCTGGTATTAAACATATACAGAGACATAAACATGTTTTTTTTAATCTTTACTTCAACTGATCCTAACATGCAGAAAAAAATATAAACACAAACATGCTTGAAAGTTTGTGCTATGCATATAAATGATACGGCTGGTTAAAGAGAGATGTGCAATTATACCCAGAGCAAGAACACCCCAGTAACCACATAGCAACATGTTTTTAACCACTTGGAACACCTTAGCAACCATTTGGCAACACATTGGCTACTACCCACAAACAATGGAAATCTGGAAGCATTCATCAATCTAATTTTCTACTTTCTATGTTTCTACAGTTTCACATTCCTTCATCCTCATATGAAACAAAACTCTAAACTCAGATTAGGACACACACCTCCAGTGTATCTATATATTCTCAGAAGAAGATGGTCAGGCATCAGGGTGTTACTCTGACAGAGTGAGGATGCGTGTGTAGTGAGGGAACATGAGAAAAATCATGTGTGCAATGAGGAATGTGAACTGGAAACACTTGAAAGGAAAAGGAAAGCCATCCCCGTCCTTTTAGTGCCACTTCATCAAAGCACGAGTGTGCTGGGGTCACAAAAACAAATCTCTGAAATCCCTGTTTGCTTTCCTTCACTGTTCTGAATACCGCCCTGACATCTGCCCGCTGCAGAGTTTGTGGAGTACTGTAAATGTTTTGGGAGCGAGTTGGGAAATGGGCAGAGAATGAGAAGAGGGATATGATTCAGCGTTTCATAAAAGGCATAAAAATCAGTGTAAATATTGAGTGTTTCTACTACTATTTTAATGTCCCAGGGGTTGATTTTTATTGAAGAAGTCAGCTTTTATTTTTGAAAAAAAAAAGACCATTTATGAAATATACCAGAGTCTACCATTTTTTTTTTCTGTTTTCAAATGTCTTAATGCATAGATTTTGTTTTACCCTTGTCCCAAACCCAGACTTCTTTATATACACTGCTCAAAAAACTTAAAGGAACACTTTGAAAACACATCAGATCTCAATGGGGAAAAAATATCATGCTGGATATACTGATATGGAATGGGTAATGTGTTAGGAACGAAAGGATTCCACATCGTTTGATAGAAGTGAAAATGATCAACCTACAGAGGACTGAATTCAAACACACCGTGAAAATCAAAGTGAAAAAATGATGCAGCAGCCTAGTTGATTTTGTTGAAATTTCATTGCAGCAACTCAAAATGGTAGTTTGTATGGCCCCCATGTGCTTGTATGCATGCCTGACAACGTCGGGGCAAGCTCCTAATGAGACGACAGATGCTGTCCTGGGGTATTTCCTCCCAGATCTGGACCAGGGCATCACTGAGCTCCTGGACAGTCTGAGGTGCAACCTGGCAGTGTCGGATGGACCGAAACATAATGTCCCAGAGGAGTTCTGTTGGATTTAGGTCAGGCGAGTGTGGGGGCCATTCAATGGTATCAATTCCTACATCCTCCAGGAACTGTCTGCATACTCTCGCCACATGAGGCTGGGCACCAGGAGGAACCCAGGATCCACTGCACCAGTGTAGGGTCTGACAATGGCCCAAGGATTTCATCCCGATACCTAATGGCAGTCCCTGCATGGAAATGGCTCCCCAGACCATCTCTGACCCCAAACCGGTCATGCTGAATGAAGTTACAGGCAGCATAACATTCTCCACGGCTTCTCCAGACCCTTTCAAGTCTGTCACATGTGCTCAGAGTGAACCTGCTCTCATCTGTGAAAAGCACTGGCGGTCCTGCCAATTCTGGTGTTCAATGGCAAATGCCAATCGAGCTCCACGGTGCCGGGCAGTGAGCACAGGGCCCACTTGAGGATGTCGGGCCCTCAGGCCACCCTCATGAAGTCTGTTTGTGATTGTTTGGTCAGAGACATTCACACTAGTGGCCTGCTGGAGATCATTTTGTAGGGCTCTGGCAGTGTTCATCCTGTTCCTCCTTGCACAAAACAGCAGACACCGGTCCTGCTGATGGGTTAAGGACCTTCTACAGCCCTGTCCAACTCTCCTAGAGTAACTGCCTGTCTCCTGGAATCTCCTCCATGCTCTTGAGACTGTGCTGGGAGACACAGCAAACCTTCTGTCAATGGCATGTATTGATGTGCCATCCTGGAGGAGTTGGACTGCCTGTGCAACCTCTGTAGGGTCCAGGTATCGCCTCATGCTACCAGTAGTGACACTGACCCTAGCCAAATGCAAAACTAGTGAAAAACAGTCAGAAAAGATGAGTAGGGGAAAAAATGTCACCTGTAAAACCATTCCTGTTTTGGGGGTCGTCTCATTGTTGCCCATCTAGTGCACCTGTTTACCAAAGACACAAAAGTGCCAGTGAAGAGCTTCAGATTAAATATGAGACTCATATCAACATAATCAACATAAATATCACTTGTGAACTGAATATTTTAGTGTGCATCATTTGCAATCAAGCTATAATGTTGTCAAATTATGCATACAAATATTATTTGATATTTTATTTAGGATACATACAATGGCTGAGGCTAATTTGACAGCTAGAATTGTATTTTTAAAAATGTTAAAAATGTAATTTCCACCACAGAAATCCTTTAAACACAAGACATTATTTGAGATTTGACGGAATTGACACCGTGGCGGAAATGGTCATGGCATGATCATTCTTTTCTGTACTTTGTTAGATATTGTTAGTGGACAAACAGCAAAGTGTTATTTAAAATCAAAGTATTTTTAGTGAGTTCATTTTCTATAAGTGGCTGTTTCTCTGGAGTCTACACTCTTGATTCTTCATATTTAGTTTCCAGCATGCCTCTTCTTTGACTCCCTCTACTCTACCCCCGACATTCAGTCCGTCCTGCCTCAGTCTCTCTCACTCTCTATCTCCATCATCTATTTCTCTCCCTCAATCCACAGCTGTATTTAATCAGCCTTTGGCTCTTTTGTACCCAGTCATTCCTGCACTCACCCCTCCCTCCATTTCCTCTTTCTACATGTTCTCATCTCTCTCTCTCTCTCTCTCTCAGCATCCTCCTCTTTTTTAAATTATGTTTGTTCTCCCTCTAACATTCCATCCAAAACTGTTGGTCAACATTACATCACCACACGACAAATATGTGTTTCACTACATTCAAAGCGCATTCATTTGAAAAGGGCCTAAAATGTAAACACGTCTACACGTTAACTTAGCCACAGGTGTTTCTAAATATCCAGAACTTCCTGTTTTGTTATTTTGAGTGATTTTAGGTGTTGCGGTAACACAAGTCTCCTCTGTGCGGCAGAAACTTGGCTCCATTGAAGCATGGTTCCACCTCCACAGCTGGGGGTGCTGTGAGGAATGATCCTGCTCCATTTCACCCCACACGGGTGTGTTTGCTTCTCCATAGCAGAAACTCCTTCAAATCAACCCTTTTTTTCACTTTTGCCCTCACAGTTCCTTGGTTGTAATTACAAGCTAGATTTTTTTCTGAAAATGTGAGAGGTGTTTACCTGTGCAAAACTTGTTGCTATGATGCTGTGGTATAGAGTGCATTCGTGCCCGTCCACTTTTTCAGCGGCGTTGGTTCTGGAAATATTTTTTTCCATTAATGTCTCCCATAGGGATTTCAAAAAACTCTTTGTTAAAGTGTTATATAAGCCATGAACCAAGTCATCCAGCTACGAGGTGAATCACATTACAAACTTTGATTTGAAGCAAAAAAGTGTTTGAAAATCGGACAAAAATACAAAGACGTACTTAATGGCTTTAGTGAGGGAAAGAACTACAATCCCATGAAGCATTGTGAACAACATAATCGATGGAAAAATATATACTCATTTAAAAATTTTGATATACTGTATTAAAACAATATATTTTAAGTTTATTGCAAAATATGCATGTATTCAAATATTTTTAAAAGCATAATGAGATTGACTTGTCATTTGCGTGCTTTATGAGAGTGGGCGGAACTAGCGAGATATTTTGGCGCGTTTTGCTGTTTTGACTGTAATTGGTGGAATTTTCTGGAAATGCAGTTTTAGACCAGGAATTCCACTGTTAAACATGATTGTTTTTAAACATATGTTGAAATAATGTTGGTTAACGGCTTCAATAGAAACAGTTAGTATCAATTAACAGCCTTGTATCTCACAGTTGGTCTGTCTTTAAAGGTTTAAAGTTATCGTTAAAAATTAATTTCCCAATGGAGAAAATGAATACATCCTTTACTTCCAGAGCCCGACTGTTTCACTCTATTGTTGGTAGTTGCCAAGGCGTTGTTATGTGGTTGCTAAGATGTTCTGAGGGCATTTATTGCGTTGCTATGCAGTTGTTAGGGTGTTCTCTTGTGCTCACTAAAGCTGCATTTATTTTTTCAGAAATATTGTAAAAAAAAAAAAAAAAAAAAAACGTAATATTGTGAAATATTATAAATTTTAATTAACTGTTTTCTATTTCAATATATTTTTAAATGTAATTTACTCCTGTCATCAAAGCTGAATTTTCAGCATCATTACTCCAGTCTTCAGTGTCACATGATCCTTCAGAAATCATTCTAATATGCTGATTTGATGCTCAAGAAACATTTATTATTATTATCAATATTGAAAACAGTTGTGCTGCTTATTTTGTGTGTGTGTGTGTGTATGAAAACCATGATATTTTTTTTCAGGATTCTTTGATTTGAAGTTTCAAAAGAATAAGATTTATTTGAAATCTTTTTAACAATTTTTTTCTTTACAGTCACTTTCCATATGAATTTAAAGGGTTAGTTCACCCAAAAATGAATATTCATCCCAAAAATTCTGTCATTTATTACTCTCCCTCATGTTGTTTTTCACCCGTAAGACCTTCGTTCATCTTCAGAACGCAAATTAAGATATTTTTGATGAAATCCGATGGCTCAGTGAGGCCTCCATTGACAGCAAGATAATTAACACTTTCAATGTCCAGAAAGTTACTAAAGACATATTTAAAACAGTTGATGTGACTACAGTGGTTCAACCTTAATGTTATGAAGTGACATGAGAATACTTTTTGTGCGCCAAAAAAAACCCCAAAATAACGACTTTATTCAACAATATCTAGTGATGGGTGATTTCAAAACACTGCTTCATGAAGCTTCGAAGCTTTACGAATCTTTTGTTTCGAATTAGTGGTTCGGAGCACCAAAGTCACATGATTTCAGTAAATGAGGCTTCGTTACATCATAATTGTTTCAAAATTTCAATGGTTCACCACTGGGGGGCGTGACTTTGGTAGTTTGATACATGCTCTGAATCACTGATTCGAAACAAGAGATTCGTAAAGCTTCATGAAGCAGTGTTTTGAAATCACCCATCACTAGATATTGTTGAATAAAGTCATTATTTTGTTTTTTTGGCGCACAAAAAGTATTCTCGTTGCTTCATAAAATTAAAGTTGAACCACTGTAGTCACATGATCTGTTTTAAATATGTCTTTATTGAACACATAAATGATCTTGCTGTCAATGCAGGCCTCACTGAGCCATCGGATTTCATCAAAAATATCTTAATTTATGTTCTGAAGATGAACGAAGGTCTTACAGGTGTGGAACGACATGAGGGTGAGGAATTAATGACATTATTTTCATAACCCTTTAATGCACCCTTGCTCAATACAAGTATCGATTTCTTTACAAAAAAAAAAAAAAAAACAGATCCTAAACTTTTAAATTGTATGTAAAATTATGGGATTTTCTGCCCGTTTCATTATCTGACAGGTGAAAATCACACATCATACTTTTTTTTAATTTAGAAAGATCCAAAAAAATATATATATATATTTAAACTGCTTTTTGAAGCAGAGTGAAATAAGCACAACAATTGTCTATGTAAAAACTTCTTAAAATAATTTTAAATATTTTCCCAAAGTACGCAAATAGTTTATAAAGAATATATTTAAATATACTGTAGATGATAATATATCTGCCCAGTTTTTTTCATCTAAATCATACGTCTGATTGCTTCGAGTAGCACACCTCTCCTCCACAGCTCCACATGATCTGAGGCATCTCTAACAGCACAAACACATGGGGAGAGTTTGGCAGTTTGGTGGCTTTGTTTAAATCGCTAACCTTAAATATGAGGACTAGAACAGAGAGACAGAAAAGAGAGAGCATGCACAGGAAATGCATAAGAAGGGAACTCCATTTATTATGTTTAAAAGTGAATTACAGACAAAGAAATCTCTTTCTTCGTCTCTCCTGGTGCTGTAAACAGCATATATTCATATGCACATGGCTTGGCGAGTGGGACGGGACATGATGTTTCTCTCATGTTCACAGTCTGTCTGCTCCAGGGCCCCTCTCTCCCCAACCATGTGCCCTCCACATCCTGTCTGCACACACTCTCCCATGGCCTGTGTGTCAGTCTTTACCCTTTCTCACTCACTCTCCCTAATTGGATTGTATATCATTTCCCCTCCCCACCTAACACTCATGCTTTTTCCTTTTCTATTTCTTCCCCTTGCCCTTTCCCATCCCTTTCCATGTGCTGCATTCACGCCACTTACTGTAAATTAAGCTCTGTATGCTTTCGAATCACTCTGATGTCACAGATGGGTCTGCACAGCGCCTCTTCAGGTCGAACACACCTTAAATCTGCAGTGGTCAGGTGGTACAAGCTGTAAATGTTAAACACATTGTAATTACAAGTTCTACAAGCAGCACGTGAAGGCTTTTTACAGTTCAGAATCATTACGGTAATTATGACTTGGCGTGAACCTCCTTTTCTTTCCTGTCATCCCTCATTTTACATTTTTTTGTAAAATTAATACATTGATTAACTTCAAATCTTCTCTTCTTATGTTTTGTAATATATGGCATGGCTAGTAAAAAGTCTAAACATATTTATAATAGCTTACATTATAAACCTTATATAGACTCATAATCGACTTCTATAGACCTTCTATTTTATTTTTTAACAGAATAATCAAATGTAGAAATGATTGGCCGTGCATCAGGTCAGGAAAAAAAAATTCCACCAAAAGTTGCTCCAGATTTTTAAAAAGCGTCATAAAACAATTCCTGCATAGTAAATTACTCTGTTTTTACTTACTTTAAAATTATATAATACAAGATTATACGTTTTTTGAATCAATCCCACAATTCATTATTTCAGACAATTCACAAACATTCATTACTCAGGCTAATTCATATAAACATTCAATAATACACTGCTTATTTATATTCGTTTGGATGTTTAATATGTCAGTCGTTACGAATTCTGTTTATACGGAACTTGTTTCCTAAATGCATTACTCACACACACTCACACACAGCCTTTACACAGTGTTTGTATGAGGCTTCAGTGCTAGAAATCACAGTCCCTGCTTGGCTTTGTGATTCCAGCACATTTGTGTTTATTCTGCTCGTGAACTGATGGACTGCATTCATCACTTAGATTTAAGGCCATTCATTATGATCATGTAGTGTTTGAAAATGTTTAATTGGAAACATAAAAAAAAAATGAACAAACTTGGCTGTTTCAAAATTGAGTCTAGGATATGTTCGGTATGGGACGAACACAACGTTTTTATTGCGTGTTTATACCTTACATCTTTTCAAAAATGCATCAAAAGCGACGCTTTATGCATTTTAAGGGCATTTAAATACTACTAAAATGGTTAGTTCAGCCAAAAATGAAAATAATGTCATTAATTACTCACCCTCATGTCGTTCCACACCCGTAAGACCTTCGTTCATCTTCGGAACACAAATTAAGATATTTTTGATGAAATCAGATGGCTCAGCGAGGCCTGCATTCACAGCAATGACATTTCCTCTCTCAAGATCCATAAAGCTACTAAAAACATATTTAAATCAGTTCATGTGAGTTCAGTGTTTCTACCTTAATGTTATACAGCGATGAGAATATTTTTTGTGCACCAAAAAAACAAGCCATCGGATTTCGTCAAAAATATCTTAATTTGTGTTCTGAAGATGAATGAAGGTCTTAGGGTGTTGAACGACATGAGGGTGAGCAATAAATGACAGAATTTTAATTTTTGGGTGAACTAACCCTCTATACATCATGCATCTCTTGTGAATGCGACTGCAGATGTAACTCCATTTGTGACCACTGGATGCCGCTATTGCGCTTTCAATAGTTCTTTCAAAGTGACACTTTTTGGCGGACAAATATGAAGCACCAAACTAATACCTGACGAATCGCTGTAAAAACATCCAAATGCTTGAAATCATCTGTTAATCCTAAATTATTTGCCTTTGTATATGCATCCGTACTGTAGAGGCAATCATGTGTGGAACATTAGAGCTATAAATAAAGAGCTAAATAAATAAATAAATTCCATAATTGCCCTGTTGTTTGCAAAGTTGTTTATTTATTTATTTATTGGTGTTCCTGTTGTATAAGAGAGGACATCCTGACCTAATGTGATGTTATATAATATAATATAAAATATGTAGATTATAGAATTAAGTCATAATTAAATGTTTGAATATTCTAAGCAAAAACTGTGATAAATGTCTAAATGCATATGCTGTTAAATGTCAAGCTATATAATGAAAGATGTATTGCAGAACACGCTACATTCATAAAGACAGAGGCGCGTCTCATTTGCATGCCATCCAATCAACATTCGATTCGACAGGATGCAGCCAATCAGAAAAGTTTGCTTCCAGTAACAACATTCCACAGTGTTCTTTTCCCGCTGTAACTCCTCCCACACTGCCAGACTCAGAGTTACTGAGAGTAAAGAAAACAACTCCATCAGTAGTCGAGCGCCTCTCCATTGAATCATTGGGAATGTAGCACATGAAATCTTTCAGGAAACCTTTTTTAGCTGGAATTTTCTCCAACAACATGAGTAAGGTAAAGAATTCTCATTCAGTATAGATACAAGATTACATGTCTAGAGGTCCTGAATGTCAAGAAGAAGAAAAAAAAAAAAAAAACAGTTTAAATGAGATGTAATTAGATCTATTTCGTGTAAATGACTCTATTAAATGTTATTGCATCCATGTTATTCAAATAATATGTTGGGAGCAACACTGATCTGATGCGTAGTTTTCTCTATTATATGTTAGAGCATCCTATAGGTGAGTGCTTGTGAGAAAAGCCTACTCTAGTTTGTGTTTTTATCTGTAATAAGATGCAACAGTTTTGCATCCTGATATCCCATATGGTAATTAAACACACTTGTATAATATGGACTTTAAAATGGAAGATTGCTGGTACTGCTGCTGCTCTCTGAGCGTGCACGCTTTCCATGTTCTCTATCACAGCAAAACAGCATGAAGCATGTCAGACAAGATGCACAACAGGCAGCATGAGGGAAGTCTCTTTCTCTTTCTGTAGGGACAGAGATCACACGCCTTACATAACCACTAATGAAAGCCGTATAAAACTCTTAAAACTTTTATCACTCTGCTAATTAAGTCTGGCAAGAACTAATTTGAGCCCAGCGTTTGAGTTTGGATGTTGTATGTCGTCGATGAAAGTCTGAGGAAACGCATACCTTTGGTTTTTCCCACTCTTTGCCAGGGGTGAAACTGCACTGAAAACTGGAGCAGAAAGAAAGAGTCATCATATGACTTCACGAGCTGGTAACTAATAGTAACTGCGTCATCATGCATTAAACGCCTCGCTAGAGACAACGGCTGCGTCTCAAAACATAGTGAGCTCACTTCATAGACAGCATTAGAGCATATATTAACCTGCACTACGATTTTTTGGTCCCACTTTATATTAAGTGGCCTTAACTACTATGTACTTACATTTAAATTAATCATTTGATACAATGCACTATGTTTTTATATTTTAAAAACACATGTCTGTAATTAATTTCTGTAATTACATTTATAATTACACTGTTGACCCATCCTTACTTACCCCTACCCTTAAACCTACCCATACCCACTCGGGTCATCTAATCAGAGACTCTTGAATATCCCTAAATCAAGGTTAAAATGTAGGGGGGGGGCCGTGCCTTTTCTGTAGTTGGTCCTAGACTCTAGAATGATTTGCCCATTTCAATAAGACAGGCTCCATCTCTGTCTGTTTTTAAATTTAAGTTGAAAACATATTTGTTTGATAAGTCATATAATACATGTTGAAGCACCCTTACATTGTCTTTTATTGTTATCTTTTAATGCTGAAGCACCAATTTTAGTCTATTTTATGGTATGTTCTTACAATTTCTCTGTGTATGTGTTTTATTGCTTAATAATTTTTTTGTCTTTTTACTTACTGTGTTTTTCTGTGTTTTTAGCTATTGTAAAGCACATTGGACAACATAGATTGTATTTAATTGTGCTATATATAAATTGCCATTGCCATACCACCAAACCTTACCCGTATCCTTACTACTCAATAGCAGCAAAAGTGTTTTGCAATTCAATATGAACCCAATACGTACATTGTACTTATTTTTTGATGTATGTACATAGTAGTTAAGGCCACTTGATATAAAGTGAGACCGATTTTTTTTTTTTAAGTTATATTTTTGATAACATATATTTGAGTTTAACTGATCTAATTTTATGACTCTGGAAAATAGTGATCTATGACATTGTATTATGTTGAATATCAATTTTTTTGTGTGTCTATTTGTGGACATATTCATGTTTTTTGATTTGTGGAGTAAAAGATATAGTTTTATCTTGAAGTAAAAGAGAAAACTTCAAGTGGCATGTTGTTGTGTTATTATTTTTAAATGTAATAATCATTGTAATTAATGGGGTTATTATTCAGTATTTCCCTGAATTAGATGCACATTTCAGACACCTTTCGCTTTCATGAAACCTATATTAGAGTGAAATCATTAAATTTGCTTTCCTAGTGTTGCTATTATGACATATCTTCACAATTAAAATATAGCTAAGAAAAGTTACCACAGTGTTGAAAGTTAAAAACGTATGAAAAAGAGGCCAGCTAGGCCAGATCTGATCTCAAGAGATGCTCTAGCGACTGACGTTAGGACCTGGGTGAGGGGTTGCATTGGTGCCGTGACCCAGATGGGAGTGAGGTTTAAGGGGTGAGTGTAATAGAGGCCAGCTAGTAGTCACTGTGTGAGTAAACCTCACTCCTCTGATCTCAAGAGATGCTCTAGCGACTGACGTCAGGACCTGGGTGAGGGGTTGCGTCAGTGCCGTGACCCGGATGGGAGTGAGGTTTATGGGGTGAGTGTTATGGAGGCCAGCTAGTAGTCACTGTGCGAGTAAACCTCACTCCTCTGATCTCAAGAGATGCTCTAGCGACTGACGTCAGGACCTGGGTGAGGGGTTGCGTCGGTGCCGTGACCTGGATGGAGTGAGGTTTATGGGGTGAGTGTAATGGAGGCCAGCTAGTAGTCACTGTGCGAGTAAACCTCACTACTCTGATCTCAAGAGATGCTCTAGCGACTGACGTTATGACCTAGGTGAGGGGTTGCGTTGGTGCCGTGACCCGGATGGGAGTGAGGTTTATGGGGTGAGTGTAATGGAGGCCAGCTAGTAGTCACTGTGCGAGTAAACCTCACTCCTCTGATCTCAAGAGATGCTCTAGCGACTGACGTTAGGACCTGGGTGAGGGGTTGCATTGGTGCCGTGACCGGATGGAGTGAGGTTTATGGGGTGAGTGTAATGGAGGCCAGCTAGTTATCACTGTGCGAGTAAACCTCACTCCTCTGATCTCAAGAGATGCTCTAGCGACTGACGTTAGGACCTGGGTGAGGGATTGCATTGGTGCCGTGACCCGATGGGAGCGAGGTTTAAGGGGGTGAGTGTAATGGAGGCCAGCTAGTAGTCACTGTGCGAGTAAACCTCACTCCTCTGATCTCAAGAGATGCTCTAGCGACTGACGTTAGGACCTGGGTGAGGGGTTGCGTTGGTGCCGTGACCCGGATGGGAGTGAGATTTATGGGGTGAGTGTAATGGAGGCCAGCTAGTAGTCACTGTGCGAGTAAATTTCTCTCCTCTGATCTCAAGAGATGCTTTAGCGACTGACGTCAGGACCTGGGTGAGGGGTTGCGTTGGTGCCGTGACCCGATGGGAGCGAGGTTTAAGGGGGTGAGTGTAATGGAGGCCAGCTAGTAGTCACTGTGCGAGTAAACCTCACTCCTCTGATCTCAAGAGATGCTTTAGCGACTGACGTCAGGACCTGGGTGAGGGGTTGCATTGGTGCCGTGACCCGATGGGAGCGAGGTTTAGGGGGGTGAGTGTAACAGATGTAGGCTAGTAGTTGCTGTGCGAGTAAACCTCACTCCTCTGATCTCAAGAGATGCTCTAACGACTGACGTTAGGACCTGGGTGAGGGTTACATTGGTGCCGTGACCCGATGGAGCGAGGTTTAATGGGGTGAGTGTAATGGAGGCCAGCTAGTAGTCACTGTGCGAGTAAACCTCACTCCTCTGATCTCAAGAGATGCTCTAGCGACTGACGTTAGGACCTGGGTGACGGGTTACATTGGTGCCGTGACCCAGATGGGAGTGAGGTTTATGGGGTGAGTGTAATAGAGGCCAGCTAGTAGTCACTGTGCGAGTAAACCTCACTCCTCTGATCTCAAGAGATGCTTTAGCGACTGACGTTAGGACCTGGGTGAGGGGTTGCATTGGTGCCGTGACCCGGATGAGAGTGAGGTTTATGGGTGAGTGTAATGGAGGCCAGCTAGTAGTCACTGTGCGAGTAAACCTCACTCCTCTGATCTCAAGAGATGCTCTAGCGACTGACGTTAGGACCTGGGTGAGGGGTTACATTGGTGCCGTGACCCGGATGGGAGTGAGGTTTATGGGGTGAGTGTAATGGAGGCCAGCTAGTAGTCACTGTGCGAGTAAACCTCACTCCTCTGATCTCAAGAGATGCTCTAGCGACTGACGTTAGGACCTGGGTGAGGGGTTGCATTGGTGCCGTGACCCAGATGGGAGTGAGGTTTATGGGGTGAGTGTAATGGAGGCCAGCTAGTAGTCACTGTGCGAGTAAACCTCACTCCTCTGATCTCAAGAGATGCTCTAGCGACTGACATTAGGACCTGGGTGAGGGGTTGCATTGGTGCCGTGACCCGGATGGGAGTGAGGTTTAAGGGGTGAGTGTAACAAATGTAGGCTAGTAGTCGCTGTGCGAGTAAACCTCACTCCTCTGATCTCAAGAGATGCTCTAGCGACTGACGCTATCGGTTGAAGCCTTTAGACTCCTTGTTAGAGCATCCGACTCCCACGGCGGAGACCCAGGTTCGGGTCCCGCACACAGCGGGGCGAGTAGGGACTGGTGAGGGGTTACACTGTAGATGATGTTGACTTTGCGGAGGATGCAGTGCTGTGAGTCAGTGGATCTGGTGTGAAATCATCATTAAAGGATGTTCTTCAGCTATACAGCTCTGAAAACAGCCATTAAACAAGACCACAGTTATGAGAATGCAGGAAAAGCTTTAATTTTCAATGGGCTGGATGCTTGTTAATAGCTCAGTAAATAACTGCTGATATAATTTGCCACCTACGTACATGATAATTACTTTGTGCAGTGTGTGCATCTCTCTCTTTTTCTTTCACATGCTCTTTCTACGAGCCGCCAATTAATATCAGACTTCCTCTGCTTACACGTATATATCCACCTGAATACACGAAGGAAGCGGATGTAATGCAAACTTTATTATATCACAAGTCTACGAATCGGTCTGCTTGAAGAATCACATTGTTTGCATTGTAGACAAAGAGTTATAGATGTGTAAGAGAGCAGTACAATAGAAGTGTTACTTAGCAGCACACTGTAATAATTCTTGCTGTTGATTTTAGAGCAGTAAAAAAGTTGCAAGTAATTACTATGTGATATAAGCCATAATCAGGGGGATTTCTTTACAAGCGTATTGAGCCATTTATGTATAGTCATAAAATGAGTGTGGTTACTGATTAGTGTGTTTTACTTGGTTCTTTCTGAAGTTTCAAGTTTCACATCATATTGAAATGCTCAATCATAACAGTCTGAAACCGACCTCCACGGTTAGATTATAGTGTGCGAACGTTTACTGACATGAAGGTTCACGTAAAAGTCACGCCACAGGAATTCCTGATGAGTATGTGCGTTATTGTGTTTGATCTATACATGTTTGTATCGAGCGGCCTTGAAGTCTCTCGACTTTCCCTTAGCTTTCTCTTGGATTATATATAGTAACACGACAACATTGTGAGGTTCTTGATATCAGTCTGACGCTAATAGACTGCGGTGTGATTAGTGTGTGAAGTCTCAGTGACAGGCTTTCAGGAGGAAGTGCAAATAATAACTCACACAATAGAGGATGGGCAGGTTAGCCCGTCATATCCTGAGGATGCTGTGCCGTAACCACCGTAGACGTGAAAGCAGGCACGACGCCCCCTACAATATTCAATATATTCGTTTTTTGATGAGCGATTCTAGTAGTTGAATCATTTTACATGCTTATTATTAATACAAATGGTTCGCTGTAAATGTTGCATGTGCTTTGTTTTGGTCATTGCGCAGTTTGTTTGTCATGGAGACATATTTGATTAGCGCAGGAAGTATGTAATGGTGCTACGCTGACTTCATCACTGGAACAGGCAGTCTCTGTTCTTCCACTGCCTGTCCCACCCTGCACACGTATACACACACTTGTATTCACACACATGCTTTCCCTTTACCACCCCTCAGTGAGGAAAGAGGCCTGTAACACTCTTTTATACTCCCCAGTTGAGATACTCAGTATTTATTAACCCTAAAGGTTTGGTGCACAACTCTTGAGGAGATATATGATACTGAAGGCTTGTTGGGGAGAGATCTTCTTTTATTTTGCTAAGCAATTAGAATTTTTTTGGATATTAAAACATGCATGGGACCCATGAAGGAGGGGAAGGAATCGTCCCTGCGTGACATCACATGTGATTAGTGTCATGTCTTTTGTCTTTGTGTGTATGACCCTGTGCACCGTCTATAAGATGGACACACCAGATCCCATAGGAAAACATAACTATGAATCATACAAAAACGTTTAACTGTTAGAAAAAAAGGTAATCATGAAGTCCTGGGGTGTAAGCAGATCATACGAAAATGTACGAATGAGATTGTACAAATTCATACAAAATGTAATATAGTTATGAATTGCAATGAGATTGTGTTGAATGGACAGACCACTTACGATGAGCTCTGGTTAATCATGTGGCTTTCTATTGTGCCACTTCTATTATTATGGTGAACATGATTTCACCAAGTACAACATGTTCCTGGGTCAACATCATTGTTGATCCTGGAACAACACTCTAATCAACCAATCAGATTTGAGGGACAAATTTACAGTTGATGTCAAGTTCAGGCTTAACCTGGGTTAGGTGCTTCTACATCAGTGTTATTCGTGGGATAAGTTATGGGTAGGGTTAGGTTTAGGGGTAAGGATATGGTTAGGAGGTCATCGTAATTTTCCCAAGTAAGTCATGTTCCTGGATCAACATATTTACTGTAGTTGATCCTGGAACAACATTGCTGTCTGAAAATTTTGTCCTATCCCTACCCCTAAACCTAACCCTACCCATAACATCTCCCTAAAATCAGAGGGAAATGATAGGTGATGTAGAAGCGCCTAAACTTGATATAAACTATAAATTTGTCCCTCAAATCTGATTGGTTGATTGGAATGTTTGTTCCAGGATCAACAACGATGGTTATCCAGGAACATGTTGTACTTGGTGAAATCACGCTCACCTGGTTGGCCCTAAATTTTCGGACAGGAATGTTCTACAATATATGTTGATCCAGGAACATGTCTTACTTGGCGAAATTAAGGTGACCCTATTATGATAGTTATCAGTACATTGTAAGGTACAATGCAAGTAGTTGGTATATTAACACTATATCACTAATTGAAATACACGGTTATAAGTTGTAAAATATACAGGCACTAATATGCTATCCTGCAGCACCTGAAACATTGTCACCATATTTATTATGGTGAAATTTTGGCAACCGCAGCTACTGTTTTTTAACAGGATATTTTTGACAGTGTAGAACACACTAGAAATTTCATACACAACCCAAGTTGGGTTGAAAATGGACAAACCCAGTGATTGGGTTGTTTTAACGCAGCATATGGGTTAAATGTTTGACCAATCTGCTGGACAGTTTTATTTAACTCAACTATTGTTTAAAAATTACTGTATGTCTGGCTTAAAATGAACCCTAAATTGCTTGGAAATTAAAAATCAGACACATAATTACTAGAAGCAATAATAATAATCAAAAGGTGAACATTTATTAATAAGCAATTTAATAAATGTTTCTTGTTTAATTATTATTCATTAAACTTATTAATAAATGTTAATTTATTAAACATTAATAAATTATCATTTCCAACATACTTTGGGTTCATTTTAAGCAAAAAATACAGTCATTTTTAAACAATAGTTGAGTTAAATAAAACTACCCAGAAGGGCAAAATTTAACCCAAACGCTGGATTAAAACAACCCAGTCGCTGGGTTTTTCCATTTTTTAACCCAACTTGGGTTGTTTTGGTAACACTTCATTTTAGGGTCTTTTAACTAGTTGCTCATTAGCATGCATATTACTAGAATATTGGCTGTTTATTAGTACTTAGTAAGCACATATTAACTTATTCTGCATGACCTTATTCTACATTCTACCTAAACTTAACTACCTTACTAAGTATTAATAAGCAGTAAATTAGGAGTTTATCGAGGGAAAAAATCGTAGTTAATAGTAAATATGTGTTCCCTATACTAAAGTGTTACCGTTGTTTTTAACCCAGCATTTTTACAGTGTAGTAATACCTCTAAAGCATTGTGGCTGTGAGTTTTAGACAGGCAGAAAATGTAAAAATCTAGTTGACTATAATCTGCAATTGGGGAAAATGACAGGTTTTTAGTGCCATTACCTCGAACGCCACTATAAACACCTCATCTGAATACCTTGGGCAGAAGCAAAGCTAATTCCTCTGGCATTAAAAGCACTTTTTCAGCAAGCGTAGGTTATAGCAGCAGTTAATCAGGTGCTTGCATATTCTCTATCACATGAGGACAGTTCGACGTCCAAGATCTCAGCTCCCTTCATCCAGCCCAGCTGATTTTCTTGAATTGTTGTTTGTGCCGGCTTACCGGAGCTTCTTTGTCTCTATGATTTGAAAACGTAATGGGTAGCATCTGTTGGTGGACCACCATCGTTGCATGTGCGATTTTGTGATTGATAATGTGGTGTTTCGCAGATGCTTTTTGTTTATTGCGACCTACAGAAGAATGATGGCATGGACGGTCTCCTTGGGGCACCAGGGCATCAATGCCATGCTGATTGGAGAACATTTGTGGTGAGATCTTAGCAATTCTCCAGTTTGTGGGCTGCTTCTACTTGGATCTTTACCTTAGAGGTCTAAATTCTTTACCGTCTGGCTCCACCACCGAATCTGCAGTGGTTTCAATGACTTTCCTGATGCAGATTTTCAACTACAGCGACAGATACAGGATGTTTTGTGTCTCAGTGGCACTTTTTGATTGGTTTAATGGTACGGTTACATGATGCAATCGTGTTTTTTTGCGTACAGACGACAACGTTGTCAAAATTGATCCACGGATCCGCAAAAAACGATTAAAAACACTGTATTATTCATGCCAGGCCAGTAGTTGGCGATGTCACTTTGTAAAGAAACACTTGACAAGGCAAGGTTAGTTCATTAATTCAAATTAATTTATGAATTTATAATTCAAAAATATTTTTTTGAAATCAATGAGATTCAAGGTGTGAGAAAAAGTTTTTTACTTGATGCTTATACCACATGCCATTTCTATTACTTTTTTCCCTTTGAAACCATTATAAATGTTTCTCAAAGCTGTATGAAATTTTTTCACCTTTCCTTCGTCGTGGACTCTTGTATATATCATTGTCCTCTAAATGTCAGTCAGTGTTTATGTTCTTGTTGGGCTTTCCATTCAGAGCTTGCATGTACCAATGTCCCAAGTTGGGCTGGAACACAAAGTTCGTTCATTGCAGGATATTGCGCACAATGTGAGGATCTGTTGAAGCTGGAGCTATTTCTGGAAGAAAGAGAGGAGAGTGCAGAGGTGAAAAATCATGGGAAAATTGGTACGAGGGTGTAAGTTTCTTCCAAAATACGGACTTCCCTTTAGCTTTCTGTCATTTCTATGTCTGTTTATGTCCAGATTGTCTGTTCAATTCCTCTTCTGTTCTTTCATTTGGGATTGAAGGGGAGGGTTTTCTCTCTCAAAGGATGTCCTTTTTTGCTGGAGAGCTTTGGCATGCCTGTTCTGGATGGCTAAAATTAAGTGAACAGTCCCTCCTTGTCTCTGCTCCGTGCCCTGGGGGCCGTCCCTACCCCGACTACCCGCTCTTGGCACACTGTCGGCCGGGCAGTAGGTTAGTCTGTTGACGGGTGGTGCAGTCACACCTCAGAGAGCGCTGGACCTGTGAGACGTGATTTTGCACACTTGGTTAAAAGGGGAGGGGTTACTTAGTGCAGGTAATGGTGCGCTGATTCTTTTTTTTCAGTCGGGTCCTTGACTCTAGTGGACTTTAGCGGTGGAAAGGTAAGCTTTATAATGTACTTTCTCTGCTCACCTCACTAGGGCACACAGAAAGCTCACTTTTAAGGCTAAATTACATACACACTTTACTAAGTAACTTTTGGTTCCATAAGGTCGCATTAATCTTTAAGCTGTTTTTATGTGAGTACCAAATATGTGAGTACTGAATTTATGTGAGTACCTAAGCACCATCATATTGTGTTTAGGGCTTTCAATTTAACTTAATATACATTTAAGTAGACAAAATACTGTGGGTCAGTGATAGGCTATTCATTTATTTAATCATCTGCAACAATAATGGCTTTGTATTATTTTAATTTTGGGGCTTTTTTATAGCAGATATTGATATTTGTGTTTAATTGCACTTTTTTGATTGATTAATCACCTAATGATGTAATTAATCAATTTTTTAAAAGTTTTGGCAGCCCTAATTTTATATATATATATATATATATATATATATATATATATATATGCTTCTTTAATATTTGGAAAATTTTGAGGCATTAAACTTGAAAATGGTTTAGAAATATTCAAAACCATATGAAACATTTTTAGCGTGGACAGTGTTATATGTTATTGACCCTTGGTTAAAGGCAAGGAAAATGAATAGAGTGTGCATGGGAAAAACTAGAAGCTGAAATTAGTAGAAAGAGAGGAAATCCAAGCATTAAGGAGCTGTAAAAGAGAAACGGAAAAGCAGCTGATGATTTTCATTTGGGTGGGCTTACTGAACTCCTGGAGCAGCCAAGTAAATCAACGTGATCTGGCTGAGATCTCGCTCTCTCTCTCTCTGTGTCTCTGAGAGGGGTGATAACACAAGACAATCCCGTTTGATTAACCAATAAAGTGGGCTTTCTTAGTAACCGTGGAAGTTTAAATGGGACACTTTAATACATAACACATAATGTTTGTCATGGGGCACTTTTACAGGGCATTTGCTAACGTCTGAAGCAGCTGATCTTGAATGTTTGCTCAAAGTGAATGAAAGACTTGCTCTTCTTGTTAAGCAATTATATTAAGGTTTCTCAACCATCTTAGTCATTCTGAAGAAGTCTTGTGTCACAGTACAGTCAAAGGAACAAACGGTTATGACCCTATTAAAGTGACATCCCAATGTGGAGAGGGCAGGCTGCAGATGTTCCTCCGCTTCTCAAGTTGGTTTGCTTCAGGACAAGATTTTACATTGGACATTGAGTGATGTCCCATCCCTGTACCATTTTTTGCCAGTTATTTTTTATAAAGTATTAACAAAAATGTCCTTAACATCAAAAAGGTTTTATATATAAAGGTTTTGGTTCATTCCTATGCAGTTGCTTGGTTCTGAAAGTGTTCTAGGGTGTTGCATCTATTTGTTATGATGTTCTGGGTGGTTGCTAGGGTGTTGCTATGTGTTTGTTATGATGTTCTGGCTGATTTCTAGGGCCATTATGTGTGTAGTGGCGTGTTCTGGGTGGTTGCTATGGTGTTGCTATGTGGTTGTTATGATGTTTTGGGTGGTTTCTAGGGTTAAAATGTGGGAAGTGGGGTGTTCTGTGTGGTTGCTAGGGTGTTGCTATGTGGTAATGATGTCCTGGCAGGTTGCTAGGGTGTTGCTCTGTGGTTGTAATGATGTTCTGGTTGGTTGCTAGGGGTATTATGTGGGTAGTGGGCTGTTCTGTGTGGATTCTAAGGTGTTCCTATGTGGTTGTTCTAGGTTAGGGATGGGCAATGTCGGTCCTGGAGTGCCACTGTCCTGCAGAGTTTAGCTCCAACCCTAATCAAACACACCTGAACAAGCTAATCAATGTCTTCAGGATTACTAAGGCTACAGGCAGGGGAGTTTTTTTTTTTTATCAGGGTTGGAGCTAAACTCTGTAGGACAGCGGCACTCCAAGACCAACGTTGCCCATCCCTGTTCTAGGTGATTGCTAAGATTATTATGTGGGTAGTGGGGTGTTCTGGTTGGTTGCTAGGATGTTGCTATGTGGTTTTTATCATGTTCCAGGTGGTTGCTATGTGCATAGTTGAGGTTTTTGGGTGGTTGCTAAGGTGTTGCTATGTGGTTACGATGTTCTGGGTGTTTTTAGGGCAGGGGTTTTCAAATCTGTCCTGGGTTGCACATTTTGTATGACTCCCTCATCTAACATGCTTGATTCAACTCAAGACCTGAAGTGGGTGTGTCAGATAAGAGAGACATGCAAAACGTGCAGTGTTGGAACAGGACAGGTCTGAAAACCCCAGTTCTATGGTTTTGCTATGTGGGCGGTGGGGTGTTCTGGGTGGTTGCTAAGGCATTGCTCTGTGGTTGTTATGATGTTCTGAGTGGTTGCTAGGGTGTTTCTATAATATTATGATGTTCTGGGTGGTTGCTAGGGTTATAATGTGGGTAGTGGAGTGTTCTGGTTGGTTACTAGTTGATTGCTAAGATGTTCTGTGTGGTTTATGTGGGCGGTGGGGTGTTCTGGGTGGTTGCTAAGGCATTGCTATGTGGTTGTTATGATGTTCTGAGTGGTTGCTAGGGTGTTTCTATAGGGTTTGCTAGGGTTATAATGTGGGTAGTGGAGTGTTCTGGTTGGTTACTAGTTGATTGCTAAGATCTTCTGTGTGGTTTCTTGGCAAGAGATCACCTGTTTCATCTATTTTTTTTCATCCACAAGGGAAATTTCATTAGTAAATCATAAATACTATTTCTAATTGTTTTTACAAATTAAGCTTGGATTTAAAAAAGTATTTTAACATTAAAAACAACACACTTCACCTTTAAGTGTTCTGTAGGAGGGTTTTCAACAGGTGACAGTTGGAGATGCCCATTGTACCTCAAGACAATGGCTGAAGAGTGAAGGACTCAAGTGGCTGTATGCGATGGTGCCAGCTCATTGAAGCAGTGGTTATGGCACCTAACGGGCACATGCTGGATTTCTCGCCAGCTGTCCAAACAGGGTCCAGAAAGAGAGAGAGAGAGAGTGGAAAAGAGTGCTAAACCCCTCTACCTCTCTGCCAAATGGAAAAGTGCACATCCAAAGACAAAGCTGCATTATGCTCCTCTGCTGGGACGTCATACATGGTTAAAACCAAACCAAACCGGGTGTACAAACATGGTGCATGATGAGATTGCGCTGTCTGTTAGTCTTGGTCCTAATCAGAAGTGTTAACATACATATTGGCATTTGAGGAGGGCATGTGGGCGTGAGGCATTTTATAGTCACGCGCTACACAGTGGGATTGTTACGTAGAGCGTTTTTAAACAAATTTCTCACCGCAAGATGCGTCACTTTCAGATAAAAGGTTTTGTCGGGTTTTTTGTCTTTGTTCTCAGCATTGAAAGATGAGCTGCTGTACAAGGAAAGAGAGACAGAGGCCTGACATCCACAGGAGAGTTCAGGTCAGTGAGGGGAGTCATACGGAAGCAATGGCAGAGCAGAACGCAAGAGATTTATTTGCAGAAATAGTGAACTAATGACAAAAAATAAAGGATTTCAGAAGGTGACTGAAAGAAAAGCTTGAGTTGAGGGTCAAAAAAGACTTCTTTTTTTTTTTAAATGTTGTGTTTGTGTTTTCCAGGCGGGGAAGGGCGAGCCCCACGTCTTTAAAGAGAAGACCTTCAAAAAGAAGCGCCAGTGTGGGGTGTGCAGGCAGAGCGTGGACAGTTTGGGCTCTTTTTGTCGAGGTGAGTGACATCTGACCATTATTGCAAGGTTTTGATGCCAAGGACACCAGATATGCTTTCCTTGTGACATTTTCATATATAAAAAGATGTATTTTTGTCTCAC
This sequence comes from Megalobrama amblycephala, assembly GCF_018812025.1. NCBI lineage: Eukaryota > Metazoa > Chordata > Actinopteri > Cypriniformes > Xenocyprididae > Megalobrama > Megalobrama amblycephala. The sequence goes on from NC_063067.1 coordinate 31,815,657, forward strand.
AATTTATGCTGAAAAGAAGCATGTTATTATAAGGAGAACTTAAATAAAAAAAAATTATTTTTAATATTACCATATGGAAGAAAAAGCAAATTATGAAGTTAAATATTATCTTGAAAATGTTTAATACTAAGTATTTTTAAATTATGGAAGCTTGTTTCTGCCACTGAATAAAAAATAACAAAGGTAACTGCGACTTTTATCTCACAAATTGCGAGTTATAAAGTCAGAATCACGTGATATAAAGTCAGAATTGTGAGAAAAAAGGCAGAATTTCAAGTCGCAATTCTGACTTTATTTCTAGCAATTGTGAGTTTACATCTCGCAATTTTTAGTTTATATCTCTCAATTCTGACTTTATAACTCGCAATTGTAAGTTTACATCTCGCAATTCTGACTATTTCTCGCAATTTTTAGTTTATATCTTGCAATTCTGACTATTTCTCGCAATTTTTAGTTTATATCTTGCAATTCTTACATTATAACTCTCAATTCTGACTTTATAACTTGCAGTTGTGAGTTTACATCTTGCAATTCTGACTATTTCTTGCAATTTTTAGTTTACATCTTGCAATTCTGACTATTTCTTGCAATTTTTAGTTTATAACTCTCAATTCTGACTTTATAACTCGCAATTGTGAGTTTACATCTCGCAATTCTGACTATTTCTCGCAATTTTTAGTTTATATCTCGCAATTCTGACTTTATAACTTGCAGTTGTGAGTTTACATCTCGCAATTCTGACTATTTCTCGCAATTTTTAGTTTACATCTTGCAATTCTGACTATTTCTTGCAATTTTTAGTTTATAACTCTCAATTCTGACTTTATAACTCGCAATTGTGAGTTTACATCTCGCAATTCTGACTATTTCTCGCAATTTTTAGTTTATATCTCGCAATTCTGACTTTATAACTTGCAGTTGTGAGTTTACATCTCGCAATTCTGACTATTTCTCGCAATTTTTAGTTTATATCTCGCAATTCTGACTTTATAACTTGCAGTTGTGAGTTTACATCTTGCAATTCTGACTATTTCTTGCAATTTTTAGTTTACATCTTGCAATTCTGACTATTTCTTGCAATTTTTAGTTTATAACTCTCAATTCTGACTTTATAACTCGCAATTGTGAGTTTACATCTCGCAATTCTGACTATTTCTCGCAATTTTTAGTTTATATCTCGCAATTCTGACTTTATAACTTGCAGTTGTGAGTTTACATCTCGCAATTCTGACTATTTCTCGCAATTTTTAGTTTACATCTTGCAATTCTGACTATTCCTTGCAATTTTTAGTTTATAACTCTCAATTCTGACTTTATAACTCGCAATTGTGAGTTTACATCTCGCAATTCTGACTATTTCTCGCAATTTTTAGTTTATATCTCGCAATTCTGACTTTATAACTTGCAGTTGTGAGTTTACATCTCGCAATTCTGACTATTTCTCGCAATTTTTAGTTTACATCTTGCAATTCTGACTATTTCTTGCAATTTTTAGTTTATATCTCGCAATTCTGACTTTATAACTCGCAATTGTGAGTTTACATCTCGCAATTCTGACTATTTCTCGCAATTTTTAGTTTATATCTCGCAATTCTGACTTTATAACTTGCAGTTGTGAGTTTACATCTTGCAATTCTGACTATTTCTTGCAATTTTTAGTTTACATCTTGCAATTCTGACTATTTCTTGCAATTTTTAGTTTATAACTCTCAATTCTGACTTTATAACTCGCAATTGTGAGTTTACATCTCGCAATTCTGACTATTTCTCGCAATTTTTAGTTTATATCTCGCAATTCTGACTTTATAACTTGCAGTTGTGAGTTTACATCTCGCAATTCTGACTATTTCTCGCAATTTTTAGTTTATATCTCGCAATTCTGACTATTTCTCGCAATTTTTAGTTTATATCTCGCAATTCTGACTTTATAACTCGCAGTTGTGAGTTTACATCTCGCAATTCTGACTATTTCTCGCAATTTTTAGTTTATATCTCGCAATTCTGACTTTATAACTCGCAATTGTGAGTTTACATCTCGCAATTCTGACTATTTCTCGCAATTTTTAGTTTATATCTCGCAATTCTGACTTTATAACTTGCAGTTGTGAGTTTACATCTCGCAATTCTGACTATTTCTCGCAATTTTTAGTTTATATCTCGCAATTCTGACTTTATAACTCGCAATTGTGAGTTTACATCTCGCAATTCTGACTATTTCTCGCAATTTTTAGTTTATATCTCGCAATTCTGACTTTATAACTTGCAGTTGTGAGTTTACATCTTGCAATTCTGACTATTTCTTGCAATTTTTAGTTTACATCTTGCAATTCTGACTATTTCTTGCAATTTTTAGTTTATAACTCTCAATTCTGACTTTATAACTCGCAATTGTGAGTTTACATCTCGCAATTCTGACTATTTCTCGCAATTTTTAGTTTATATCTCGCAATTCTGACTTTATAACTCGCAATTGTGAGTTTACATCTCGCAATTCTGACTATTTCTCGCAATTTTTAGTTTATATCTCGCAATTCTGACTTTATAACTCGCAATTGTCAGTTTACATCTTGCAATTCTGACTATTTCTTGCAATTTTTAGTTTATATCTTGCAATTCTTACATTATAACTTGCAATAGTGAGTTTACATCTTGCAATTCTGACTATTTCTCGCAATTTTTAGTTTATATCTCACAATTCTGAAAAAAGAAGTCAGAATTGTGAGATAAAAGTCGCAATTACCTTTTTTTATTCAGTGGCAGAAACAAGCTTCCATATTAAAGTATAAAACTGAAGAGACATTAACAACTAATATTTATTTTTACAGCACTTTTCACACTTAATCATGTTACAGTTTTACAGTTAAATTTAAGTAACTTTAACTTTAAGTTAAACTTTTTGTAAAAATCTTTCCATGCTAGTGATGTTATTAGCTAAAACTAATACTAAAATTATTAAGAAATAATTAAAAATAAAAGAGTTAGCATATGAAATAAAAAACCTTCAACATAAAAATGTAAACAAATTAAAGCTATATAGAAATATTTTTAAAAAATAATCAAAATGAGAGCACATAACAAAATGACTAAAATACTATAACAGTATAATAAATTATAAATTATATAAACTATATTATACTATAATAGTATATACATAATACTGAAATAACAGTTCCATGGACCCCCCTAGACCCATAATGTGTTTTAAAGTGTTTTTTCTAAACTTTTTATTGCCATTATTAATAATCAGAAGAAAAAAGATTTTAGATGAAGGTCCCTGATCCAAACTCCTATAGATGTCACATCTCATGGTTCAGCGGGGGGGTTCCCTAAGATTCTCGGTACGCCACTGCTGTCCAATGAAAGTACATCAAACCCAGTATTCCTTCCTAACACATCTCTCTCTTTACCACCCACAGTCTGCAAAACAGCCACTCATAAGAAATGCGAAGCCAAGGTAAGACATTTTTTTTCTTATTTCTCTCAAGTTCATAATGTGTTTATCAATGTCTCTTTCACTCCCTCTTCAGATTAACTTGGGCGTATAAAATGGGAGTTTATGTAGTTAAAGGCGAGATCTCTCTCTCTCTCTCGCTGTGTTTCCTGCACTGAAGGCTTCCCTGTGTTGGGGCGGCAGTGTTGGCAGCCGCACCCCAGCACCACACAGCCGCAGTGAAAGACTCATTGATAAGGCCAATGGATGCCAGCGCTGGCACACCCAAATCAGGCACCTCTCCAGAGGAGCACCCTGGGATCTAGAGTCCCAAGCCACGCTGTAAAGCTATTTGCTTTATTCACAGTTACTGACATTGTATAGAGTAACTACTGTGATACCCAGTTTTATATAACTCTATTCGTCACTCTTTGGCACTGGCAAAAGTTTAATGTGCAAAGAAACAGTGAGTGGTTTAACATGCCACATGGTTATTCAATCAGCAAATCGCCAAACCCACTGAAACGCTCTTTATGACACTGACTCAATAGGATCATTTTCAGGTGTGAGTTGCTGTAATTACTAGGTTAAATGATTATGTGCAATGGATGTATTTCAATGATTATGTGGAATCAGAGTTCAAACGTACTTTTTACCAGGCAAAGTTTCTTTTTGAGAAAACTGGCCTGCCATAAATATAAGGGTTTTTTTGGAAACAATCTTTTCTAATGTATTTTAAAATGTAATTTATTGAGGTGATGTCAAAGCTGAATTTTCAGCATCATTACTCCAGTCTTCAGTGTCACATGATCCTTCAGAAATCATTCTAATATGATGATTTGATGCTCATGAAACTGATTATTATCAATGCTGAAAATGGTTGTGCTGCTTCATACTTTTGTGGAAACTGATGCATTTTTTCAGGATTCTTTAAAAAAAATAGAAACAGCATTTGTTTAAAATAAAAATCTTTTGTAACATAAAAATGTCACTTTTGATCAATTTAATGCAGCCTTGCTGAATAAAATATTCCTTAAAGCTGCAGCCCGTAACTTTTTTGGGTTAAAAAATGATCCCAACATTTTTTTGAGCAAGTACATAACCAGCCAGTGTTCAAAACTATCTCCTTACTTTAGCCCGATTCACAACGGTAAGCTTGTAATAATGTTTTATAATAAAATCGGTACTGGTGGGTTTCCAGGAGAAATTCGAGCATGCCACCGTTCCTCTGTGCGTCATTACGTCACGTCTGTAAACATGAAGACTGAGTCCCAGCTAGTAGGCTATATCACATATGAGGGTGGCGGATCATTTATAGCCTTTTCTCACAGCAGCTGGAATAATTAAACTTATCATTTTGATGGCGGATTGTAATCCAGAAAGGTCCAAATGACAATCATCAGTGACAACTGGAGATTCACCCGTAGTCAAAAGCAAAAGACTTCAAACTGTGGAGAGGCTACAGAAATTGAAATCTACAGGTAACGCTAATACACACTAAATACACATAGTCACGCAATGCTAATGTTGTTAACATTAACAACTTCAGAACAAAGTATAACAATAATATATGATCCGAGCTACGCGATCGTTAAGATTTAATCACCATTGGAAGCGCAATTATTGTAATGCTTTTTTCTCAGTCTGTCAGAACAAAAGTGGCAGACATGTTACTTACTTGTTCATTTTCCGGTGAAAATTCTTACTTTGGTCATACTTCAAGACTACAATCTGTGATTCTGAAGTACAGTATTCAATTCAATTCATCCGCTGAGGAGTCGCGCCGATGCACAACCCACGTAAAGATGATAATTCCACAAATAACTGCAGTTGCAGGTTTCAAACAGAGATGGCGACAAAGAGGCAAAACTTAAAAAAATCTTACTGACTCCAAACGTTTTGCGAGTTCTGGAGGAAAAACAGAACTGTTATCCTGGATAAACTTCTGATATTGTTTTTTCTATTGAGGTAAAAGTTGTTAGAAGACAGATTGCATGATCCATGTTTTGCTCTCGTTTTGTGCTTGACAAGTGTTAATTCTGTATCCTGTGTGGATTTGTTTGTGCTGAATAGTGATGACTGTGTCATGATTCATGCATACTCACTCTTCTTTAGACATCCGGGTGCCTGTTCATGTACCAGTCATGGCCATTCAGGACCCTCAGTGTGATAGTCATCATCTTTGTCCTAGTAGGGAGTGTCCACCCTAGAGACCACAACTTAATACCTTATCGGCCCTCTAGCGTCAACCAGCCTTCCCTCTCTTAGCACCTCGCAAGACAGAACAAAGACAAATTTCAAGTACACTTAAGCCCTCTAATAAGTCAGAAAACCATGGCAACGGCCCAAGTCATGGGTTCGACAAACTCTTGCTCCATATTATAAAACGTTATTCAGCGTAGACTCAGAAATCAAAACAGTGATCACTCCCGCAACGCAAACCTCAAATCTCACTTTTTAAATGATTACACACTGTATTTGACCCTAAACAGTACTTCATTTCAAAAGTATAACCTGCAGATGTTTTATTCGGCACAGCAGAAATCAACGTAAGCCCTTCTCCTCTGCTCTTTAATATAGAAAATCCACTCTAACACCATTCAGCTGTTTCATGCTGCTCTCTTAAGCTTTCGTCCCCTCCCTGGGCTCTGTCCCATTATTATACGTGAATGGTTTTTTATTCACCTCCTCATTGCACTGGCCTTATGGGATTTTACACAGATTTGGAGCTGCACACTTTTAGATGGCTTCATCTGTGAATTGAATGGGAATGTCCATATGTTAAAAGCTCTTTTAGAAATACAGATATGTGGACCATAGGGAATTGGAAAGGAGCCAGATCCTTTATAGAGGAAGCACTCTCTGACACAAATGGCTAGTTAACTTCAGAAGTCATTGGGGAGTTATTAAACTCCAATAGTTGGAGTTGCAGAAGTCCTTATAGAGTTCCTTATGAAGTAAAATGTGATGACAGTTTGAGATGCGATGCCTGGCCATGTTTTACCTGTTAATGGCAATAAAGTAGTTTGTTGCTTGGGTGTCATGTAGGAGCTGGTCAGGGTGGTCGTCCACCAACCAGCCGTTTTTGTTTCTTTATGAATATTCAGTCATGACTCAAGCATCTTCTAACAGCACTTCAGTAAAAAAATGACATTCATCTATGATATGAATTATAATCTATGATGCCTAAAGGCCTGTTCACACTAAGGACAATAACTGTAGATATAGTTCTAAAAATCATTCTAAATGTAAAAAAATAGCAGAGTTCACACCACAACTGTAACGATACCAACACAGAGAAACGATATCATTGCAATCACTTTCAGAACGCATTTTTTCCAGCTGATCCTGACTTTAAAGATCATTTAAAGGGCCAGACTACTTAATTCCAGTGCGTGCTTAGAATAAACAGACTGATATCGCCCGCTGGTGGGGACGCTAATGTAGTCATCATTATAGTTATCAGTCTTGGTGTTAACAGGCCTTTATGATGCTTTTTTTGTTTTTGTTCAGAAGTTGAAATGACACTTCAGTGAAATATTCCTCACATTAAGCCACCAGAACAAATTAAATAACATCACAAGTTTCAGTCTGGCTAATATATAGTGACACATGACCTGACTAATATAGTAGGAGAAACAGTTAAGTAATCCTAAATAAAAATAATACAAAGATAAAAAAATGCATTTTATAATTTATTATTAGTATTTATTCTAGATAGCATATTTAATATAATAAATATAGTTGTCTGTTTTAAGTGAAATTTTTGATGTTTAAAACCCACAACCAATAATCTACCAACTAATATAAATATCCCAGCCTTCCCCAGGACAACATCTGGGAGCAGACGGTGTTCATCAGGACTGACTCATTGCTCTTTTGAGTTTAAGATAAATTCTATTTATATCCATCATTGTTTGGGTGAAATGTAGAGTAGAGTAGAGATGAGTAGGCTGTGTCTGGTCTGTAACCAATAAACATAGTTAAACCACCACTAGTGTAGCCTACAGTGACGGTGACTAAAAGTCTCAGACCTCACTGGTCTGTTAATGTTTTTTTTTTTTTTTTTTTTTACCCACTTACATGGAAAACCCCAGTTCTTTTTTCCCGAAATGCATTTCCTGAAAACAGAGATGAAAGTGAATTATTGTCAGTACTGCTCGCTTTGTTTGTGTGTCTGTCTGGCGTGATACACCCTCGTCTACAACCTTAAACCACAGGAAATAACCTCCAGCCCACTAACAAGCGATTGACTCATATTTAACTTGCTTTTAGCATTGAAGTTCAAGCGTATAGCTGTTAGTGAGCCAAATTGACTGCATGACAGATCACAGCTCAAGAGTCCCAGTTTGCATAACTGACTTAAAGGTGCAATATGTAAGAATTTTGCAGTAATATATCCAAAAACCACTAGGCCAGAGTTATATATTTTGTTCACTTGAGTACTTACAATATCCCAAATGTTTGCAACTATTTGTAAATCGTGAGAAAATTGCAATTTTACCCAAGGATCCGGGACGTGTGAGGAGTCGCCTGTCAATGGCGTCATACCCGCGTTACCCTGGATTTCATTTTGTAGAAACCATGAAAACACCAAAGACGCTTTAATATATTACATGTTTTATTAGATAAGAGAACAAATGTTTGGGTTATAGCTCAACACGTTTAGTCTTATTGTTTAAATCTAATTTTCTTGATCTTTTGCGAGTACCATGCTTTACCATGCCTCAGAGAAAAACACTATTTTGTGAAGTAGCTAACATAGCATAATCAGATGCAGCTTTATTTTCAGTAACAGTAATACAGCATTTTCTCCATCATACAATACGTTTTAAAATGAATTGCATGCCATTTATCAACACAAGCCATCCAGCATTTAATATGATATTGTAAAATTGATCTATCTTACTGCAGTGTGTAACAGTGTCTCACAGCAGCCGCCGAGCGAACGCACAGAGTAACGTTATAACATCATTTTCAACACTCTCAAATGTATCTAATATGATAAACAGAGCTGCGGAAGCGGCGCCGGCGACTGTGTCATAATAAAAGTCCCGCTGCTCGTGAGGCGTGTGTTGATCAATCGCTCCAGCTCCTCGTTCAGCTCCACAACACTTGCTCCTGCTCTGCTTCATACTACAGTAACGTTAATAATCGCATCCATGAACATGATTTCTTCCCGAGTCCTATCCCAATTCTTTTCCACCGGCTGTGAGGTGAAGACCACATGTCCCAAGATTCCGCACTCAAACTTGCCGTCATTAAGCTACGCCTTTGTTTTGAACAGGCCTCTAGCGACCTCTAGCGGACAGAAAATATTACATACTGCACCTTTACTGTTGACATTGTCATGTTCAGATCACGCCTGTGAAGCATGTTATAAAGTGTTGTAAAGTCTAACACGTGTCAAAAGGACTCTGTTTCAAAATCTAGTGTGCCTACTTTTGTACATTTTAGCATAATTCTAGGGGCAGTTGTGGCCTAATGGTTAGAGAGTCAGACTTGTAACCCGAATGTCGCGGGTTTGAGTCTCAGTACCTGGCTATATAGGCAGGACCTACCGCAGAGATCTTCCACATGTAGCACTGCTCCACGGGTCAGTCCGTATGTGTATCTACCACACGTTACCTTGGTATCGACAAGGTGTGGCCTCCGTAGCATCCCTCTCTATTGGCCGAGGCACGCTTCTGAAAAATATAGGAAACACTCTTCCTGTGAAACATCACGTGTGATGAACAGCGGCTACGACCGTCTTCAGGGTAAGCCCTGTCCCTTCCATCCCCTTGGAGGACTATTTTTCCTTGGGCTTACATGGGGCGCTGAGTAGGTTACGACTGTGTGAGGCCAGTTGCAAAAAGGGCACGCTTGCCAGCATCTGCGTCTCCAACACAGTTCAGGGTCTGTGGCACTTTCCATAGGGACCCCAATACGTCAGTATCACTGTAACGTTGAATGTGACTGACTGACTGGGAATGTCTTGGTTACCCTCGTTCCCTAAAGGAGTGAATGGAGATGTTACATCCCTCCTGCCACAGTGCTGAATGGCCCGGATCCCTGTCTCAGCTCCCCAGAAAAAAATGAATGAGTGAGTGCAAGCCGGCCTTACATACCTGTATGTCCGGGGAAGAGAGTCTCAGCATGCAAATCTCACTGGGCAATATCCATTGGCTCATTTTGTTACCACTCAAAGGTGATTGGGCTCCCAAGTGAGACCCCAATATGTCAGTATCAATCATTGGTCTCCATTCCTTCCTTCAGGGAATGAGGGTTACATCAGTAACCGATACGTTACCGAATGTACTGACAAGCATTTATGGTAAAATAAAATGTAATTTCTTATGAAACTTGTATTTGAATATATTTGTAATTACACAAAGTTGAAATTTAGTACATTTTAAAATATATTAAACTTTAAATGTAATGTCAAATAACACTACAGTTAAAATAATCACATACTCGTGCTTTAATATCTTAGTCAACACATCAAAATAAGTGCACTTCTTTAAAGCATGACAAAAGTTCTTAAAACACTGATTTAAAATGTACTTTAAAGTTAAACTCAGTTGTATTTTTGTGTTTTCCACACATCCTGTGAGCGGTAGGGTCTTATCTATGTGCCAGAGTGGAAAATTCAGTCCATGGAGAAAAAGAGATGTAGAAGGAGGGGAAAAAGAGATTTAGAGGGCCAGAGAGGGGGAAAAAAAGAGGAATAGATGGCAGAGTAGCCCGTCAGATGGAGGAAGAATCATTTCTGCCACTTTTCAAGGGGAAAATGATCCTATTTCCTCTTACGACGGTCATGGTACTGGGTGGCTGAAGTGGGATATGAACTGATATAAATGAGGGAAGTGAATGGGTGGGCTCTTCCAGTAAATCTTTCACTTCATCACCCCTCTTTATAAGCTCATCAATGCCATGTGTTTCCCAAGCTTCCCCCAGGCCAGTGTGTGTGTATTTGATTCTAACTGTGTGTGTCTCAGCTTTGTCCAAAGCAGTGCTAGTTTCGTTTTGCATCATTTAGAGGTTGGCGCTCTGACTCAGAGGTCTGGATTACATCCGACTCCTAATGTTGGGTAACGAAGAGAGGGATATGCCAAAAACCTACACTAACAGAACTAACAGGGTATAAAACCATGATAGTATCAACTGCTGCTGCAGTCTGGGATGCTGTGTCATGCCATTTAAGCTGTAAAAATATAAAAACATGTTCTTTTCTGTCCTCCAATTGCGAGACTCACGTTTGACGTTCTACTTCTCTATTGAAGAACTGGAACGTGATCCCAGTAGCAAAATGAAGAGCAAAGGTTGACCTGAAGCTGCTGCTGCTGTGTTGGCAGATGCGATTAAGCTGATGATTCATTAAGCAAACTTCTAGCTGACATTGAGTTAAACACATTTTTTTAAGCCTGTGTCATTTCCATGCAATTTGTTTTTGTCACAAAATTGCATACTTCAGACTCTCATTACAGTTTTTATGCTCTTCTAAAAGTTCCTAATTTTGTTTTAGGGGTCTGCTTCAATAGGTTTACATCCATCCATGGCCAAAAACACATTTTTTTTAACCCCTCCTTTCCTGTAGAAATATGGACAAACCCAACAACCCAGCTAACAGTTATTAAAGGTGCCCTAGATTGTTTTTTTACAAGATGTAATATAAGTCCTAGGTGTCCCCTGAATGTGTCTGTGAAGTTTCAGCTCAAAATACCCCATAGATTTTTTTAATTAATTTTTTTAGCTGCCTATTTTGGGGCATCATTAACTATGCACTGATTTTTTCAGCACGGCCCCTTTAAGAGATGCGCTCTATCTGCCACACGAGCTGTCGACTATATTACAGTGCATTTACAAAGTTCACACAGCTAATATAACCCTCAAATGGATCTTTACAAGATGTTCGTCATGCACGCTGTATGCATGCTTCGAATTATGTGAGTAAAATATTTATTTAGATGGTTACGTTTGATTCTGTGTGAGTTTGAGGCTATGCTCTGTGGCTAAAGCTAACATTACACACTGTTGGAGAGATTTATAAAGAATGAAGTTGTGTTTATGAATTATACAGACTGCAAGTGTTTAAAAAATGAAAATAGCAACGACTCTTGTCTCCGTGAATACAGTAAGAAACGATGGTAACTTTAACCACATTTAACAGTACATTAGCAACGTGCTAACGAAACATTTAGAAAGACAATTTACAAATATCACTAAAAATATCATGTTATCATGGATCATGTCAGTTATTATTGCTCCATCTGCCATTTTTCGCTGTTGTTCTTGCTGGCTTACCTTGTCTGTGCACAGATCCAGCCGTTAATACTGCCTTTCCTTGTCTAATGCGTCGAATGGGCTGGCATTATGCAAATATTGGGGTCATACATATTAATGATCCCGACTGTTACGTAACAGTCGGTGTTATGTTGAGATCCGAGTGTTTTCCGGAAGTCTTTTAAACAAATGAGATTTACATAAGAAGGAGGAAACAATGGGGTTTGAAACTCAATGTATGTCTTTTCCATGTACTGAACTCTTGTTATTCAACTATGCCGAGGTAAATTCAAATTCTGATTCTAGGGCACCTTTAACGGTTGGGTTTGTCCATATTTGAACCAAACATGGGTTGAAACAACCCAGCATTTTTTTTTTTTTTTTTTAGTGTACTCTGCTCTGATTGGTCAGTCTGTTGTGATTGGTCCACCGCTTACATATGTAGGAAACGAAATGATTACCAAATCTGAATTTCAGCTCTGATCATCCTCAGGTTGATACACAGTGAACAACAGTAACTATGGCATTGGTTTTACTGTATCAAACCCGATTCCTCATCCTTTGGAAGTTCATGCAAAATGGATTGGAAATGCGTTTTTGACATTCGACAACACGAACCAAACTCTTCCAGTCTCAGCTACATCTAGTAAAAAAGTTTGAAGACAAACTTTAAGTTGGCTGAAAAAGCGGTCAGAAAGTTTGAAGGAGTTTTAAAAGTTTGAAGTTTGAAAGTTTAAGTTTTATTAGATAGATAGATAGATAGATGATTGTAGTGCCACAGATGGTCTGTTGTGATTGGTCCACCACTTACAGTGCATGTAGGAAACGAAATGCCTACATGTATACAGAGATATAGATTTTGCAAAACGGTTCTAGGGTACTGTTTGGTTGCTAGGGAGTTTGCCAGCTACCAATGGATACTCCAAAGGCTGCTTGACAATATAAACCAACCCCCATGTCTCATGTTCTGATGCAGAGCAGATTTTGATACATCCTTGCCAGTGCACAGTTGATACACAGTGATGCGAACATTAACTATGGCATTGGTTTTACTGTATCAAACCCGATTCTTCATCCTTTACTCTGGGTGGTTGAAGTTCATGCAGGTGGTTGCTAAGGTGTTGCTATGGATTTGCTTTTGCAGCGCAGAAAATCTGGGGGTTGCTGTGTCTTCTCGACATGTCGACAACAGTTGCAAAGCAAACTCTTAAAGTCTAGGATATTCTAGGAGGTTGCTATGCTGTTCTGGGTGGTTGCATGCGGTTGCTAGGGTGCTCTGTGTGGTTGCTGTGCTGTTGCCATGGTGTTCAAGGTGGTTGCTTGGGTACTGGTTGGTTGCTATGATAGATAGATAGATAGATAGATAGATAGATAGATAGATAGATAGATAGATAGATAGATTTAGTTTGATTGATAGATAGATAGACACGTTTGACAGCGGGTCAGACATTGTTCGAGATCAGCCAATGAAGACCATAGGAGGAATTATGCAAATTAGTTACATTGTTACGTAGGTTTGTGCAGGAAGTGAGAGTGGAATTACTGACGACTCGTTTTAGACAGTTCAGAATTAGTTCTTTCTGGGAGATAATAACTGAATTTATCATGCACTTTGATCTTTGAAACTTTGCAGACCTTTTACATTCACAAACAAATATATTACACACTGCATTAAAGGTAATATCCAAAAAAGGGTAACATTTTATTTTACAGTGCACTTTATTTTACACATGTACTTACATGTACTGTAGTAATAACAGTAAATTATGCATAAATACAACTAACTTTAAACCAAATCAGCCCTAATTATATAGTAGGTGCATGTTAATTAATATTACTTGTTACTTAAATGTATAGTTACACTATAACAGGGATACCTTAAATTAAGTATAGCCCAAAAAAGCATAATAGGGGCACTTTTAATTAATTAATTGCCTTATTATTATTTTTTTTTTTTTAAAAAAGAAGAATAAATAGGACACAAAAAAGCATATTGCATTGCATTTTCTCTGCTCTTTTTCTCCTCAAAAATGTTTTAGATAAAATCTGTTTCTTATTCTTGTTGGCATGAGTTTCCCATTGCATTTTGTCATCAGTGTAATTGCCACCATGAAACTATATCCATATGCATAACTGATGAAAGATGCCCATAACTCCAGTGCATTCTTCCATATGTCCATGTCTTTGTATTTATAGCATGCATAAAGGATTGTATAAACACATGAGATCAGAAAAACTACCCATAGCTCAAATCGGCTGATTGTATTCTGTTAATTGTTTAGTTTTATTTCTATTCAGAGGGAACGTATTTACTTCTGTTTATTCATATCTTTCCTTTTTGATTGGCTGCTTCACTCTGGAGATCTGTGATTCCTGTTTAGTTTGGCAATAAGACAATAGAAGGGGTGATCTAATACTGAAACTCCTATTAGTGAGACTAAAGAAAGTTAATTAGAAGATGATTACAGCTCAGTCTGGTTTGTGTATACATCTTGTCTGCTGGAGTTTGGAGAGTAGGCCTATCTCAGCTATATATCTCCATGTAAGGAATCAATCCAAATAAAAAGATGTAATTACATTGTGTGTGAAAGCCGACCTCTGTGTATTCCCAGCCTCTCCCGTGGGAACACGCACACAGCTGCTCGAGGCTTGTTAATGCACAAAATCACAGAGAAATAAGGAGATGCATTAGACAGTGCTGTCAGAGGACATGCACATGTCATGCTAATGTTTTGGTTTCGTTGAAATACACTTGTATGTGACCTTTTTAGCAATTTAAGTTATTTAGGTGCTTCTATATATATAATCTAGAAAGGCGTTTTGTCTGAATGCAGTTATTCCTGCCCATCTGTCAGTATATGTCTGTCTTGACTGCATTTTGTTGGGCATAGATCATGGCAGCCTTTACTCTGATGCTCCTTTACAGATAATTAAGACATCACTCACATATTCATAAAAAATATTATTGATGATAATAATAATAATAATAATAATAATATTTTTTTTTTATGAATATGTGAGTGATGTCTTAATTGTCTTATAATGTCTAATAATAATAATAATTTATTATTATGGTTATTATTACATTTTCACATATTTATTTTCAATAATAATAATAATAATAATAATTGTGATGTTGTTGTTACAAATTAATAATAATTATTATTTTATTTTCCACATGTTTATTTTCAATAACAACCATATTATTATTACTATTATTATATATACACTATTATTATATTATTATTATATAAATGACCCTGTTTTTGTTTTAAATTAATAATAATAATGGTAATAAATAAATAATCATGTTATTGTTATAAACTAATAATAATAATCTATTTATTTTCTATATGTTTATTTTCAATGATATATATATATATATATATATATATATATATATATATATATATATATATATATATATATATATATATATATAACAACAACAATAATAATTATAATAATAATTTTTCACAGATATTTTGTTTCAATTATTTTCAATAATAATAATAATTATTATTATTATTATTAATATTATATAAATTACACTGTTTTTATAAATTAATGATAATAATAATAATTATTATTATTATTTATTTTCAAGATATTTTATTCTGTTATTTATATCTTTATTTTCAATGATAACAATATATATATATATATATATATATATATATATATAAATAACAACAACAACAAATAATTATAATAATAATTTTTTTCACAGATATTTTGTTTCAATAATAATAATAATAATAATAATAATAATAATTATTATTATTATTATTAATATTATATAAATTACCCTGTTGTTATAAATTAATGATAATAATAATAATTATTATTATTTATTTTCAAGATATTTTATTCTATTATTTATATCTATATTATTATAGTTATAAATTATTGTTATTTTTAATATTATTTGTCCAGACTTTTTTCCCATTTTGACTTTTTTTTTCACAATTAAACTATTATTCTTCTCGTCAATGGGTCAAGATATTTTGATTCTCATTACTGTAAATTGTTTTTTTTTTTTTACATTAATATACAATTTTTAAAAAAAAATCAGCATGAACTGAAGATTGTTCAATACTCATAATTACATTCATAATGATCCATTTGATTTAAACTAATATATCAGTTTTTTCACATTTGTTTGCATTACAGTAATGGGAATGGTCCTTTATTAAAAACAAAAAGAAAACACGATGCAAAAAGATCTTGATGGTCCATATAATTTATCACTTTTTTAATGACCTGGACATATTCTTGACGTGTCCTGAGATGTACACTCACTATTGAGGGCTCTTTCTGTTAGTCAGCAGTGAAGAACGTGTGTAACAG
Organism: Megalobrama amblycephala; assembly: GCF_018812025.1. Taxonomy (NCBI): domain Eukaryota; kingdom Metazoa; phylum Chordata; class Actinopteri; order Cypriniformes; family Xenocyprididae; genus Megalobrama; species Megalobrama amblycephala. The sequence continues at coordinate 31,831,702 of NC_063067.1, forward strand.
GAGCTGCTCCTCCTGAGACCCCTGCATTCTACTCGGACTAATCACAATAATTACACTGTTTACACCCGAGCCCACCGTCCACCCTCGCTCTCCTCCCACGCTTCCTTCACCACACTGACATCCCTCCATCTCTCTCCCCCTCCTTTCTCCATTTCCTCTGCTCTTGTATTCATCTCCACCCTTCTTATATTCCTGCCCTGCTTACAGTATGACTCCTTGTTCCTTCTCTGATCTGCACCTCCTCTCTCTGTCCAACGTTTTTATCTCTACATACATCTCCAGACCCCAGCACACACGTTTACACACAGCAAAAAAGAACATTTCCTCTCTGCCTCCGAGGAACTCTTAAAAAAGCCTTACACCTCTACGAACAGGAAACGAGTGCGGAGCGGATGGAGCAGCTGCTACTGGGATGACAGTATCAAAGTCTGTGTCCAGAGAAATCAGAAGCAGGAACTTCCTAGATGCTGAGCCTAAGCAAAGCACTCACAAGCTCCAAAAAAATAAAGATAAAAAATATAAGATCCTGTTAAACTCTGTGCTAAAACTGCTCAAAGTTCAATGCAAAGGGAGATATTTTCTTTTACAGAAATCACTTTTTAAGGACTACAACAAACGGCTGGTAGGGACTACAACAAGCTTCTTCCTGGGTTGGTGACATCACAAACCCTAAAATTTACATAAACTCCGCCCCCGAGAACACACAACAAAGGGGGCGGGGCCATGTTGGGCTGCTTTAGAGAAGAGGAAGAGTTGTTGTAGTAGAGTGTTGTTGACATGCCGTCATTTTACGCCGGAACTGCTTCACAAACGAGGGTCAATTCAACACAAAAGATGAACATGACGGACACATGCTAGTGGATGAGTTGAATCAACTCCACAGCAACTACATAAATTTATCCACTAACCATTCAGAAACGTCCAGTTTCATTCTAAAAGTTGTAACTTCTTCCTGAGTCTCTCCATCAGTGTTCGACTCCGGTTTGAACAATGTAAGGCTGAACACCGTTACTGACAATCCTCATTTTGGCTGCGTGAGATTCTCCAGCTTTGTTGTTGTTGAGCTGTTAAAGCTCCGCCCTCTTCTGGAAAGGGGGCGGGAGCAGCAGCTCATTTGCATTTAAAGGGACACACACAAAAACGGCTTATTTTTGCTCACACCCAAATAGAGGCAAATTTGACAAGCTATAATAAATGATCTGTTGAGCTGAAACTTCACAGACACATTCTGGAGACACCAGAGACTTTTATTACATCTTGTGAAAGGGGCATTATAGGATCCCCTTTAAATATCTTTGTAGAAAATAGTAATAGCAAAAAGTAATAGCAATAAATAACACCTGTAATAGGCTATTATTAACAGCAAATTCCACTGCCCGCATCTTTCTCGATTTAAAAATAATAAAATAGAGACAAAACATTATGTTTGAATTACTAAAGATTAACTAAAGGTATTAAGGAACAGGTGAATCAAATCAATCAAACAATGAGTTGCTATGACAACAAATGAGAACATTCTAGAAGCCATGGAAACAGAAAACAAAGAAGTCCATGGCTGTGTCCAAAATTGCCCCCTATCAGTTCACCCAAAAATGAAAATTCCATCATTAATTACTCACCCTTATGTCGCTCATCTTCGGAACACAAATTAAGGTATTTTTGATGAAATCCATGAGCTTTCTGGTACAGTAGTTCTTTATTCAACAGTTTCTTCTCTCCCCTGTCAGTCTCCTACACTGTTTACATTGTAGACGCAGTTCAGTGCTTCCAGCTTCTACGCCAGAACACCAGCTCATTATTGGCCGGCTCCTGCGTCAGCATCACACATATGTGTCGTTCTGCTAACGTGAACAGCGTTGGCCAATACCGTGCATATATTTATGTACATGCTATAGGCGGTGTAAAGTTGCTGTTTAACTGTAAACAGTGTATCTTATTCTGAGCGTGACATCAGTAATGAGCTCAGCCATGTTTCGTTTGGAGCTTTGATTCGGTGGAGCCACCTTAAAGTCAAAACACATCCCTGTCACATAAAAAGCCCTCCTACTGCTGTGGTATTACACTTGGCACGTGGACCTCTCCTCACCCTTAACGTCCCATTACACGTGGGAACGTGTTCCTCTGGGCTCGCTGCAGAACACAGGGGCACAGAACAGGGGCCTGCTGTTACTTCAGAGACAGACGGAGGGAGGAAAGCATGGAAAGGGGGTTGGGGAAGAAAGAATAATGGATAAATAGAGTAATAGCGGGATGAAAGGCTGCTGCAGGAGTCGTGCGTAAGATTTGGTCCTTCGGATGGAATTCTGAGTTTGTTCTGGCTGCAGGCCGGCCGGTCTGAGGGAGGTGGAGCGGATTGGCATTCTGTTAAATGAGGGAAAAATGAAAAGCGGAAAGTGTGGATTGGATAAGGAGAAAGAAAGTCAGAGCGAGTGATGGAGGGAGAGAAAGAAGGTTACATACAGGAAGAAACAAAAGAGTGTTGGCGAGGAGAGGAGGAAAAAGATTAGCGAGAGGAAAGAGAGAAGTATTTTGGATTCACAAGGAAAAAAAGGAACTATCATGCTTGTGCGGCAACAAAAATTTACCATGGTGACCATATTTTCCACCAAAATAGCATAGTTACTACACGTATTAGTGGTTATTGCTCATACTTGGGGATCTGAACAAACCCCTAATCCTGCGTATTAAACTGTGGCGTGTAGCTCGTCCAGCACTATTTGCGCTACGGACATGACTGATGCCTAAAATCTCATTCTGGGAGAGATGTGATATTACTTTTCTCAGCAAAAAGAGTTATATTTTTTTGTTTGTTGGACAATGAAACGGCTGAAAATATCCCAAAGGCACACATATCTATACTTGAGCTCTTTTGATGAGGTCTTGCAAGTAACCACCAAGACCTAACCTAACATAACCTAACCACCTCCTACAGTGGTAACATGCTAAAAAAAAACATTTAGGATACCTTAGTAGTGACTGCATAGCAACACCCTGGCAACCACCCAGTGGCGGTTTTGTGCGGGCAAATACCATTCACATATTTTCTTCAGAAAATATACAAATCTGGTTATAGTGTTAACCACCCCTGTCATAAAATAATAATAATAAATGTTTAAATAGATATAAATATTACACTGTTTAAAGGAGATTCCCTATTAATTGATTATGATTTTTTAGTAGTAACACTAATAAACACTAATGTGCACTACTGTTTAAAGTGTTTAAAAGTGACAGTAAAGACATTTATAATGTTAACCCTCTGGAGTCTGAGGCTGATTTGGAGCTTGGAGAAGTTTTGACATGCCCTGACATTTGTGCTTTTTTCAGTTGTTCATAAACATATTAATGACAAAAGTGTCATTACACTGTATTCAGCACAAACTAGGCTACAATAATATGTGAGGAACATGTATGTACATGTTTGTATTTTTGAAGGAATAACGTTTATGCGTGGTTATTGAAAAAACAAAAAACTTAAGTCACTGAAATAAGGCCAAAAGTATATTGAATCTGTGTTCACAAGACTTCTGGGTATTGGAGGTTGTAGACTAGAGTTTTTGCTTCAGAATGATGTAAAAATTATGCTGCCTACTCCTTCATATAAAACAATATATTGATTTAGTTTTTGTAAGACACTTTTTGTCAAGAAACACAGTATGCGTGGAGGCGTGAATCTGCATGAATAATGGGCCATTTACACCTGAGAAGACAAAAGAATCACATAATAATGACCTGAAATGACTTGCATATTAATGAGGCCTTTCAGTCAGGTAGGCTGTGAAAAAACCCTCTGTAATAATGTCTCAGCTCATCATAAACAGCAATACTGTGAAATATTATTACAATTTAAAATAATGGTATTCTATTATATTCTTTAAAATATAATGTATTTCTGTGATGCAAAGTGTCTGAACAATTATGTTACCTCTATGGCATTTCATATAGGCTTTTAGCTTAAAAGCATGCACATTTGGAGAAATACTGATGGATTCTTATATATTTATGTCAATTTTCTATACTGAGAAGTAATATTTATTGTCATCAATATGAGTGCTGGATACTGTTCAATTCATACTTGCAGCCGGAGGGCGCTCTCTGTGCACATTTAGTCCACAAATTATTCTAAAGAAGAAGAGGACATTTTAACTTTTTGAACTTTTGAACTTTCTATTCATCAAAGAATCCTAAAAAATGTATCACGGTTTCCACAAAATATGATGCAGCATGTTTTCAACATTGATAATAATCATAAATGTTTCTTTGAGCATCAAATCAGCATATTAGAATGATTTCTGAAGGATCATGTGACACTGAAGACTGGAGTAATAATGCTGAAAATGCTGACAACCCAGAAATAAATTACATTTTAAAATATATTCAAATGTATTAAACTGTTCTTTTAAACTGCAATAATATTTCACAATATTACTGTTTTGTTGATTCATAAATGCAAATAAATTTGGATAGAATAAGGATTCTTTCAAAAACATCAACAAAAACAGGCCCTACACTTTTAAATGGTAGTGTATTATGGTTGAAACTAATACAAAGTTCTGTCATGAAACTCTAGATGGTGCAGGCTAATAGGTCTTTAACTCAAGCCTGCTCGTAATCACATCATTCTTTATAGGGCACAGCTGAGCCAATTAATAGCCAATGAGCTTGCATGCTCAATCTTCAAAATACTTTGGGAGCATTTGCCATAGCAGTGCAGCACGCTTCAGAAACCCTCCACCTTCCCCAGCTCCACCTGTATAGATCTGCTAACGGGTAATTCATGTACGCTATATTGCACAGCAGCAGCATGTCTGTCTTGCTCACAGCAGCGTGTCGTGTATGTATTGGCAATAGCAAGTCCTGTACTTGCTCAGCAGCAGCAGCAATAATAATCAACAGCAGCAGCGCATCAGATCTAATCCGCCAATACCAAACAGACAACATTGTCATACCCATTACCATGCCAAACACTCAGAGAGTTGTCAAGACAAGTACATTTTTTGTAAAGGAAGACCAAAATACAGTTACATGTATGAAAACATGAACAGGATGGATGAGGAAATGTTTATGGAATGACTGACACGCAGAGGGGAAAAAAACGAATAGATGGAGGGGGAAGCAAGGGGGAAAATTACCAGAGGAAGCAGGAAAATGTTCCCAGGGAATTAAAAGGAAAACGAAAAGCGAGAGGGGCACTGAAGAAGAAACATCTGCTCATATGGACAGACTTTAAGAGAGTGTGAGGGTCAGTAATTGAATGGCTCTCAGCGGCTGATGTCTTTAACACAGTCGCAGTGATATCTTTTACACCTGGTAAAAATAGTTACACTGCGTTTCACTTAACACTTATCTTCCCTTACAGCGTTACAGGCAGGTTGTGCAGCCCTCTGTGTGTGGGGAGAGACGCAGAGAGATTTCTTGTCTTTGTATACCATGTCTTTTTTCCACCGGAGTGAAATATTAGCCTTGAATTCTGTCCGCACTGCGTTTTGAGACATAATCGTTCACTTTCTTCAAATGTGACAGCAGCTTTTTTAGCCAAGAAACTTGATATCATAATGGGATCCCACCTAGCAACACACAAAAACACTGATGAGAACAAACACTGGCTATTGGGATAATAGTGTACTGCACAGTACAACACTGGATTCTGCCTTATTTTGCATTTTTTAAATTAGATTCTATACAGACTGTTGGATCCAATAATGAGTCAAGAAAGAAATATCTCCTGATATCATTCATCAAACTGGTAATAGAACAGTAAAACTGCTTACAGTATGTTACTAAATGGTTTTCACCAAAATATGAAGCAGCACTACTGTTTTCAACATTGATAATTACAAGAAATCTTTCTTGAGCATCAAATCAGCATATCAGGATGATTTCTGAAGGATCATGTGACACTGAAGACTGGAGTAATGATGCTGAAAATTCAGTTTCTAAAGTTCTTCTAAATTATAAGAATATGTCAAAATATTCCTGTTTTTACTGTTTTTTTGCTCAAATAAATGCAGCCTTTTTTTTAGCAAAATAGACTTCTTTCAAAAAACTTTTGAACAGTTGTGTAGTTAATCACATGACCTCATCATGTTGCTTGTGTAGTTTACCATGTTTGGTAAACATCCTGAAATAAAAATAAATTTGAATCAAATTTTGTGTAAAATTATATTTTGGCAGTCTGATCCAGTAATACTGTGAGTTAAGAAGCAGATAATCAGATCAATTCATCAAACTGGAAATAGAAGGTCAAGTTACAGTACATTCATTGCACTGTATAGGATATTGATCCAGAGGAGAACTGGCCCCCCGACTAAGCCTGGTTTCTCCCAAGATTTTTTTTTCTCCATTTTAACACCTATTTGCCACTTGTTTGCCACATGATGTCACCTGTTGGAGTTTGGGTTCCTTGCCGCTGTCGCCTTTGGCTTGCTTAGTTGGGGACACTTGACATTTAACTTGAAATTTGATATTCAACAGTGCTTTAATCTGCCTGCATTGACACTATTCTTGAAGAGCTGCTGTGCAGCCACAATTATATACCAGTTATCAATGTAAAGCTGCTTTGATACAATCTACATTATAAAAAGAGCTATATAAATAAAGGTGACTTGACTTGACTTACTGACAGTCACATACTCTGATTGTATGCTACATATTTTGGTAAAAAAAAGTTGGAAATCCAGGTGTTCCATTTATTAACCAGCAGCCATATCATTCTGTAGCCCAAGACTGGTTGCCCACTGAAGCTAAGCAGGGTGGAGCCCGGTCAGTACCTGGATGGGAGACCTCCTAGGAAAACTAGGTTGCTGCTGGAAGAGGTGTTAGTGAGGCCAGCAGGGGGCGCTCACCCTGTGTTTTGTGTGGGTCCTAACACCCCAGTATAGTGATGGGGACACTTTACTGTCAAAAAGCACCGTCCTTCGCATGAGACGTTAAACCGATGTCTGTTTGACTCTCTTTGGTAATAAAAATTCCCAGGATGTCCTTCGAATAAGAGTAGAGTTTTAAAGGGTTAGTTCACCCAAAAATGAAAATTCTGTCGTTAATTACTCACCCTCATGTCGTTTCACACTCGTAAGATCTTCGTTCATCTTCAGAACACAAATTAAGATATTTTTGATGAAATCTGATGGCTCATTAAGGCCTTCATAGCCAGCAAGATAATTAACACTTACAATGCCCAGAAAGCTACTAAAGACATATTTAAAACAGATCATGTGACTACAGTGGTTCAACCTTAATGTTATGAAGCGACGAGAATACTTTTTGTGTGCCAAAAAAACAAAATAACGACTTTATTCAACAATATCTAGTGATGGGTGATTTCAAAACACTGCTTCATGAAGCTTCGAAACGTTACGAATCTTTTGTTTCAAATCAGTGGTTCAGAGCACCAAAGTCACATGATTTCAGTAAACGAGGCTTCATTACATCATAAGTATTTTGAAATTTAAATGGTTCACCACTGGGGGGCGTGACTTTGGCAGTTTGATAAACGCTCCGAATCACTGATTCAAAAAAAAGATTCGTAAAGCTTCGAAGCTCCATGAAGCAGTGTTCTGAAATCACCCATCACTAGATATTGTTGAATAAAGTCTTTATTTTGTTTTTGTTTTTTGGCGCACAAAAAGTATTCTCGTCGCTTCATAACAATAAGGTTGAACTACTGTAGTCACGTCAACTGATTTAAATACGTCTTTAGTAGCTTTCTGGGCATCTGAAAGTGTTAATTATCTTGCTGTCAATGCAGGCCTGAAGTGCGCATATGATGGACACTTTACTATCCCATGAGGCCACAGGAGAGGATTTGTGAATGGAGTTGAAGGGACGTAACCGATGCTGGTATGTCATGTGACAGTAACAACATGGTTGATGTAGTATGTCCGAATTCATTCATACTACACGCATTCCTACTATATAGAATGTACTTTTTCAACAGTCGTGAAGTAAATTTAAATTCAAATGTAGTACCTTCTCAACAGTACGTGATTTCGAACGCAGCTATCCACCTTATTCCAACGCCCCATGACGCTTTGCGCAAATTATCGGTGTAACTTCCGTTAAGCGCTCTTTGAACGCAATAATATGTTTTTTTTAAAACTGGCTACAATGAGATGACAGCTATTCTACTCACCCTTCAACCATCGAACGTTAAAAGGACATTTAAAAGTGTAAAAGCATCAGCAAGATACTTTCAACAGGCCATGAGTAACCCCAAAAGCGCAATTCTTTCCACATCAATAACAGATGGGTATACGTTACTTTAATCAAAAATGTTAATTTACTTCAGAATTGTGTAATACTATTTTCAAAGTGATTCCCTTCATTTTGACAGATAATAAATTGTACTTAACTGTGAAAACAAACCTGGAAAGAGATATGAGAATAACAAGGAGAAAAACGAGAGATTCTTCGTGCAATCCAATGTATTATTAATGGTATTTATCATAAATTAAAATCGGGAGAACAGACCACAAACGTGAGGAAAAACGACAACAACTCAAAAGAGCTCTTGCCACTGATATTCTTTTTGTAACGTCAGGTTAAAATACCAAGCGTTACGTTATTCTCGTGAATATCTGAAAATAAAACATGACAGCTCATTCAATCAAACTAACAGATAAGCTTTATTTGTAGTGCAACCTTATGATTTGTAATGATTCATTTCAGTCTTTTTAAATGGAAGTTCCCCAAACCGGAAGTGCCACCCATAATTCAAAACACAGTAGGCTCGTCAGGAATAAGGTGGATGTGCTCATTGAGCTACTAATCAGCTAGATCTAATCAAGAGAGCATTTGAATTGGACAAAATTAAGGACACGCCCACGAGTGCAGGATGAGTCATCAGTATTTTTCATCCAATTTTGGTCAATTTTAAATCTGATAACTTTTGGACTATGCTAGCATATAGCTAAATTAGCATATAGATGACTCCAAACAGACATCCTAAAAGCCAAAAAAACTCCCATTTTGATTTCATCGGGAATTAAGGAAACACAAGACGCATCTCCTAGCATGTATTTTTGGAGACACAAACACCCAAACGAACAAGTCCCTCCGTCCTCCAGTGCCTCATAAGTTATGTTTCATTGTCTTGTTGAACAAAAACATACAATCTTTTAATAACTCTCTATCTCACTCCCTAAACTCTCACACACACACACACTCACACACACACACAGTCGTAGGTCAAGGCTAGTGTAGCGTCTGTGTGCTTCAGAGTGACTTCTCCCTGCCTCAGCCCTTTTCCTGTGGCCAAACAAACAGGGCAGGATTGGGCAGGGGATCGGATGTGCGGGGAGGGGGAGCGCTTCATGTTACGTAAGCGTAAATGTCAGCACACACACACACACACACACACACGTTTTCCCTCCTGCGACACTAATGGTGCCTCCGCCCCCTTTACCCCATAAGGCAAAACATGTAGACATGTAAACATGGTGTGTGTCCGTTTGGGTGTGTAAGAGTTGTCATGCATATACTGTGCCACAATTTATGTTGTCGTGTCCTGTTATTTTGTACGAGATCATCCGAGAGGAATGTGCATACTAATGTGTTTGGTTACTGTCCATGACCCACAATCCCTTGCATCTCGCTTCTTCTCCAGTCTCAGTGTTATCAGCAGATAGTTTGCTTATCTGTTGCTTTGGGGAAGCATTTCCTTCTCCCCATCTCAATAGATCCCTCTACACCACTCCCTTCCCCTCATCCCAGGACAAACGGGTGAAGCTGGGAAAGACGACGGGGTTATGAGTGAATGTGTCTGTGTTGGACGGTGGAGGCGATGCAGAATTTGGGTTTGAGTCATGCTCCTTTTCTCTGTTTCAGATCAACACAGCCTTGCATCCCAGCGCAGCCCTCCGAACTGGTGAGACTTGGTTTCTGTTTTTCTTTGTTTCCTTCCTTTTATCTCATCATTTATCATCTTTTCCTACTCACTGGCTCACTCATTATTTATTTCCTTGTTCATGTACTCTTTCATTTACTCACTTTTTCATTCACACTGTCATTTGCTCACTTGCTAGTGGTAAAAATGACTGTCTGTTGTGATGTTTATGTTTGAAAAGTGTGTAAAACTTCATTCAAATTTTTGAGTCAGTAAGAGTCTCTTCTGCTCACCAAGGACTGCATTTGTTTGAGGAAAAGTACAGTAAAACAATAAATAATATTGTGAAATACTATCATAATATAAAATAACTGTTTTTTTTTTTTTTTTTTTAAAAATATTATAACATGTATTTTATTCCTGTGATCAAAACTGTATTTTCAGCATCATTACTCCAGTCTTCAGTGTCACATGATCCTTCAGAAATCATTCTAATATGATGATTTGATGCTCAAGAAATATTTCTTATTATTATCAATGTTGAAAACATTTGTGCTGCTTAATATTTTTGTGGAAACTGTGATACAATATATATATATTTTTTTTTTCAGAATTGTTTTTTTATGAATAGAAAGTTCAAAAGAACAGCATTCATTTGCAACATTACAAATGTCTTTACTGTCACTTTTGATCAATTTAATGCAGACTTGTTGTCGAATAAAAGTATGCATTTCTTTAACAAGCATCTTACTGACCCCAATACTTTGAATTGTATCATGTAATGTACATAATCATCAATTATTGTGTGTCTGATGTCCTAAAACACAGGGGAACTTTAACTTTCATTAGTGTGTAATTATTTAGGTTGTTAGTTTGTTTAATTCGTTTCATTCAGTTTAGGTGTGTTGATATAATCAAGGATGTTCTGTACTTTTTTGAGGGGTCAGCAGTTGCACTCAGGGTTCAGATAAGACATAAATATTACATGATGCTTCTGGAAGTAATGAATGTAAAATATGGTACATTTTTGTGTTGTTACTCTGTTTATATATCTATGTTCTCATCTGCTGCAGCGAAGGGGGACATCCTCCTCTAGACACATTCAGCATCTGGTAAGAACATTTTTATTATTCTTTCATTATCTCTCTCACTAACTGACACATGGCTGTTCCTCTAGATCAGGGATTCACAAACCTTTTGGTCAACCCCTTTGACCTTTTAAGATATCCGCTTGTTAAGTCGTGACGTAAGGAACGCCGTTTCTGGGTCCAAGCCTCGACTCGTTTCACTTGAGAATGGCATCTCCACGGCCGTTTATGATCGCTATTAATTCATATTAAACATTTAACATTTTAAAGTTAAACATTTCAATATATTTACAGTCTACACAACAGTCTCGGTGCTTACAGCATCACAGGCATTAATATTTTAACAATTTATAAAAGATGAATCACTGTCTGGCCATCTGGGATTTTGGTATGGAGATAAAGGTTATGATTATAATTTTTTGGAAGTATTACACTACATCGTGTGTGTATATTAGCACCATTTGTTGTTTTCTTGTGGTATGAGATAGAGCGTTTGGACCCGGAAGCGCTAGAGCGTGACGTCAGATTAACAACCGGTAAGATGGGAACCAAAATTGGCACCATAATTATTTTATTTTATTTTATTTTATTTTATTTTATTTTATTTTATTTTATTTTTCTCATTGTAGTTTTGACTCAAGTTCCTTTAGACTCCACTGTCTCAAGAATAAGTTCTCCTCTTTTTTATTTATGTTTTTTATTTTGCTGTTGGGCCTCAGACAGTGCTTCAGTTCTTAGTTTACATATAGCATATATGCATCTCCTTGAGAGTAAAACAGATATTAAGAGCAAAAATGGTTTAAATAAACAGAAAAGACAATCTTTTGTACCAAGAGTTGGCACAGTCATCTAGACAAGAGAAGTTGAATTTGAATTTATTGTTACCAAACACAATGATATAATCTTATTTTGTCCTTTTTCCAGGGCTCAACAAAGTCTCTGACCTACACTAAACAGAGAAACACTCTCCCGAGGTACGTTTGGCTGAAAAGAATCAAAGCTTTTAAAGCATCAAATCTCAAACCATGAAGTTCAGTGATCGCTGCAGGATCGGTTGAGAATGCTTAAGTTCTGAGACTTTATTTCCTCAGCTAATCTCTACTTATCTCAGATAAGTTACCTCATCTCAGCAGGGTTTTATTCCCTTTGGATTTGATGTGAAAAGTCAAAAATCCCTTTTGGCCGCAGTGTGGTGAGGAGCAGAGAGCTAATCTGCGTCAGGGTGCGTGGTTAGTTCAGCTGCACACCATTGACAGCTCAGCTGTGTCCAATCAAACACAACTCTCAGAACAAACTCCAGCTATCCAATAAAATAACATTTACTGGACGTCACATCGTTCTTCATGATGATTTTAGTGGTTTTGCTTTGGAGAAGCTGTGTTTCTTCATAGGGATGGATGGATGGATGGATGGATTGGTTGGATGGATGGATGGATGGATGGAAGGGTAGGTAGGTATGCTGGTTGGTGGATGGATGGATGGATGGATAGATGGATGGAAGGGTAGGTGGATGGATGGATGGATGGATGGATGGATGGATGGATGGATGGATGGATGGATGGATGGATGGATGGATGGATGGATGGATGGATGGATGGATGGAAGGGTAGGTAGGTATGGATGGATGGATGGATGGATGGATGGATGGATGGATGGATGGATGGATGGATGGATGGGTAGGTAGGCTGGTTGATGGATGGATGGATGGATGGATGGATGGATGGATGGATGGATGGATGGATGGATGGATGGATGGATGGATAAATGGATGGATGGATGGATGGATGGATGGATGGATGGATGGATGGATGGATAAATGGGTAGGTTGGTGGATGGATGGATGGATGGATGGATGGATGGATGGATAAATGGGTAGGCTGGATGGATGGATGAATGGATGGATGGATGGATGGATGGAAGGGTAGGTAGGTATGCTGGTTGGTGGATGGATGGATGGATGGATGGATGGATGGATGGATGGATGGATGGATGGATGGATGGATAAATGGGTAGGCTGGTTGGTGGATGGATGGATGGATGGATGGATGGATGGATGGATGGATGGATGGATGGATGGATGGATGGATGGATGGATGGATGGATGGATGGATAAATGGGTAGGCTGGATGGATGGATGGATGGATGGATGGATGAATGGATGATGGATGGAAGGGTAGGTGGGTATGCTGGTTGGTGGATGGATGGATGGATGGATGGATGGATGGATGGATGGATGGTAGTTAGGTATGCTGGTTGGTTGGTGGATGGATGGATGGATGGATGGGTAGGTAGGTAGGTATGCTGGTAGGTATGCTGGTTGGTTGGTGGATGGATGGATGGATGGATGGATGGGTAGGTAGGTAGGTAGGTATGCTGGTAGGTTGGTGGATGGATGGATGGATGGATGGATGGATGGATGGATTGATGGGTAGGTTGGTTGGTTGGTTGTTGATGGATAGATGGATGGATTTCCCAGCCATCCTTCTGATAGCTTTTTTTTCTAGCTGATCCAAACAAGTCTAGATGGTTAATTGTTTGGGCTAAAAGCGGGTAGACATGGTTTAAACTTGGTAGACCTTGGTAGAGTGGTGCTAGTACATCATTTTGTACTAATCTCTACTTATCTCAGATAAGTTACCTCATCTCAGCAGGGTTTTATTCCCTTTGGATTTGATGTGAAAAGTCAAAAATCCCTTTTGGCCGCAGTGTGGTGAGGAGCAGAGAGCTAATCTGCGTCAGGGTGCGTGGTTAGTTCAGCTGCACACCATTGACAGCTCAGCTGTGTCCAATCAAACACAACTCTCAGAACAAACTCCAGCTATCCAATAAAATAACATTTACTGGACGTCACATCGTTCTTCATGATGATTTTAGCGGTTTTGCTTTGGAGAAGCTGTGTTTCTTCATAGGGATGGATGGATGGATGGATGGATGGATGGATGAATTGGATGGATGGATAGATGGAGTGGTGCTAGTACATCATCTTGGTCCTGCAACAAGCCTCATGAAGTTTTGTGGCTTTTAGTTCATGTCTGTTAGCTTTTCAGTTAATGTCCCAGGATCTTTAAGCTGGTGTGATCAGGTTTCCCCTTCTCTCTCAGGAGCTTCAGTGTGGATCGGGTGATGGACAGAGTGATGGAGAGGAACTATGATTTTGACCTCACATACATCACGGAGAGGATCATCTCTGTCTTCTTTCCTCCTCTGCTGGAAGAACAGCGGTACCGCCTCAACCTCAGGGAGGTGGCAGCCATGCTCAAGTCCAAACACCAGGACAAGTTTCTGGTAGGTGACTCAGTGTGTATTTACTGTATGTCTGCATCTGAGGGAAGCTTGTGTTAAAGGCATTTTCATTGTTCCGGTCCATTTTTATCCAACAGTTATTCAATCTGTCTGAGCGAAGGCATGACATCAGCCGTTTAAACCCAAAGGTAAGGCTCAGTTTTTATGATTTTATGTGTTTCTATCACTAGTTGCTTTGCGGTTGAACTTTTAAAGACCCAACAATACCAGCCAAGACTAAAAAGCCTCTCTCTCTCTCCCTCAGGTTCATGACTTCGGTTGGCCAGACATGCACGCTCCTCCGCTGGATAAGATCTGTGCCATGTGCAAAGCCATGGAGAACTGGCTGAACTCTGACCCCCAGCATGTGGTCGTTCTGCACTGTAAGGTCAGAGGTCATAGTAATCTTTGGACAGTTCATGCCAGGGTCACAGGCGTTGACAGAGTACTAAAGGGTGCTAACATGAAGCCAGATCTCAGAGGATGTCTGGTTTGACATGCTTTTAGTTTGTTTGAGATTTTAAAACAACAAAGATTAAGAGACAAGAAAGCAGTGATATATATCAAATTTTGGATACTCAAAAGTCTGAGACCACATTGAAAATCTCCTAAAATTTTAAATTAACAAAATGTACAGATGGTCAGATGTTTTTCTTCCATTGAAGCTCAAGTTGCTCTTTGGATCATCACCATCAGGATTTACACAAACTTGCTGTCATTAAAGCAAACAGAGAACATCCCAAAAGACATTCTGAAATTCATGTTCAATTTTCAAATTAGCTTTAACTTCAATTGTTTGTCTTTTCAATAGTGGTCCCAGACTTTTGTACCCGACTGTACAAGAGTGTTCAAAACCTGATTCTCTGATTGTCTTCTTTATTTGGAACATATTTAAGTGTAAATCCTATCTGTAGCAGTGGTGTTGATTAGTATTAATTGTTTTTCAGGGCAACAAAGGAAAGACAGGTGTTATCATTGCTGCCTACATGCATTACAGCAAGATATCAGCAGGGTAAGTTAATCCGTTCTACATTTAGATCAGTGGTTCTTAACCAGGGGACTGGAGCCCACTGAGCAAACTTCCAATAAAATGATGCAGTTTATTTATTTGTTATGTATTAAAATAATCTAACTGAATTAAAATGCTAAAAAATGTAAACTGCAATCATATTTTCTTTTTAAAAGAAAGGGTTTTCCCCCCTGCTGTTTTTATTGAAGGACATGCAGTTCTTGAAACTTTTGTAATATGACATGTATTGTGGTTGGTAAATTTAATATATCTCCCAGTTTGTGTTAATAAAAAAGTTTGAAAACAAGAGCTTTGTCATACGTAATTACAGCAGAAATACCGGACAAATATTTTAGTCTATATGGGGGGCCTTTGAGTTAATAGGGTTGAGAACCACTGATTTAAATTTGTCTGATTTTAATTTGAATACCCAGTGAATCAAAATGAGAGTTCTGTGGCTTTTAAGGCCAATTCACACCACACCAACAGATGCAGGCCAATGCCGACAGTCACCAGATTACAGTATTTGTGTCATGACAACTCTTGGGAGATTGGTATGGTAATAGTTTGGCATGGTAATGGATATGCCTATGTTAATGTATTTGGTCTTGACGGAATAGATCTGCTACGCTGCTGCTGCTGCAGAGCCAAGTACCGAGACTTGCTACTGTCAGTACATTTACAGACATTGCTGTGAGCATGTAAGACATGCTGCTGCTGCTGCACATGTAACATACATGAATTAACCACCCTAGCAGATCTATACAAGTGGAGCTGGGGAGGGAGGAGGGTTTCTGAAAACCGTGCTGCAGACTTCTAAAGGCAAACACTGCCTCTATTTGTTTGAATGTTGAGCTGCAGCTCATTGGCTGCTGATGCAAAAACAACTAATCAGCTGTGCTACGTAGATAATGATGTGATTGCTACCAAATGAATTAAAGACCCATTAGCCTGCACCATCTAGAGTTTCATGCCTGAATTATGTAAGTCACTTCTCAACTCTAATCTGACAAAACCCCATGAAGTGCCTGTTGCCGTCTATTGGCGTCTGTCTGTGTAGTGTGAATTGACCTTTAGGTCATATCAAATAGCTTAAATAGGTGACAAAATTTAGAATTTTTGTTGTCTGTGTCTTTGATGTGTTCTTTCTCTTATGTCTTCAATTGCATTTGTGCACACAGGGCAGATCAGGCCCTCAGCACATTGGCCATGAGGAAGTTTTGTGAAGATAAAGTGTCGTCTTCTCTCCAACCCTCTCAGAACAGGTACATCTTCCCTGTTTTTTGTCTTGTTGATTCTTTATTAACTATTATTGACTGTTGCTCTTCACATTCTTTTTTTAATTGTTAAAGAGGGGGTATCACACACAGTTTCTGCCAATCTCATGTTAATCTTGAGTACCTATAGAGTAGTAGTGCATCCTTCATATCTCTGAAAAGTCTTTAGTTTTATCATATTTATAAAAGATACATACGCTGTATCGAGTCTTTCCGAAAACAGCCGAGCACCTGGAGGCGTGCCGTGTGAGTGGAGCTAAAGAGTCATGAGCATGTGCAGCTTTTGCATAGAGATTGTTGGCAAGCTATCAATGGTCAGCTAAACAAATATATTTAAACACACACAATACACCATCGCATTATCCCTGGATAACTTTTGAATCACTATAATGAATATAGTGTATAGTGAATGATGAATAATGAATTTATGAATTTACGCCGACTTCCGTAACCTGAACGAAGCATGTTGATGGACGTGCTCTTGCTCTCTCGCTCTGGTCGATGTGTGCGCGCTTTTCCGGGAGAAGTGCCCGTACAAGGAATTCCACACTTTATTACATAATAAAGGTCCATACTTGGGAAAAAAAGGGCAAAGTTTGTGAGGAATCGAAAGAGTATTTTTGGCACAGAAATACTCTGTTATACTTCCAACTCGTGTTTTGAAACTTTGGCCATGTTTAGCATGAGAATCCAACTCTTTAACCGTGTAAATAAGTCAGAATGCATGAAATAGCATTAGACCCCCCTTTAACATTGATGTCTCTCTCTGCAGGTATATCTATTACTTTGGAGGGCTGCTCTCAGGGGCCATCAAAATGAACAGCAGTCCTCTCTTCCTCCATCAGGTCCTCATTCCTACCATCCCCAACTTCCAGGAAGATGGAGGTGAGTGAATGTTTTCATGGCTCAATGAGGTCATATGTGTCTATGAGTGTATATTCATTTGTTAAGCGAAACCTCCTTCACATTCGCACACACATTTCAAGTTTGTTTTAATCTTTCGCAGTGGAGGAGAGACGCTCAGAGGGAGTTTGCCAAATCCTCCTTCATATCTCGCTTTTTCCTCACTCTCTTGACAGGTTTCTTCCCTTTCCTGAAGATTTATCAGTCCATGCAGCTCGTCTACACTTCTGGCATATAGTGAGTGTGGAGACGTTCACATAATTTAAAGCATAATTAGAAGGTGTTTGCTAGGACAAATATTATAATTACTGCTGCTTAATACTTAGGGGCTTGTTCAAATCATTAATCCTCCTATGTATTAAAATTTGGCATGATGCCTTCAATTTTGTAGTTTCTTAAAGAGAGGTTGCTGCAACTTTTCTAAGCAATCAGACTTAAGGCACCATGACATGCATTAAAGGCAGGCCCAGCACCATATATGGAGACCAGAATATCATAGAGACCCTTGGGGGTGGACTGTTTTTAATTTAGTAAGCAACCACCCAGAAAGCCCTAGCAACACCTTAGCAACTACCTAGAATGCCCTAGCAACATCCCAGAAAACCATAGCAACCATCCACAATGCCCTAGCAACACCTTATCAACTGCATGAAAACAATTTAAAACCACTCAGAACACCTTAGCAACTGCATAGCAACACCATGGAAACACACAAGCAACCATCTAATAACCACCCTGAATGCCCTAGCAACCTTCCAGAACATCCTAACAACCTCAGAAAACCCTAGCAACACCCTAGCTACCATCCAGAATAACCTAACAACACCTTAGCAACCACCTAGAATGTCTTAGCAGCCATAAAACCATAGCAACCATCCACAATGCCATAGCAACAACCTAACACCCTATCAGCCACCCACAATGCCCTAGCAACACCTTATCAACTGCATGAAAACTATTTAAAAACACTCAGAACACCTTAGCAACTGCATAGCAACACCATGGAAACACACAAGCAACCATCTAATAACCACCCAGAATGCCCTAGCAACCTTCCAGAACATCCTAACAACCACAGAAAACCCTAGCAACACCCTAGCCACCATCCAGAATAACCTAACAACACCTTAGCAACCACCTAGAATGTCTTAGCAGCCATAAAACCATAGCAACCATCCACAATGCCATAGCAACAACCTAACACCCTATCAGCCACCCACAATGCCCTAGCAACACCTTATCAACTGCATGAAAACTATTTAAAACCACTCAGAACACCTTAGCAACTGCATAGCAACACCATGGAAACACACAAGCAACCATCTAATAACCACCCAGAATGCCCTAGCAACCTTCCAGAACATCCTAACAACCACAGAAAACCCTAGCAACACCCTAGCCACCATCCAGAATAACCTAACAACACCTTAGCAACCACCTAGAATGCCTTAGCAACCATGAAACCATAGCAACCATCCACAATGCCATAGCAACACCTTATCAACTGCATGAAAACTATTTTAAACAACTCAGAACACCGTAGCAACTGCAAAGCAACAATCTATACAAGCGAGCAACCATCTAACAACCAACCAGAATGGCCTAGCAACCTTTCAGAACACCCTAACAACCACCCAGAAAACAAGTTAAAATCACTTTAAACACCTTAGTAACTGCATAGTAAAACTATGACAACAGCCTAAAATCACAAAGGGTGTTAGGGGTGTTAACTTGTTTTTAGTTTTAACTCTTTGTGGGTAGGCTTTTTACTTTAGCCTGTAAGTAACCACCTAGGAACCTCCCAGAACACCCTAGCAACCTCCCAGAATGAACTAGTAACATAAGGTGCAACTGCCCACAAACACCTTCGCATCTGCATAGCAACACCATGGCAACACACTAATATCATTAAGGAGAGTTTTTATTACTTCAAATCTAGTTTAAAGAGTAAATATGTTTATGTTTTTTGTAGTGATCTGCAGGGCTCCGGGAGCAGACGGCTGATTGTTACTATTGAGCCTGCACTGCTGCTGAAAGGAGACATCATGGTATGTGGGGCTGTTTTTATCTGAACCTGATATATCACAACTGTCAAAACCATAGACATTTCCATCACTTTAATCTCCTTCTCTTGCTCTCTGACACTTTTATGGTCTTTCTTTCTGTCTGTCCTATAGGTGAAGTGTTATCACAGACGGGTTCAGTCTGCTGAGAGGGACTCTGTGTTTCGACTGCAGTTTCATACATGCACCATTCATGGAGCTCAGCTCTGGTTTGGCAAAGGGGAACTGGATGAAGCTTGTTCAGGTACGTTCTTAGTGGAACAAGCCAAGAGTCAGATGCCAAACTCATATATTTTCACAATAAAACCAGAGCTGTCTGTCCAACTCTGACCTCCTTGAGCTGAAATGGCCTTGGGATATCAGCTGAGCCTGTTTTTTTTTTTATGGTGTGCTTTTTTATTTCGGTGGTCTGTGTTCTTTTAGCTGTGCTGTAAATTATCACCCTCATTCCCGTTGGGTAACACCTGCGCACTACAGCTGTGTAATTGAGATGAGATACAGATTTTCACGTGATAATAGATTCTCTATGGGTTTTACATACGAGCATGGGAGGCAACTTCAATTGCTCGTAAAACTCTGGGAAAATTCCTGGATATTAATCATTGTTATAATCAGAAACATATTAATGTAGTGTGTAGTTTGGAGAGGATATTATATACTAATATGAATTTACAAATCTCGTTATTAATGACAAATATTATTATCTGGAAAGGGTCTTCTGTCTTCCTAATGATGAACACTCTCAATTCCCACTGTTTCCTGTAGATGACAAATTTCCCTCTGATGCCACAGTGGAGTTTGTATTTTCATCTGGGCCTGAGAAAATCAAAGGTAACGGCAGATTAAAGTCTTACTAACTGCTTAATTGCCATTTTAGGGACCATGAAATTTTTTGACAAACACAATTTTCTTTCCTGAGCTGACGCACAGTATTTCCAACTGAAACAGCGGGGCCCCATCATGTCATGTGATAATGCAGACATTCTTGTGTGTATGATTCAGGGAGAGTGACCCAGAGGAATGATCCAGCTGTCAGCGTGG
This sequence comes from Megalobrama amblycephala, assembly GCF_018812025.1. NCBI lineage: Eukaryota > Metazoa > Chordata > Actinopteri > Cypriniformes > Xenocyprididae > Megalobrama > Megalobrama amblycephala. The sequence continues at coordinate 31,852,188 of NC_063067.1, forward strand.
ACTATAACACGAATGATCCTGTGGTGCGCTGGGACTCTTATGAGAACTTCAATCAGAGGCATCAGGACAGCCTAGAGGGTAAATCCTTCATTCTTACAACCACACACTGGTGTTTATTCAATCCTTCAGAGTGAACATACTGTAGATAATAGATAGGACTTTCCTTTTTTCTTTTAAAATAAAAGAGGTTGATACTATGTAGACATACAGTACATTTAGCCAGAGCACTAATTGAAGCTAAGCTTCAAAAATAAAGACTGGAGTAATGATGCTGAAAATCCAGCTTTGCCATCATCACAGGAATAAATTACATTTTGAAAATCTATTTAAATAGAAAACAGTTATTTTAAATTGTAATCATATTTCACAACATCTTACTGACCTCAAACTTAGAATAGTACTGTACATACCTTAAAGGTACAGTTGCAAAAACAGCCTGTTTTAATTCTAAAGTTCAGAGAGAGGAGGGAAATGAAGGAGTGAAACTAAATAATGTCTGTTTTTGCTGCAAAAAACCTTGATTAATAATTTAAGTGGGCTTCAGGGAAATATAAAAGTGTTCTTTCGTACATCCCTTCAGATATTGCACACACACGTGGACCTCTAGATGGCAGCCTGTACGCACAGGTTAAAAAGCGCCGTGCTGCTGGCTCCACCTCCCTGCCATCCACCAATGGGAGCCCTGCAAGGAGCTCTGATGAAAGGCCAAGTCAGCTTCTGTCTGTCAGCACTGATTCTGGACACTCATCTGTCCCACCTGACCGGCTCGATGAACCAACTCGACCGGCCCCGCCTACTCAGCAAGAGAGGGAGGATCTTGAGCGTCTACTGGGTGGTATTGAAGGCGATGGAGGGAGAGATCGTGACCGAGAGACAGCCATTTTGGATGACGGTGATTCCTTGCCTCCTGAAAGGACTGGGTCACTGAGGTTAGGTCGTTCATGCTCATGCCGGGTGGGCTACCGATCCCAGCGTTGTGTCGAGCCTGGATGCGATGGACTCCACCACTTATCAAATGGTTATTGCCTTGATCGTCCCACCACTAGTAATGGACACACAGGGACTCCTTCTTCAGGTATGCCATCCGTCATAGGGCTTTGCCAACACCACAGTGCCCATCCTCACCAATCTCTGCCGCCTCCAGACCTGCTCTGGGACCGGCAACAAGGTCCACAGCACTACCTTCATCGCACTTGCTCAGAGGGACCATCACGCCACCTGTATCCATATCCATCCCAAGAGATCAGCCCCCATCCTCATAGTCTATCTCCCCGACTGCTCTGCAGGGCGGATGAGTACATTCCATACCATCACCACAACCATCCACATCACCCCAAACCCAGCGGCCCCTATCACGATGTCATGATGGTAGATGGCCTAGTGACGCCCGCCTGCCCCTGTCGGGACTGCTGTCTACGGCGAGAAGATTTCCACACCCTCCGTTTAGACAGAGAGGAGGCAATACACTGGGAGAGGGAGGCAGAGCTTCACCGGGACACAGGGTTAAGACGGGGCAGAGAGGCTGATATGCCAAGAGGGGCGGAGATATGGGATCGGGAGCCAGGGCTAAGGAGGGGACGAGAAATGTCTCTCCACTGGGACAGAGATCGAGAAGCAGAACTACAGTGGGAGAGAGAACGAGAGGCAGAATACTGGCACAGAAGGACCGCCGTATCCCCCTATGGGCCCCACGGTCATGAATTACCTGCATTTAACTTCGATCCCCTCCCTGCAGGCCATCCCGCATACCCTGAACCCTCCCGGTCGCACTCTCATTCCCATCTGGATCTCAAATACAGCAGCAGTTCCAGTGGGTACCAGACACCACACCAGACGTGCCCCTGCTCCCCTTACCAGCCGTCACCCTCAGAGAGCCGTGGATATGCCTCAGGTTACCAGTCTGAGTCCACGTCTCCTCTTCCACCTCCTTCCGCCTCCTGCCCTGGACCAGTGCACCATGCCAGCGGACCTACAGAGAACCCAACAGACCCCCATCCTCAGCAGTACCCCTCTGGCACAAATACAGGTGAGAATTGACTTGACGTCAACAATTAAAGTCTTTTATTACATTATATTGGACCATCCTTGAACTTTGAAGCTTTTGCAAACATGTTTTGGGTCATCTTGTAAATGTGTATATAACCTTCATCTGCATTCAATTTAATCTTTGCATGCTAAAATTTGTTTGTATGCCATCCCTATCAGATTGCCCTGGTGCAGACAGCATAGGCTGGCGTAGTCACATTACTCATGGTTCCCTGCGGCGGACACATCGAGATCCACATGCTCCATGTTCAACACCCTCTGATATTTCAGGACCTCCAACACCAGTCCACACAAGCAGCCCTTTGCGAACGCAGGAGAGGTAACAAGCTCCTGCATTTATCAGTAGATTGGAGTAGCTGTTGGAGCAGGGTTGGAACTACGGTCTACCACTGCAGTAGATGAATATGTTATCTTCTGACTTTAATACTTGATTTCCTCTTCCTTTTTTAGTCCAAGCCTGAGTGTCCGTGAGTATGACTCAAGAGAGGTGAACAGTGAAAACAGTTTGGCCCACTCCCACAACAGGCCACACCCACCTGCCCTACAGTGTAACAGTACCAGTCCAGGGTCTCGGCAACCTACACTGTCTTCCAGTCAAGAGATTGCTGAGATACACCCTTTTCCTGACACACCCACCACTGCCCAACAACCCTCCACCCATTCCCCGCCTACAACACCTCCCACCCCACAAATCTCATCTGAAAACCCCGCCCCCTTAACAACTCCATCAGAATCCACCCAACCACAGACAAACTGCTCACCTACTGCTGCTACAGTGCCACCCACAGGGGAAATGGTACCACTGTCAACTGAGACTGCTAAACCAGCATGTTCACCACGTCCCTCCTCCCCCATCTCAACCGAGTCCATCCCAGCTCACTTGCAGAGCAATGGAGTATCACCATCTCCAGAGCCAGATGTCCCTAAACCTGCTTCTTCTGCCCCTGCGTCTCCTCATCCACCCACTGGTGACCGTGAGAGTTCTTCCTCCCCTGAACCCCCAGTACCTGGATTTGCCACGCTGGGCAGGAAGCTGATGTTGGGCTCTGAAACCTCACTTCTAGCAGGGCACAGTATGGACGGCAGCCCCAATTCCACTCCTACTTTCCCCGTCTCTCCAGCTTGTTGCACCCCATCTCCTCCACCAGGCTCCTACTCAGGATGTCCAGCCGCTTCTGTCCCACAGCCTCCTCTCCCTGAGAAACGCCGCCCGTCTGGACAGCCAGGCTCACCCAACGGGAGATCTGGAACGCTGAGGGCATCCATGAATCATCAGCCCTCTGGGCAGCACCACGTTACCTTCTCACCTTCAGTAGGAGAGCTGACCATGCCTGCTGGGCAGGGAGAAGTAGTTGTGGAGGGTGAGATGGGCAGCCGTGTCAGTGTAAAATTTGTGCAGGACAGCTCTCGATTTTGGTATAAACCTGGAATCTCCAGAGAGCAAGGTGAGACAACTACTGTGGTCCTTTTATTTAACTATATGAAACTATATGCAGTTTAGAGGTATCTTCTTAACCAGTTGCTGAGTAGGGCTGGGTAAAAATATAGATTTTCCAGTTAATCTGAACATCCCAATTCATAGAGTTAAAGGGAAGTTTACTGCAAAATAATGGCAAGAGATTTCTTTCGTTTGAGTTGCCTTTGTGGGCTTATAACTTATGGTTCATTTTAGTGAATCAAAAACACACACAAACACACTAATAGTGATGTTTACTGTTATGCTGTAGTGTTTTTACATGTGCAGCAACAGATTGTTGTTCCATATGCTTGGATCCTTTTTTTAAATAGCGATGTCTCATTAAACTGTCCTGTCTCTGTTCAACAGCTATAGCAGCACTGAAGGAAAGAGAGCCAGGGGCCTTCCTCATCCGAGACAGTAACTCTTTCCAGGGGGCCTACGGTCTGGCCCTGAAAGTTGCCAGCCCACCCCCCAACGTCAATAACCATAGCAGCAAAGGTACGCCACATCTGCAGGCATTTCCTCACACAAACATTTATCTTGCTTCAGTGTTGCTCCCAAAGCTGTCTGTCTGCACAGGAAACACACGACTGCACCTGAAGTACTCTAGCAGAGCTAAACATCATGAAAATTTAGAGCAAAAGCTGATGTGTGTCACTTCTGCAGCATTAGCGTCAAAAAACGGAATTGCAAAAACAATGATTGTCTTCAAAAAACAAACAAATCACATGATAACCCATGATAGGGTTGTGCTCCATTCAGAATTGAACTGAGAATGCCAAATAAATTAATATACATAAAACAGGAAGTAGAAGTGCAATTCAAATTTAAATGTAAGTAGAATTAAAATGAATTCAGTGGAATTCATGTGACTAATTTTTAACTAGAAAAGTGGTCAAGATATATATACAAACCCGATTCCAAAGTTGGGACTCTGTACAAATTGTGAATAAAAACAGAATATAATAATATGGAAGTTTCAAATTTCAATATTTTATTCAGAATACAACATAGATGACATATCAAATGTTTAAACTGAGAAAATGTGTCATTTTAAGGGGAAAATAAGTTGATTTTAAATTTCATGGCATCAACACATCTCAAAAAAGTTGGGACAAGGCCATGTTTACCACTGTGTGGCATCCCCTCTTCTTTTTATAACAGTCTGCAAACATCTGGGGACTGAGGAGACAAGTTGCTCAAGTTCAGGAATAGGAATGTTGTCCCATTCTTGTCTAATACAGGCTTCTAGTTGCTCAACTGTCTTAGGTCTTCTTTGTCGCATCTTCCTCTTTATGATGCACCAAATGTTTTCTATGGGTGAAAGATCTGGACTGGAGGCTGGCCATTTCAGTACCCGGATCCTTCTTCTACGCAGCCATGATGTTGTAATTGATGCAGTATGTGGTCTGGCATTGTCATGTTGGAAAATGCAAGGTCTTCCCTGAAAGAGACGACGTCTGGATGGGAGCATATGTTGTTCTAGAACTTTTTTTTCTGACACAGTTAGAATAGGATATACCTTTCAGCATTGATGGTGCCTTTCCAGATGTGTAAGCTGCCCATGCCACACGCACTCATGCAACCCCATACCATCAGAGATGCAGGCTTCTGAACTGAGCGCTGATAACAACTTGGGTTGTCCTTGTCCTCTTTAGTCCGGATGACATGGCGTCCCAGTTTTCCAAAAAGAACTTTTTGGAAAAACAAATTTTGATTCGTCTGACCACAGAACAGTTTTCCACTTTGCCAAAGTCCATTTTAAATGAGCCTTGGCCCAGAGAAAACGCCTGCGCTTCTGGATCATGTTTAGATATGGCTTCTTTTTTGACCTATAGAGTTTTAGCCGGCAACAGTGGATTGTGTTCACCGACAATGTTTTCTGGAAGTATTCCTGAGCCCATGTTGTGATTTCCATTACAGTAGCATTCCTGTATGTGATGCAGTGCCGTCTAAGGGCCCGAAGATCACGGGCATCCAGTATGGTTTTCCGGCCTTGACCCTTACGCACAGAGATTGTTCCAGATTCTCTGAATCTTTGGATGATATTATGCACTGTAGATGATGATAACTTCAAACTCTTTGCAGTTTTTCTCTGAGAAACTCCTTTCTGATATTGCTCCACTATTTTTTGCCGCAGCATTCGGGGAATTGGTGATCCTCTGCCCATCTTGACTTCTGAGAGACACTGCCACTCTGAGAGGCTCTTCTTATACCCAATCATGTTGCCAGTTGACCTAATAAGTTGCAAATTGGTCCTCCAGCTGTTCCTTATATGTACATTTAACTTTTCCGGCCTCTTATTGCTACCTATCCCAACTTTTTTGGATTGTGTAGCTCTCATGAAATCCAAAATGAGCCAATATTTGGCATGACATTTCAAAATGTCTCACTTTCAACATTTGATATGTTATCTATATTCTATTGTGAATAAAATATAAGTTTATGAGATTTATAAATTATTGCATTCCTTTTTTATTCACAATTTGTACAGTGTCCCAACTTTTGAAATCAGGTATTTTATATATATATATATATATATATTATTTTTATTATTATTATTATTATTATTATTATTATTATTATTATTATTTTAGCTTGACAGCCTATTTCTGAAAGGTTTAGAAAACAGTTTAAAACATCTTTTTTTTTTTGACCAAACAGACACAGACAGAATGATAGATTTTATTGATTTGTATTTCATTGTCATAATTAAAACCAGACCAAGTGCAAATGAGAACACTGTGCACTGTTTATTTTGGTAGTCTTCAACTAAATATTTAATTGAGACATTTAATTGGGAACTGCTTTGGGAATGCTTTGTATGACTTCCGCATTTAAACAGTGATGTATGTGAATCTAAATATCCATTAATCACAATATTGATGTAATATTTTGAAAAGTTGTTATGGTTTGGTACACAACCAATAATAGCATCATAGCTTGCATTAAAGATGTAATTTCCTGTCTGATAGTAGGAGGAGACCCTCTGGAGCAGCTGGTTCGACACTTCCTGATTGAAACAGGGCCTCGAGGAGTGAAGATCAAGGGCTGTCAGAACGAGCCCTACTTTGGTGAGCAGCTCAGCTTCACCAGACACTGATTAAGCTTAGTCCTGGTTTATATTAGAGCTTAAAGGTCTGCTTAATTCTGTCATCATTCACTCACCCTCATGTCGTTCCAAATCTGACTTTCTTTATGAAGATGTTAGGCAGAATGTTCTTGTGGTCCTAGATCTGATCTGGAAGACCAATATACAGTCAATTTATTCAGACACCTTGAACATTTCATTCATTATTACAGTTTATTCACTATAGTTTAAAAAAATGGTAATGAAATATGACAAGATCTCAGAGTTAAACTGTCAGAAAAAAATAATCTTAATTATGTTAGATAACACTTAAGCAAAACATGTTCAAATCAAAGTGTCTGAATAATTTTTGGTTCCACATTTGTATCAATTTTACTGTATACAATTTTTTGGGGTATAATATGTCAAAGTTTACTTTATTTTGCTATCCTCACTTACATAAATGAACATCCACTAGTAAAAAAATATTAAAAAATTATATCTAATTTTTGGTTTGACTGTGTGTACAAATGTGGATTCAGCCAGGCTGAATAAAGTTGAGCTCAGGTTAGTGTGAAAATGACTTTCCTGCGAAATCTGAGTGCAGGATCAGTTCGCTCCATGCATGCAAGGTATTCAGACAGCAGTACTGTCAAATCTCTATACAATATCGCTCTAGAACACAGAATGTACAGAACGCTGCTTCATAAAGAATGAATGTACAGTCATGAGTTGTAGAAGTTGAGATGAAGCTCACATCTTTGATGTTTTTCTGTATTAGAAAGCCAGGAAGTTATTTTATGCCTGTGATTAGTTGCTGTCTGGCTTCATTTTGGTGCTTTTGCAATCTGGCACATCAGTTTTTAAGGTAAATAATGTTGAAGTGTTATGAAAGCGAAGTACTGAGGTCCTGTGTGTGTGTTTTGTCATTGGTAGGGAGTCTTTCAGCACTGGTGTATCAGCATTCCATTACACCTATCTCTCTGCCCTGTGCCCTCCGCATCCCAGAGAAAGGTAAACACTACAGCACACATCAACACGCCACGCTGAGATATCACTATGATGAAAGCACATTCATAACATAAACTCAATGTGAAGTTAGAGTTTGTGAAGAGTTGTAAGGTATGAAATGAATGCTTCAAATCACAAAAAGCCAGAGAAAGATTTTTCTTAAAACTACAAAACGGTAAACCATTCGGGTTTTTATTTTAAATTATAATAATTTTTCACAATATTACTGCATTTCAAATAAAGGGAGCCTTGTTGAGCATTAGAGACATTTTTCATAAAAATAAATAAATAAATAAATAAAACTTTTGAACGGTACTGTTAACAAACTGTATGATCAGAAGAAGCGTCTGTGTTTGAATCTCAGAGACGGTCTATGAATCATTATGTCGCACTCTCAGACCCAATAGGTGAAGTTCTGGAGGTTCAGCCGGCCAGTAACATGAGTACAGCTGCAGACCTCCTGAAACAGGGAGCAGGTGAGTGTGAACCAGCGCATCTGTCCTCATGTGATGCTTCTCTCTGTAACATCCATAACCTCTGACGTCTCTCCTCAGCCTGTAACGTGCTGTACCTGAACTCAGTGGAGACCGAGTCTCTCACGGGGCCCCAGGCTATCGCCAAGGCCACGGGGGCCACGATGTCACGCAACCCTCGGCCCTCTGCGACAGTGGTCCACTTTAAGGTGTCAGCCCAGGGCATCACACTGACAGACAGTCAGCGCAGGTATGCCCACTGATCCCTCTTTTTGCTTTTTAAAGTATGACCATTATCATTTTTTTGAGTAATATAAATGTGAGGACAGGTTGTTACTGTCACACAGAGTTGACTGTGAGAGGTTTGGGTTTTCAGGGTGTTCTTCAGGAGACATTATCCCATCAACAGCGTGACTTACAGCAGTGTGGACCCACAAGACAGGAGGTGAGATTGCAGTGGCAGAAATGCTAGGGGTGGTTTATATCTACTCTGCGTTTTCCCAAACATTACTTTTTGTTTCTTTCTCATACAGTATGTTCACTGCCCGGCCAAAAAAAGTCGCTGGATTTTGGATTTTAATAGGCAAATACTTAGGAATCTATGAATGGATCATTATTACAGTGATTATTATGTTTTTAGCATGTTATATGTTTGGCAATGGTTCTTTTAACCCTTAAAGATGGAGTGTGTAGCTTTTCATTTCTTAAACAACCATGTATTAAGATGTATTATGGCCATATTCCAGAATGACAATGTCAATATTCATCAGGGTTAAAACTGTGAACAAAATAATGGTTCAGAGAGCATGAAGAATCATTTTCACACATGAATTGGCACCTTAATTTCATTGAAAGTCTTTGGGATGTGCTGGAGGCGACTTTACAGAGTGCTCACCTCTTGCATTGTCAATACAAGATCTTAACCAAAAACTGATGCACCTCCTGATGGAAATAACATCACAACATTTATTTCCATCAAGAGGTTTTGGTCAAGATCTTGTATCTAACTCTAACCCATCTGTTAGGGTTAAAAGAACCATTGCCAAACATATAACTTGCTAGAAAAATAATAATCACTTTAATAATGATCCATTCATAGATTCTTAAGTATTTACCTTTTAAAATCCAAACAGCGACTTTTTTTTGGCCGGGCAGTGTATGTATATATATAATTATATATATAATATTTTTGAAAGAATTTTTGTCTGCTCACCAAGATTGCATTTATTTAATTAAAAATACAGTAAAAACAGTAATATTGTGAAATATTGTTACAGTTTAAAATAACTGTTTTTTATTGGAATATAATATAAAATATAATTTATTTCTGTGTTGGAAAAGCTGAATTTTCAGCATCGTTACTCCAGTCTTCAGTGTCACATGATCCTTCAGAAATCATTCTAATATGCTGATTTGCTGCTCAATAAACATTTATGATTATTTTCAATGTTGAAAACAGTTTAGTACTTTTTTTTCAGGATTCCTTGATGAATAGAAAGTTCAAAAGAACAGCATTTATCTAAAACACAAAGCTTTTGTAGCATTATACACTACCGTTCAAAAGTTTGGGGTCAGTAAGAATTTTTATTTTTATTTTTTTGAGAAGAATTTAAAGAATTTTTTTTTTTTTTTTGAAGCAAGGATGCATTAAACGACAGATGACAGTAAAGACATTTAAAATTTAACAAAAGATTATATTTCAAATAAACACTTCTTTTGAACTGAAAAAAAAATATTGTACATAAATATTTTGTACATCTGTGCACAATAAATGTTTCTTGAGCAGCAGATCAGCATATTAAAATGATTTCTGAAGGATCATGTGACACTGAAGACTGGAGTAATGATGCTGAAAATTCAGCTTTGCATCACAGGAATAAATTACATTTTCAAATATTTTCAAATAGAAAACAGTTATTTTAAATTATAATAATATTTCACAATATTACTGTTTTTTACTGTATTTTTAATTAAATAAATGTAGCCTTGGTGAGCAGACGAAACTTCTTTATAAAACATTAAAAATGTTACCGATCCCAAACTTTTGAACGGTAGTGTATATATATATATATATATATATATATTCCATATTCCATACTTTGCAGTGCATTCCAATGCAATTACAAACCATTAAAGTGCCCCTGTTATGCTATTTTAAAGGTTCCTAGTTTTGTTTTTTGTTGTCTTCTACAATAGCTTTACATGCAGTAAAGGTCAAAAAACACTTTCATTTTCTAATAATATACATTGCAACATCACCTAATTTCTCAAAGAGTCTGAAAACGGTTTGCTCGTAGATTCAGTCTCTCTAAACCCCTCCTTTCTGAGAGCCTACTCTGCTCTGATTGGTCAGATGGCCCAGTCTGTTGTGATTGGTCTACTGCTCACAGCGCTTGTCGGAAATGAAACGGCCATTACCATATCTGAATTTCAGCTGCATCAGCTTACTCAGCACTTGATGCACAGTAATACGAACAGTAACGATTGTGCCGTTTTTTCCATATCAATTCAAACCCGAGTCCTCATCATTTGGTTGTGCATGCAAAGTGGATCCGCTTTGGCAGGACTGAAAACAGTGTCTTCTTCAGCTACAACTACAGTGTTTGAGGGTCAAAATTGATGTTGTGTGCAGCCAATGAAGACCATAGGCTGGCATTATGCCATTTTTTTTACATTGTTATGACAGGAAGTAAGACTGGAATTGCTGACTCGTTTCAGGCAGTTCAGAATCGAGTCTTTCTTTTGAAGGCAATAACTTTATTTCTATCATGACAACTCTCTGAAGATTTTTAGCATGGTAATGGATATGTTCAGTGTTACTGTATTTGGTGTATTAATGATTTTTCGCCATCAGCCTGCGCCATCTAGAGTTTCATGACAGAACTATGTATTTGTTGTGCACTTTGCAGACCTTTTACATTCACAAGCAGCTACATATATGACACACTACATGAAAGGTAATATTAGAAAAAGCATAATGGGGACACTTTGAGGTTACTGTAATTATAGAAAGGAAAAATGTGGATATAGAAATAATACTAAAAAAAAAAAAAAAACATTTTAAATGTTTTTTGTTTTGTATATAGGAACATTTTTTTATTTTGCTTTTTTCTTTAAAGTTTTGTATTGTTTTGTTTAGTTTAATAGTTGCTTGCCTAGAACTAGTAGTACACAGAAATCTAATCAGGTAGTGCATGAACCTCTATGGGCTGCTCTGTCTGTGTGTACATAAATGTTTTTTTGTTTGTTTTTTAAATCATTTATGTGTTTATATTTTCGGTTGTATGTAAAACACAAGCTTTGGGGCTCATTAAATGTAAACCCACCCTGTGCAGACAAAACACTCGTCTTTTCTTAAACCATCGCTTTGAACCCTGTAAATAGTTTGGGCTCTGTGATTTTTATTTTGTAAGCGGCAGTCAGCAACCAGTTTTGCGTCTAAAGAATTTGAGGCAGTAACATTAAACCAGATGTTACAGGAATCAGCGTTTGTCTTTTGGGTTACCCACCAAAAAAAAAATTTTTAAAACAACTTCTCAGTTACATTTCATAATGTACAAAATATGATGTAGAAATGAAGAAAATGAAGCCCCAAAGCAGTGTGTGTGTGTGTGTGTGTGTGCGCGTTACAACCGCGGCCTACATACTCTACACAAGTATATGAATGCAAATACTTCTAGCTACACAAGCCCGATTTCACGTATCATTGCAATCGGAAATGTGTCAGAACGGAATTCAAATGCAGCGCAAGTATGTTTCCACCACAGCGATGCAGGAACAGGATAAGTATGTACAACAGGACCGGTGAACTTGCATGTGTGCTTTGACCTCAGATTGAGAGCATGTTCATGTGTGGCTGAGCAGCGTCCCTTGTGTGCGTGCGAGTCTGTTCCTCAGTCTTGTCTCTGTCTCCCTCTTGCTGCCGTAGGTGGACTAACTCAGACAGCACGACCTCTAAGTAAGTCTAAATGATACGCATGTGTCGTCTGGACTGCTTGTTTCCTCTGTGTTCCTCTGATAGGAAACTGATCATGTGCTTATATGCATGCTGTTTTACTCTTAGATCACCTTAGTACTGATCATCCTGTCTGTCCGTTCACTCACTCCTTGTTTGGATCGTAAGACTGACTGACATATTTTATCCACAATCTCTCATATGCGTATCTCTCTACCTCCTCTCAGAGTATTTGGTTTCGTTGCCAAGAAGCCCGGCAGCGTGTCGGAGAACGTTTGCCATCTTTTCGCAGAGCTGGATCCCGAACAGCCTGCGACTGCCATCGTCAACTTCATTAACAAAGTAATGCTGGCACCGCAGAGACGCTAGAGCCCCAGGGACGAGGAGGATCGTTCATCTTCACGTACACTGCCGCACATCACGTGACTCTAATGTTGCATCTTCTGTCAGGTTTAAGGGCTTCAGAACTGAAGACTGCAGGAACTTTTTGGCAAAGACAAGGGCTTCACTGTCGACTAACATGATACCAAAACACATTAAAACCAAAATATACAGAATGTAACCAAACTAAAGCCTGTTGTGGTTTTGCATTTTTAGAGCTTTTTTGGTGTTTGTGGGATTGTAAATGATTTTGTCACCAAGATTTTTTTAAATTTGTAAATTTTAGGCACAGCATTGACCCCTGAATAAAATAAATGTTATATATATGCACTCAAACATATGAATTGCACAGATAACAGCCTCTGCAGTACGACAATCATCAATATATATAAGCGCTGTAAAATCGATTAATTGTGATATATGTGTGTGTGTGTGTGTGTGTGTGTATATATATATATATATATATATATATATATATATATATATATATATATATATACATACATACATACATACACACATATACAGTATATGGACAAACTTTTATGTTAGATGCAGTTACAATTAATTGCGATTAATCATTTTGACAGCACTGATATAATACTGTAAAATCAATTAACTGTGATTAATCGCATGTAACAAAAGTTTGTAAATATAAAAAAGTGTATATATATATATATATATATATATATATATATATATATATATATATATATATATATATATATATATATATATATATATATATATATATATATATATATATATATATATATATATATATATATATATATATATCTATACAGTACAGTCCAAAAGTTTGGAACCACTGAGATTTTTAATGTTTTTAAAAGAAGTTTCGTCTGCTCACCAAGGCTACATTTATTTAATTAAAAATACAGTAAAAAAACAGTAATATTGTGAAATATTATTACAATTTAAAATAACTGTTTTCTATTTGAATATATTTCACAAAGTAATTTATTTCCTGTGATGCAAAGCTGAATTTTCAGCATCATTACTCCAGTCTTCAGTGTCACATGATCCTTCAGAAATCATTCTAATATGATGATTTGCTGATCAAGAAACATTTAATGTGTAGAATTGTACAAAATATTTGTGTACAATATTTTTTTTCAGGATTATTTGATGAATAGAAAGTTCAAAAGAACAGTGTTTATCTGAAATCTAATCTTTTGTAACATTATAAATGTCTTTACTGCCACTTTTGATTGATTTAATGCATCCTTGCTGAATTAAAGTATTCATTTCTTTAATTTCTTTTCAAAAAAATAAAAATAAAAATTCTTACTGACCCCAAACTTTTGAACGGTAGTGTATAATGCTACAGAAGCTTTGTATTTCAGATAAATGCTGTTCTTTTGAACTTTCTATTCATCAAGAAATCCTGAAAAAAAAAGTACACAACTGTTTTCAACATTGAAAATAATCATAAATGTTTATTGAGCAGCAAGATCAGCATATTAGAATGATTTCTGAAGGATCATGTGACACTGAAGACTGGAGTAACGATGCTGAAAATTCAGCTTTGCATCACAGGAATAAATTACTTTGTCAAATATATTCAAATAGAAAACAGTTATTTTAAATTGTAATAATATTTCACAATATTACTGTTTTTTTACTGTATTTTTAATTAAATAAATGTAGCCTTGGTGAGCAGACGAAACTTCTTTTAAAAACATTAAAAATCTTAGTGGTTCCAAACTTTTGGACTGTACTGTATATAAACACACACACACACACAGAGAGAGAGAGAGATACAGTATATGTACAAACTTTTAGATGCAGTTACAATTAATCGTGAATAATCGTTTTGACAGCACTAATATAATGCTGTAAAATTGATTAATCGTGATAACAATGAGATATTAATCGTCAAAACTGATAACATAAAAGTTTGTACATATAAATCTGTGTGTGTGTATATATATATATATATATATATATATATATATATATATATATATATATATATATATATATATATATATATATATATATATATATATATATACATACACACACACAGATTTATATGTACAAACTTTTATGTTAGATGCAGTTTTGACAGCACTAATATATATATATATATATATATCAATCAATCACATTTTTTGTTTTTGTGTTTTGACAAACTAAATTATGGTCAAAAACGTTTATTAAATGAATCCGCCAAATTTAAGTGCATTTTTTGTCCTTTTAACTGGAAAGAAGGTGCCATGGTTTCTGAATCTGGCCCCGTGTCTGCGAACGACAGGGAAAGTTACAGAGTGTTTGAGGTGGAGAAACAGATGGAGGACCAGACATGGCGTAGTCGTGATGCTGAGCAGCTGTTGTGCTCTGCTGGGGTTCCAGTATATGGAAGATTTATGTGTCATGTAGTATGATGTCACAATGGAAGGCTGATGGTCATGTGATTATTACCCAGAGAGAATTCGGTTGCCTTTAGAGTAGGAAGGAACTTTATTTTGTCCCATTTTGTTGTGTATTTCATGCACTGTTCATAAATAGAATCAAATAAGATAGACAGTGGTACATAACCATCCACATTAGCACAAGACGTCGTATATGAACTATAGCCTGGTCATCATACCGTAGCCATTGTGCCTGACGTATCGTGTAGTAGAACATTATATTGGAATGTAATCAGTCTTAAACTGACAGGACAGGTGGACGTTTCTGCCTTCATTCTGTATTTCATGTTTTGCATAATGATTTCATGATCTCCAGAAGCTGTTTGTAACCAAAGACGTGTGGCCATGTACTCATTCAGTTACTTTAAGCTGTGCCATTTATTTTACTTGCCTGTATCAACGAGTTATTGCTGTTTTTGACATAGTAAGACACATCTATGACAACTTTAATATATTGTATTCTGTATTTTCTTATGGATCTTTGTATGTAGTAATATATTTTCACACATGCAGCTGACTTGGAAAGTTAAAAAAAGACTACATGGAAGGATTTTGATAAGAAAAGGATTTTTTAAATGATCTTATGCTATTTTTTCAGTGTATGCACAAGTGAAAAATATAATAAATGTAAAGTCATGGTACCAAATCTGAATTCATGAAGTGAATTATTTCAATGCTAATGCACTATTCTTTTACCATCATCATGTTATATTACTTGTTATATCTTTTCAGACATCAATCTCAGACAGGTTTAAGTGGTTTTCCAGGTTAAGCAAGTCACAGTTCTCGTGTGAATATGGGAAGGAAGAAAGATCTTTCTGAAGATGAAAAGCATGAAATAGTGCAATGTTGTGCAAAAGGCATGAAAACAACTAATATTTTGCTAAAACTGAATAAAGATTGTCTTAACGGTCATAAGATTTGTGAGTGATTTAAAGTTTATGTAGTTTTTTTTAATTGCTTTGGTGCAATTTTCACAAGCAATTGGTACATTTTTAAAAATCTTAGTACTAATATCACAACAGATCATCAAAAGTGCAGTGTTTTTTTTTTTTTTCAAACATTTCGGCATATTTTCAGTTGTGTTAGTACAATACACAAAATCACAAAGTATCTTTCGCTACACAAAAAGTGTTTCATCTATATAAATGTTTCATCCACAGTAACTACCTCTCATATCCACACACATACACACCGATCAGGCATAACATTATGAGCACTGACAGGTGAACAACACTGATTATCTCTTCATCACGGCACCCGTTAGTGGGTGAGCTATATTAGAACATTTTGTCCTCAAAGTTGATGTGTTAGAAGCAGGAAAAATGGGCAAGCGTAAGGATTTGAGTGAGTTTGACAAGGACCAAATTGTGATGGCTAGACGACTGGGTCAGAGCATCTCCAAAACTGCAGCTCTTGTGGGGTGTTCCCGGTCTGCAGTGGTCAGTATCTATCAAAAGTGCTCCAAGGAAGGAACAGTGGTGAACCGGAGACAGGGTGCATGTGCATTGCTTACCTGGGGAACACATGGCACCAGGATGCACTATGGGAAAAAGGCAAGCCGGCGGAGGCAGTGTGATGCTTTGGGCAATGTTCTGCTGGGAAACCTTGGGTCCTGCCATCCATGTGGATGTTACTTTGACACGTACCACCTACCTAAGCATTGTTGCAGACCATGTACACCCTTTCATGGAAACGGTATTCCCTGGTGGCTGTGGCCTCTTTCAGCAGGATAATGCTCCTGACACAAAGCAAAAATGGTTCAGGAATGGTTTGAGGAGCACAACAACGAGTTTGAGGTGTTGATTTGGCCTCAAATTCCCCAGATCTCAATCCAATCGAGCATCTGTGGGATGATCTGAACAAACAAGTCCGATCCATGGAGGATCCACCTCGACACTTACAGGACTTAAAGGATCTGCTGCTAACACCTTGGTGCAGATACCACAGCACACCTTCAGGGGTCTAGAGGAGTCCATGCCTCGACGGGTCAGGGCTGTTTTGGCAGCAAACACAATATTAGGAAGGTGGTCAAAATGTTATGCCTGATCGGTATAATATATAATATTATATATATACACATTTACACACACATTTGTATAAATGAAAGAAAAAAACCTGACACCACATTTTATTTTATACAAGAATTTATTAATCATAAGGCCATTTATTCAGAAGTATTGAACAAACTGAAATAGTTGCTTTGAAACAGATGTCATCTATTTCTTTTGGACATGTGTAACAAGTTATTCAGTCAACAATTATGCATTATTTCCTTGTCAACAGCTCTTTTTCTCTGTGGTACAACTACTAGTTGTCAAATCAAATGATTACAGTTTACAAACTGCTCAAATGTCATGAGTGCGACATTAAACGCATCCTATACTCCTCTAATCCACTCGAGTGAAGACGACTTAGTCTTGGCCATATCAAAAGGGACAATGTAAACGGTACACAACATTAAAACAAAATATTTCACAATCTTTGGTAACTGTTGATTCTTTCTACAATAACAAAAAAAAAAAAAAAAAAATGTTGCTCTACTCGAGTACGGAAAGGAAATGTTTGGTTCAGCTTTACTAGGAAGCGAATAACTGGGACTGTCGTGAATGAGGCTTGATTTTGTTTGCGTAAATGTTCCGGATAATGGAAATACAGTAACCTTCTGTACACGCTAAGTGAAAAACAAATCAAAAACTACAATTTAAAAACATTCATCATCAAGTGCTGGTTATAAAATGTTCCCCTTTGGTTTTGTTTTTATCTTGAAAAAACAAGAGGTAAAAAAGATAGACATTCACAATTTCATTTTCCATTCTACCAATAAGCAGCCCGAAATTTAAGGCCACACGTTACCGTCATGGCGACCAGGGCCGTCGTCAGGTCCCCTGTGTTACAGCCCGGGCCACCCATAAGAAGGTTGTGAACTTAAGCGACGGCCCTGATGGCGATTTACCCTACAGTATTGAGGCAGAGGTGATTCAAACTTGCATTTACAATAAAGAGCTTTTCATTCAGCATTCACAGCTGCGGTGAACAGATTTCGTGGAAAGCTAAATAAATCTGGTCGTAGACAGCTTAAAAACTCATAGGTGTGAATTTTCCTCAGTTGACAGGGAAACCATCTTCCCTTTAAGATAAGCGTTTGATTCAGTTCAGGTGCCGTAGTGTTTAATATACAAACCAAAGATGACGTGTAGCCTACAGCGCCCTCTTTGTCCTCTGAAAGCTGACGGGCGACCTTTTCAGACACAGAGGAGCCCTTTAGTACCAGTGAGGTCAAACCATTGCATACAACAGAAACAGGTATATCGAAACAATAAATAAAGGGTTGTTCCCAAAAGGAAAAGTTGCAGCTGGAACTTTTCTGAGTCAGGAGTCTGATGGTGCACTGGACAGATGTCAAGGAAGGCCGACGGATCTGCGGGGATCTCAGCAGTGGAACGCGTGAGGTGATGAGGAGAATCCCGGCTCTTCGGTGTACTCCGGGTTGTGGTTGGTGTCTGGACTGTGCTGGTCTTCTGTCTCTGGAGACATGGAGCTATTGTAGTCCTCAGCCTCCATCTGCTCCTCCTTAATTTGAGACTGATGCCTGTGAACACAGACGGCTCACGTGAACCGGGATCTTCCACTTTAGCATGAATGAAAGTGTCACTGAAAGCATAGTTCTCAAAACATATGAATGAACAATGAACCCTTTTCACATTTCTATACATCAAGTTTTTTTTAAAGAAGAAAATATATTCAAGTGCCCCTATTATGCTTTTTCGGATATTACTTTACATGTAGTAAGTAATGGTAAAGTAATATAGCTGTTTGTGAATGTAAAAGGTCTGCAAAGTTTCAAAGATTAAAGTGCAAGATAAATTCAGTCATTGTCTCCTAAAAGAACGAACCGGATCTGAACTGCCTGAAACGAGTCGTCAGTAATTCCAGTCTCACCTCCTGCTTAAACCAACATAGGTTTGTAACAAATTTGCATAATGCCATCCTATGGTCTTCATTGGCTGCACACAAACAACGTCTACTTTGACCCTTTGGTTCGTGTTGTCGAGAAGACACGGTTTTCTGTGCTGCGAAAGCAAATCCACATTACATGCACAACCAAAGGATGAGAACCTGAGAACCGACACCATCTTTACCGTTCGTTTCACTGTGCATCAAGAGCTGAGGAAGCTGAAATTCAGATATGGTAATGGCGTTTCATTTCCGTTATGCGCTGTAAGCGGTAGACCGATCACAACAGATGGGCCATCTGACCAATCAGAGCAAAGTAGGCATCATTAACGAAAGTAGGTTTATAGAGACCGAATCCTTTATCGAACCATTTCAGACACAGTGTGAAAAGAGGCTGCAATGCCTATTATGAGAAATTTAAGGTGTTTTTTGACCTTTAATGCATGTAAACCTATTGTAGGAGACCTCCAAAACAAAACTAGGAACCTTTAAACTAGCATAATAAGGGAATTTATATAAAAAATAAATAAATAAATAAATAAATTTAAAATCTACTTGGTAATAATACTGGACTGAAAATATAATACATTTTTCTTTGAGGATAAAAATAGTAATGCTGTATAACAAGAGTAATGTATTTCTGTCTTAAGTCACTTTTATGTGGATTTTACAATTTCAAAAAGCAACAAGTGAAAATGAAATCTAAATCTTTACTGCCGTGTCAGTTCGATTGCATTTTTTACGACTTGTGGACATTTTGAATTGTGGACAAAAGTGGACATTGTAATGTTAAATCAAGCCTTATTTTTACATTAAGGAATTAAAGACTTATGGTGCATTCACACCAGACGCGAATGTAGCGTTAAGCGTGAGTGATTTACATGTTAAGTCAATGCAAAGACGCGATAGACATCCTGCGGCGCAAATTGAGTGTTGCGAGTTGAAAAATTTGAACTTTGTCGAATATTCGCACTGCATTAATCAATCAGGAGCTTGCTCTAGCAGTGACGTGATTACAACGTAGCGAGCGGAGGCAGAAATCCGAAACAACAATGGAGGACAAAATCATCGTCGCTGTATGTGGATACCCGGAGCTGTACAATACATCTTCGTACTTTTATAGAAACAGGAATAAAAAGGATCTTGCTAGGAAGAAAGTGAGTGAGGAGGTCGAACAATCTGGTAAATTGTAAAAAACGCTCTTTACTCAATTTGAGCTATACTATTTTATATATATATATATATATATACACACACACACACACACTGAGACTACAAGCTAGCTAAAGCCAGCAAATTGAGCTTATTCGCTGTATTTTACAACTACTTTCCTGCTGACGAGTTGATGCGTTTATTCAGAGAAAGTGTGCAGAAAGAAGTGGAAAAGTCTGAGGAACACATATTTAAAGGAGAGGGAGAACCCATGATGTGAATTTGCGTCTGTTGTGAAGTGAATTTCACGCGCGAATGAAGCGAGTAAACTCAAAATGTTCAAGTGTCCAACTACGCATGAATAGCGTGATTTATTCATGCAAGTCGTGTCTGGTGTGAACACCCCATTAGGGATCCACAGTCACCCTGTCAAAACAACTTAATTGCCTATTTTAATATTTCAGTAACCCAGTCCAGGGTTCAAACAGATACTGTACAATAAATTGCAGGACTTTCAAGGATTTTTCAAGCACTACTTTTTTTGGTTTTCAAGGACTACAATCAGATTTTTTTTTTTTACTTTAATTACAGATATAAAAGGCATCCTTATAAGGCAACTTATAACATTAGTAATATTATATATTAAAATACAAAGTTTATAATGGCTATTACTGTTCACTAAATACTATTTTATATAACATTGTTGCCATACTTTGAGAAACTATGTTGAGCAACGCCTTCAGTGCAGGTTATGTAGTTACGCCAGTAGGTGGCGGCAAGGGACTGACTTTGAGAGCAAGTTAATAGACCATTCGGTATAAAAAATGCTGATAAATTCTGGAACAAATCAAGGTTGTAAACAAGGAAATTATTTTAACTTTGAACACCACCTTATAAGGTGTAATCGACAAGTAAAGAGGGTCCGGAGTGAAGCTGAATCTGACACTTCACTTCACAGAGAATATCACACTCATAGCCATGCGAAATGACTTTAGGTTTCAGACGGGCTGCAGTGTTATTTTGCATCAAAAGATAATATTTGTGGGGGTTTTTTTTGTTTTTTTTTTAATTAAACACTAATTTCTAGGGCTGGGTATTGACAATTTTCCCGATTCGGTTCAATTACAATTCACATGCTTTCAATTCGATTCGATTCCGATTTCGATTCGATATCGATTATTTTGGATGTAGTATTTCAGTTACAGTACATGGCAAATTTTCTAGAGGAAAAAAAAAAAATCTCTCAGCTAATGCTGTAAACTACACATGGAGTCAGTTGGTACTACTATAATAATATTGAAGATTAAATTAACTTATTCATATACAAACACTTAAATTACACTCAATGATGTTTTTATTATGAATCAAGTTTAGAATTACATAATCATATTTCTACTCCAATTTTTTTTTTTTTTTTATATAAACATTTAAATCGTGGCTGTCAAAACTGATTTATTCAAACATGCATTAAATATTGGAGAACATTAATGAATATGTAACGGTGCATAGCTATATTCATCAGAATGTTGCTTTCTAGAGTTCACTTTTCTAGCTGACTAATGAGTTTATGGTCACTGAATATGTTTTTCGGAGGTAAATGTGACGTTACGTGACATTGTTTACAAGCTGTTTTATTGAAGTCTTTCCGAGGTTGAAACATGTGATTGAGCGATTACACGAGACATGATACGATTTCAGTAAGTTGTACTGTATATTTTAACATACCTTCAGATGTTCATGTTTATTTCACCTGTAACTGGTATTAAAGCGGAGGAGAGGATGATCACATGCTTCTCTTTACCTGAGGCGCTACAGCGATCTGTCACGCCACATTAAACAGCGCCAAAACGGTATTTATTTTTTGAATCTCATAATAAGATGGACGTCATTTGAAATCTGAGACTTTGCTTCATATCAAAAGTAACAAAGCACAAAGATTATTGTGATTTATTGGATGGGAGGCGCTACATATTCTGCTCACTCACCAACTGAAAACAGACTAATTGATTCTTGGGATTTAAGAATCGATATCGGTTCGTAAAAATGAGAATCAATTTATTTTTTACCCAGCCCTACTTATTTCATATATATTGTATTTCAATAAGTCAAGCATTTTTCAAGTACCTCTTCATAAATATTGCTGTTCTCAAAGGTTTTCCAGGACTCAAATTCAAGTACTTCAAGACCTTTAAGCACCTTGTACGAACCCTAGCAGTCAGTGGCAGACATCATGTTCTCAGTGTTTACTTGAGTGATATTGAACAGGCAGGACAGGGGACTCACAGTGTGGGCAGAGGAGATAGCTCCAGGCTGGAGTCGCTGCGGGAGCCCTCGTCATGATCGTGAGAACTCATGTCCTCATGCAGCGCGCCGGTCAGGGCCTTCAGACTGGACGCTCCCATGGACGCCGAGCCATATAGGGGCAGACTGCTGTCCACCATCGCTGCCTGAGGAGAAACACTGTTTTAAGATCACGGAAAACAACACTGGTATCACAAACAAGTTAAATATACCACCATTCAAAAGTTTGTGGTCAGTAAGATTTGAATACATTTATTCAGCAAGGATGCATTAAATTGATCAAAAAAAGTATCACGTTTCCACAAATGTATAAAGCAGTACAACTATTTTCAACACTCATAATCATGATAAATGTTTCTTGAGCATCAAATCATCATATTAGAATGATTTCTGAAGGATCATGTGACACTGAAGACTGGAGTAATGATGCTGAAAATTCAGCTTTGATCACAGGAATAAATGACATTTTAAAAATTTTATTTTTATTTAATTATATTTCTGTTTTTACTGTATTTTTGATCAAATAAGTGCAGCCTTGGTGAACAAAAGATAAATCTAAATGACCCCAAACTTTTGAATGGTAGTGTGTGTATGAATGAATCTCCATACCTGCAGAGCAGACAGGGCAGGACTCTGACCCAGACTGGACTGGATGTTCTTCACCAGAGGTGATCTGAAGAAACAGACCTCAGCGTCATTAGTGACAATGACCTGTGAAATTGAAAACTTTGCAATCAGATGTGCACTTACCCAGTGATCTTTTGTGGCCGCCTTTTCTGAAACTCCAGCTCATCCACAGTCCAAACGGCTCCCTTCACATTCTCAACTCGTACGAAACACTTGTGAAGACTAAGGTTGTGGCGAACTGCATTCTGAGATTACAGAATAAATGAACAAACTGATCCAGGCCACAGGAAATCAATCAAGACTGTGTCTTTTCAGTTACCTTCCATGTTGCTGCATTGCGTCTGAAATACGCGAATGTTCGAGTGAACCAGTTGTAGATTTCATTTAGCGTTAGCTGCTTTTCTGGAGACTCCAAAATGGCCTAGAAATTAAAAAAGGGAACAATTTGACTCTCATAGAGCAGCTGATAAAAGTAAAGGTTTAACGAAGGCTGCATTTACACTGCAAGTCTTAATGCACAGATCCGATCTTTTGGCCAGCATGTTTACATTCACTTTAGACGCAACTGGTATCCAATATCTGTGTTTACATTAATTCCCGGCCAAAATGATTGTCATTGATAGCTTTACATGCACATGTTGGAACATCGGATTTTGAATGGCATTGCTATTAAAATTATTGATATATTTCACATCGGGTGGCCATGATTACCTTGCCAGAATGGATAAGTTAACAGCTGTCAGTGTCATGGATGTTGTGCAGCGCAAATTCTGACTGAACGAATATAAACTGGAAAAATTTGTGTTTGTTATTTAATCTACAGTCGTTAAATCTAGAATTCTGAAGGGAAATAAAGAAGCAGGTAAGATTACATTTATTTGAATGAATGATAACGAGAGCGCACATGAGAGAGAGAGTAGCCTACCCAGTGAAGCTTTTGGTTTATTCAAATAAAAAAATAAAAAAAACACATGGTGGTCTCTTTTAAATTAACCGGGCAGAGGTGTGTGCGTGTGAGTGCATGCATGCACGCGCAATTTCTTTCAAGGAAAAAATAGACATAGGCTATAAAGTTTCCCTCAATAATAAAGCTGCGAATATTTAGTTCGAGTGCATACAGGCACTTCTGCTTCATAATACAACATTAAAGCTACCTTTTATTAATCAAACGTGTCGCCCTCGCCTTGTGATGGCATGGAATTCCAATGGGAATCGGATATGCGTGGTTAGACGTAGGTCTCATGTCCAGAGATCGGATATGCATCTGATTTAAAACCACATTTGGAAGTGGTTCAGATTGGATGCGAAAAAAAATCAGATCTTGTGCGGATTTTTGTGCAACAATTTCTGATCTGTGTCAGATGTGAGCAAAAAATCTGATTTTTTGTGCCAGTGTAAACACAGCCGAAAGTTGTTGAGACAGCCTGGTTGATGGCCGTTTCGTCAGAAATGATGAGGTAACAAGAGCTGGATGATGGTTTCTTACCTGCCTGATCAAAGCTGCATATGTAAATGGAGGCCTGACCTCAGCACTCAGGTAAAACTCCTTATTCTGCACGATGTCTACGAGACACAGGAGAGAGGTGCTGCTACGTCAGTTTCAGCTTCATTTAACAAATCAACTATATTTTTAAAACTATATCTTTATCGTAAACAGACTTTTACACTTGTTTCAGGCCATCCTTGTTGTAGAGCCCTGGTAACTACACTACAGTGAGTGTAATACTGGCTCTGACATTGACAGTGGGCAAGAGGTCACCGATCTCACCTTGGTCCATGGCCATGTTGTACTTGTCAGAGTAGCGTTTGCGGATGGGACCCATGCTGTGCAGGCTGGTGGGTATGATGACGGAGGGCATCTGGGGGAGTGACGTGAGGGGTGTAGACGGGGCTGTGGCACTCTGGGACAGGCTCATGGAGGGAGTGGTCTTGGGAACGGTTGCCTTGGCAAGAGTGAGGTTGGACACCAGATTCACCTAATATGTGAAAGTTTATTATTTCATCAGCAATCGTAATGTATCTTCAGAACTACAGAAATGTGTTTATAATCAAACATAGTAAACGGTTAATGGAGTGACATACTGGCTGAGGGGCTGGTTTGGGCTCAGTAGACTTGACATGGAGGTGGGCCATCATGGCCTGAAGGCGTTCTTTGTCTTTAGCGAGCTGTTTGACAAACACAAACACAGCAGAGATGTATCATTGATAAACCTGAAGCTTACTGTTGTCTAGCGTTCACATGGTGGATTATTTCTTTATGTGTACATACAGAGCAGGAAAAAGATTAGAGCTCAGATTAGAGCAGGATGTTCAACTGCATGCAAAGCAGAAAACAAACATTTCTTTAGTCTAATCAGAATAAAATGTCAGCATATCAAGAAGCGGTTTCGTCTGGAGAAAAGTCAACTGTGCTGAATGTTATTTAAAGCTTTACCTGAAGCTCGAGCTGCTGAACCACCTGCATCTGAACTCTGCACTGCGCCGTGCTCTTGTCATCCAGAGCATGTTCACCGTTCAAATGCCTGAAAAACACAACAGACACATGCAGACGTTCAGCATACATCAAGACAGGACCAGTCATTAAAACACATCTGTTAACCTGATGTGTTAACATCTGTTATTTTCTTTTACTTTGTGATTTTAACATTGAGTTTCGTCTTTTTATTTATTTTTTCTCTTGCGCTTTGAATTACCACCGTGTATGAAATGTGCTATATAAATAAACTTGCCCTGCCTTGCCTAAAGTTGTCTCTGAAAATAAACCTAGTTTCATTTGCAAACACAATCAGCCGAATAATACAACAATACCATGGGTAGTTTCACTCATTTTAGCGTATCAATCAAAAATTTGGGGTTGGAAAGATTTCATGTTTTTGAAAGAAGTCTCTTCTGCTCACCAAAGATGCATTTTTTTTTATTAAAAAGTACAGTTAAAACAGAAATACAATTTAAAAATATACATCATTATTATTTTAATATATTTTAAAATGTAATTTATTCCTGTAATGTCAAAACTAAATTTTCAGCATCATTACTCCAGTCTTCAGTGTCACATGATCCTTCTGAAATCATTATAATATGCTGATTTGATGCTCAAGAAACATTATTTTTATCATCATCAATGTTGAAAACAGTTTGCTTAAAATTGCTTAACATTAATTTTTTTTAAGGATTCTTTGATGAATGGATATTTCAAAAGAAAATCATTTATTTGAAATCTTTTATAACATTAATAATGTCATAAAAAATTAATAAAAAATCTCACTGACACCAAACATTTGAAAGCATAATGTATGTCATGTTGACATCACAAATCAAATCACCTCAGGTTTTTACTTCCAAACACACTATGAAAGAGTTTGAATAACTAATTAAAACAATCAATTTAGAAGAGTGATTTGTGTGTATATCATATATCACTAAACATGATTGTTCAGGGCGCAATACTATTATTGAGAAGTAGAGGGTGCTGTATTCAAAGAAAATCTGTGCTAGGCAACAGTGCAACTACTTCCTCAAAGAACAACTCTTCTATCTAACATAACAATGACAATTAAATCAATTTCATATCATATAATTTGCTTATAAGTACTTATATCCACGAAATAGTATTCTTGACTATATATATTACCAAAAATTACAGTAATGCATTTGCTATTGAACAAAGAGGGAGATATTTGTACATGGTAAAAATACTCAAGTAATGCAATTTTCATGATTGCAGCATTATAATATTTGTGATTGAAGAATGCATATTTACGAAGGTTGAAAAACAAGATCTAAACACCTTGTTCTTGGGTACGGCATGTGAATCTCAGTGTGATGAGATAGTTAGAAACATGTTTTTATATAGTGGAACTGTGACCGAGCTGAGGAACAAAGGCAGTGTTGTGGCAATAGACAGGGCGGGGCTTCAGACTAGGAGCAGGGGTCAGGGTCAATGGAAGGGGCACAGATAAACATCCTCCTGTTGTTTGTTTTGGGAGGGATGGCCAGGATCACCATGGGTACTCTGTTTATCAGTGCACTGAGCTCAACCCTGAGGGGCCCCACGACCGCACCGCCACAGGGGAGAGAGAGAGAGAGAAAGAGAAAGAGAGAAGGAAACGAAAAGAAAATAAAGAGACATGGGTGGTATATGCATGTATACAAGCAAACGGAGGTGGAAGGAAGGAAAAAAGGATAAAAAACATGAAACGAGTAAACCTAACAGAGTAAAAGGGATAGAAATGCATAAAAAGAGCAGCAAGCACACACAGAATTGATAATTAGATTACAGCCGCATACGGCTCCTCCTCACAGATCTGCAAACAGGACAAACAGCATAATAAAACGTGGAGGATGAGAGCTGTTGACTCACTTGAGGAATGACTGGAAGTCTCCGAACACTGCATCGCAGCCTGGCCACTTGCACACTCCGTGGCTATATAGAGGATGTGCGCTCTGAGAATGACTCTCCTGAGAACTGAAGCAAAAACAGACAATAAATACAGAATCTGAAGCTTGCTTGAGTTCTGGGTACCTGTTACAGGTTAATAATACAGTTTTGCACTGGATAATGTCACTGCACATCAGTCCTTCAACATGGAAATGAGTATTTTTTTAGGTATTTGCCTTCATTTATATTTCCTACAGTTCATTCAAAGGTTTCATTTTTTGCAACACCTCAGCAACTGGAGTTTCTCAATGCGAGAGATGCTTCTAGGAGACGTGGTATGGAAAACAAAGCTGCAGCAAACTGCTAAAGAGACTGAAACCGATACTGCAGATTCATGCTCTCCGACGAGCGTCTTTCTCATGCGACAGGCTCGGTTTCAGTCTCGGTCTCAATCCAAATATGATATTGTGAAGAATTTCGTTATGATGATGTTTGTATCGCAATGTATCAGTGAGGTGTTTGGTGAAGCCCAACCCTAATTAAGATCATTTGGAATATGATTTCAAATAGTATTTTCCCCGCAGATTTTGCTGATTTCCAAACTATTATTATTATAATGCAGTTGCATTACTGTGATGTGATAAAAATGATATTAGAAATGCAGTAAAAACATTAATATTGGGAAATATATGTATTTCCAGTCTTCAGTGTCACATGATCCTTCAGAAATCATTCTAATATGATGATTTGATGCTCAAGAAACATTTATGTTCTTGCTCAAGAGTGGCATTCGGCAAATCTGCAGAGCTTATGAGCAGAAGAGCACCATCTCCATGGTCAAACATAAAGTCTTGTTATGGGGGTGATTTGCTGTTGCAGGAAGTGGAAATCTTGAATATATGAAGGACTTCATGAATTCTTTGAAGTATCAAGCCATTTTGGCAAAGATGGTGATGCCTTCGGTGCAGAGACTGAAGCTTGATGATCAATGGACTTTCCTGCAGGACAGCCGTCCTGAAGTATACATCCAAATCTACTTAAGCTTGGCTCAGGGATCAGTCGTAGAATGTTTTTTAGTGGCCTGTACAGTCTTCAGATTTAAATCTCATTGAAAATATTTGGTGGAATTTGTAGAAAGCAGTGGAAACCAAAGACTATCAGTGATCTGGAAGAGTTTTAAAGTGAGGAATGGGCCAAGAGTGCAGTAGAGAGGTGACAGAAGCCTCTTAGCACTTTCAGGCAGCGTTTATTGGAGGTTATGAAGAATAAAAGATTCTGCACAAAATTTGACTTTTGGAGGTTGAATAATTTTGTACATGTATGTTTAGAGCCAGTTTGATTTTTTTCTATTTTTCATCAACTTTACATTCTCTGAATCACTCAAATGTGTATTAATGAACTTTGTATAATAGTTTACTGATGCCTTTGATGAATTGTTTTCATAAAATGTTGTTCTCAGCAGCAAAATGTCTTGCAGGTGAAGTGGGTTGAATAATTTTGATTGCAAATTCCATCATCATTATTACCCGTCATTTAAATTTTTATATTTTAATGACAATAAGGCGTTTAATAGATTCATTTTTCGTAAACATTTTAATTTTTATTCACAAGCTTATATGAGAAGCAAATGAGCCTAGGCTATGCATTTATTTATATTATGAAAAGAAAGTTGAAAAAAAGACTGTGCATCACTTTTCAGTTTTCATCTTGAACAGTTGTCGCGGATCGTGAGTGAACGTGATCATCTCTTCTTCTTTACTACTTTACAGAATGAAATAAACATGAATGAACATCAGAAAATATGTTGAAAGATACAGTAGCTTACCGAAATCTGTATCACGTCTTAATCAGTTCAATCAGTGTTGGAAACAATGTCACGTAACATTATACCTCAGAAAAGTTGATAGCAAAAGTAGATATATATGAAAACTGGATTAGAAACTTAATTATGCAAGTATTATAACTTTATCATTATAAAATGGACTTAAATTGGGTGTTCGCCTGTATGTAATTAAACGCATTGTTTTCATTTTATTCTGGAGACTGAACTCACACTCTGCAGACACACTGGAGCGCACTCGAATTACAATTACAAGTTACATTAGCCTCAGTGTAATCTGTCAAAATGATGGACGGCCTTCAGACTTTTCCATCACTGCAAAAAAAATTCTGTCAATGACGGAATCCGGAATATATATATATATATATATTTAAATATATACATGCATGTATATTATGATGTACAATTACGATTAATTGTTTGACAGCACTACAATTATCAATGTTAAACACATTTTAGCTGCTTACTTTTTTTGTGGAAACAGTGATACATCAGGATTCTATGATGAACAAAACGTTTGTAACATTATGAATGCATTTACTGTCACTTTTGATCAATTTTCCTTGTATTAGTGCCCTTGTAAAGTATTAGTTCCTTTCCAAAAAAAAAAAAAAATCTCTTACTGACTTCAAACTTTTGGACAATATTGTAGCACTGTAAAATAACTTTTAAAAGTAATGAGAATAATCAATGTGAAAAAAAACAGTATTTAAGAATATGGGCAGAAAATGTGCTTAATTTCTAATGAAAATATTATGGATATGCTGTATTTTCAATATGCAAAATCGTATTTTGAGTTGAAATGTAACAGACAGGATTGCGTCAGATGTTTTCATGAAGCTCTATTCTTCAGCTCCGCTCCAGCTGAGAAA
Source organism: Megalobrama amblycephala (assembly GCF_018812025.1). Classification (NCBI taxonomy): domain Eukaryota; kingdom Metazoa; phylum Chordata; class Actinopteri; order Cypriniformes; family Xenocyprididae; genus Megalobrama; species Megalobrama amblycephala. Next base: position 31,882,148 of record NC_063067.1, read on the forward strand.
GTAGCAGGACATGTTTAGGACTTTGTATCTAACAGTGGACTGTTTGAGAAAGCCATTTATTTTGAACTTTGAAAAATTCCAAGAATGCTTTATTTGTTTGGGATCAAGAGAGGTTGTGTCCTTTGACCATGACCCTCTCCTTTTCTCGCCTAAGAGAGCCCTGTGTGTCTCTGCCAACGGATTCCTTTCCTAACACCAAAAAAAGAGAGAAAGCGTCCAAGGCAGTCATGTTTTCTCATTCAGTGCTTGAACACAACCCCAACCCCAACAAGGCAGATGACTCACACTTGACACATTAAAACAGACTTTGTTATTTCCATCCTTATAACACACTGAACAATCAAATAAGTCAGCAAGCAGACACAATAAAACAAACGCGTGCAATGAACTGTTTGTTCTTGCAAATGGGGCTCTGAAGATCCCAGCCCAATGTCAAACACTCGCCTCACAGGAATAAGCACTCGGGAGGGGACGATACAGTAGTATACGGATCAAGATGGAGTGGGACAGATTTTAAAGGATTGATTACATTTGATCCCTCACTCCATCAGCGTGAGAGTGTTTGCATGTCACTCAGTAAGCCAGAAGGAGAGATGGATAGACAATGCCCGCATGTTGCGGTCTTCTGGAAGGGGTGAAGGGTTTGTTCTCTGGTGCCAGTGGCTGCACTTAAGGTTTTAGTTGCAGGCGTCTCTCTGGCGGGCAAGAGTTTACATGACACATGAAACTGACCACACAGGCCTTGAGCTCTCACCCTCCACCAATATCATGCAAACAATCACAGGCGGGCCATGAGAGGGCTCTGCTGACAGTACAGACCACATCAGTGCAACACTAAGACACAATGGCACCTACTGTAATCTGAGCGTGTATTGTTAACAGGGTAGCGTGGTGTAGCGGTTAAGATTCAGGGTTGGGGAACCAGAAGGTTACTGGTTTTTGACCCCAACTGCTTGGGTAATGGGTTCTCGCAGATGCGGAAACGAGTTCAAACCAGTCAACAAACAGCAATACATTATAAAGGCAATGTTCACACAGTCAGTTTTTGGATTGACAACAGTCAAATGCTTTTGACAAACAAGCACCTGGAATATACAGACAAACAGGTTTAGACCTCAGCAAACATGGATACGGAGGTGTTTTCATGACTGTATATGAAGAAAGGCCTGCAGGGCACATGTTGACGTAGAATGACACCTTTCACACAGCCACGCAGACGAATGCTTCTTAAAACACCTGACAACAGTTGTCAACAGTTTACTTCTAATACAACATATTAGGCAACATCCCAACTCAACTGGTTTGACTGGTCATCAAACATTAATGTTAAATTTAAGTGAGACAAATACATACTTGTCAGGGCTGCCACTATAATTACTTTTGCTGAATGAAATATAATTGCGATAAACGATATTACTGTATTTTTTTTGTCACTAATATAAAATAACTAGTCTGTGACGGACACATCATTAACAGCGGGTCTGTGTGGGACATCTAAGCGCTCGCCTATTATTCATCGACCTCAAATATGGGTGAAACATGTTAGTAGTAGCAACTTTACATGGCCGCTCGCTTTAACGTTAACCTAGAAAAATGTGGGCTATTTAAGTGTCTGCGCGGAGTGTGAAAGCTGAATAGTAGCGCACTTACTGCATAACAGCTAACATGGAGGCGCCGGTGCGATCACTTGCACTAAAAATACACCATTTTTGGTCATACAGATAAGAGGAATACATCTTTTTGAATCTGTGAAGAGTCTACTTTACAGATTCAGTTTAACATGTTAAAAAAATAACATGTTAAAATTATTAACACATTTAACGAATTGGGTGAGCCAATGATTCAATGGACCATTCATAAAGAGAAAAAAGAATCAGCCGTTTGAACGAATCGAATGAATGAATGAATGACTCAATGACTTAATCATTAAGACAGTTATCACCACCTACTGGCAGTTTTAGTTTCTTATTTAGAGTATAATGTCATTAAAAAAAAAAAAAAAAAAAAAAAAAAACATTGAAAGGTATAGTGAAAAAAAAAAAAAAAAAAAAAAGAAAAGTCAGTCATTTACTGAACCTTGTGGCCCAAAAGTTTGTGTATTAAATTTTATGTTGAATCAAATAAAATATGTCTTTCTAAAGTTACATTTTGTAATGTCTATTTGATGCTTTATACAACAATGATTTCAAATGATCTTTCAGGGGTGATTTCTCAGCCAAATTTGAAATTAATTAAATCGCCACATCATGTAATTAAATAGATTAAAATTTTGAATTGCTTGACAGGCCTAAAAATAGCACAAAAGTTTGGGGTTAGCAAGATATACATTTTTTAATATTTTTGAGGTTTTTTTTTTTTTTTTTGAGATTTTCTTAAGTCTAATACTCACCAAGGATGCATTTATTTATCATCAAAAATACAGAAAAACTGTAATATTAATTATATATTACTATTATATTACTATTTTAAATAACTGTTTTCTATTTTAATATATTATAATATGCCATTTATTCATGTAATGTCAAAGCTGAAGCTTTCAGCATCATTACTCCAGACTTCAGTGTAACATGATCCTTCAGAAATCATTCCGATATGCTATGAAATATCGGATAAGACATGATGAAACATTTCTTTGAGAGAAAAAAAATAATAATGCTGGAAACAGTTATCAGTAATTACTTCTTATAAATAATCTCTTAAAATAATTTCTTATAAACAATCTTTTGTAGCATTATAAATGTCTCTACTGTCACTTTTGCTGAATATGTCCTTGCTGAATAAAAGAATTAATTTATTAAAAAAACTTAATGATCGTGTGACCTTAAAAAAAAAAAAAAAAAAAAAAAAATAATATATATATATATATATATATATATATATATATATATATATATATAATTTTTTTTTTTTTTTTTTTTTTTTTTTTTTCTTTGTTTCTGATTATAGCAGCGTTTTGGGTGTACCTTGAGGTAATTATAATAAGAAAACCATTGAAACAGAATGTTGTAAACTGGAAGAGCGCATCAACAACTGAAGTTACACATTCTGACTAGAACGGTCAACTTCTGCATTTGTGTCCTTTTGTGCAGATGTAAGTTGTAATATTATGTTCATGTTGTGTACATATCTGGTTAATCTCATACAGGATGTGCTTGGTAAGTTAATTAACCTGTGGTGTTACCACAGTGCTTCAGTTTACCGTTGTTCATTTACTCAAGAGTGTCAAGTGCAAATATTAACACAGTATTCTTAAGCACAACACACACACACAAGATCTCTAGCAAAATCTAAATAAATGGCACATGCTTGTACGCAATAAAAAATGCATCAAGAAATAAAATGGTTGAATGATAAAGTACCTGTCTCTCCGGCTGGGTCGGTGCACATTGTGTCCGTTAGTGCTGGAGTGGTGGTTGAGGATCTGAGTTTTGGGAGGAGACGGGGATTTGTCTTCCCTACTCTTCTCCTCCTGTCGTGCATCTGCCGTCTCTTTCCAAAGCTGCTGAAGCTCAGCAGGAATCAGGCCTGTGAGTGAGACACTGCCTTTATTAGATCACTAGACAACTAACAAGACCTCTGTATCTACAATTCTGTCTATTCCTATCCATCCAACCACCCATGATTAGCATTAGCCTCTGAAAGTCACATGATTACTGGATTAATAATCTCTCATTAAACCCATTTTGAACCATCAAACAACTTTTTTGTTTATGTTGTTTAATTATACACAAGCTATTTAAAACACACACACACACACGTTAAGTTGCTGCCTATCTTGGCCACAATAGTCAGTAAAAAAAAAAAAAAGAAAGAAAAAAAAAAGATGCTTAATTTCAGGTTTCTCTCCTCATTGAATAAAGGTTCAATAAAATAAAACAAAAAAATAAAACAAACATGTCATTTACACACACAAACAAAAAATACTTCACAATGCTGTTCAGTTTATTTAAAGTCATTTTCATTTAATTTGGTTTCTCATTCAATCAACTTGCATTGTGTTAAACTGACTTAAAACAGTTGAGTTTTGGCTCAACTCAACATTTTCATTTTGAAAGAACATGTTTCAATTAAGTATGCAAAAAATATAATTTGATGCTTGTTCAATTAACTTAAGTAAATCAAGTTAGTCCAACAATTCTTTTCAACCTCTTTACTTAATCCATTTGAGTTGAGACTACATAAAGGCTAAAACTAGTAACAGGATTTCCCCTTCCTGTCATGCTTTGCACAGGACTGGATAGGAGGAGTAAAAGTTGAAATGTTATTTTATGCATTTTTTTTTTTTTTTTATCAAGATGATAAAATTGGGAGACTTGTTAATGCTTAATGTTCTTTTATGACCTGCTAGCAACAATTAAAGTTGTTTTAACAATAAATAAAACAACTATTTTGGGCATGCTTCTGGCTAACACCTAACAATTTACAGAGTAATGATTTTGTAAAAGTTCTTGTTAGATTACATTTGTAGAATTTGTGAAAATTGTTCTAAATAAACTAATCAATTAAACTATATTATTTGTTTTAATTTTTGTTTGATATTAATTTTAGGATAATTAAACTTAATAGTTTTGGACGAAATTAATAATGCTAACCTGACACAACTAAATGGCATTGAATTAACCTTATTTAATAAACTTAAGTTTACTTAACTAAATAATTTTAATTAAATACAACATAACCCAGTTACATGGAACCTGTTGACAAAGTTAAGTAAATACAACGTCCAAAAAAAGTTAAGTAAATCAAACCTATTTTTTTGAGTGTATAACAAAAATCAAGGATCTATACTGAGAAAACAACCCTGAAGTGCAGTTCACGCTACTGTTTAAAAGTTTGGGGTCGATACGATTTTTTAAAAATATTTTTAAAATGTCTCTTATGCCCACCATGGCTGCATTTATTTGACCAAAAATACAGTAAAAACAGGGATATTGTAAAATATTACAATATTATACTATATTTATTTTATTAATATTATATTTAATGTATTATTAAATATTATCATTATATTTATATAATTTAAAATGTAATTTATTAATGTGATGGCATTTTCAATATTTCTGTGGAAACGTCACAGATTATTTTCAGGATTCTTTCATGAATAGAATGTTTTTTGACGAGACATGAGTGACAAAGACCCTTGGCGATGCAACAAAGTTGATTGGAATGAACGGCATGATCTGAACAGGAATGCCAACTAACAACAACAGTACAGCGACTTGGTGACTTCCTGAATCTTTAGGATGCACTTTCTGATAACACCGTTTCATGTCATGTGACAGTGAGGTGTTGTTACCCTGAGGCAGTGCACTGGTGAGAGCCGACGGGACAGACAACAGGCCTTGTCTCTGCAGGTTGAGCAGGTGCTGCTGTTGAACGGAGAGTAACTGTTGCTGTATAGCCATCTGCTGGGCCATCATCTGCTGTTAGGGATACAGAGATAGACACTTGACACTCACAGAACAGTCACTGCCGGTGTCTTCATTCACTCATAGTATCGCCGCACAGCCGGCACTTTCACTCAAGTGAGCAAAGCCGCCGACACCACAGCCGGTGTCTTCACTCGCTCACAGTACAGTCGCATAAAGCCGCCAAAAGACAGAAATGTGGCTAGTGAAAAGAAGGCTGTGTGGGAGTAATCTGGCAGAGATTGCTGAGGACAAGAGCAATAAATGGCTCTGATGGTCTTGATTTGTGGTGCTTTTACCTCTTTACTGGGTTTCCCAACATGCTGTTGCTGCAGGAGCTGCAGGTGGAGTTCCTCTTGCTGTTTCTTATAGAACTCCTGAAGCTGTTGCTGAGACACAGAGGGAGTACACAAAACAAGTCACACATCAATCCAATGTTTACTCACCAGTGAAAGAGTGAGTATTGACAAGGTCAAGTGATAATCTACAATTTGGATATTTTGAGATGACCACATTGGCTCATGAGTCTGCTTGGCTGATGAACAGATGTGGTAAGTCAATTTAACTTAGCTTTGTCAGTGTTGCTTTGTTAGCATTATCTTTGTCAATGGATAATGTGCATGTCATGTTTTTAAATAGGGTGAATTCAGGTTGATTGGGACACTTTTTCCAATTCATCTCAAATGGCAAAAAGTGTCTCAATCACCCTAAATTCACCCTACGCAAGCAAATGTTTAGTAATAGCAGTGTTTAATAACATCCTCAATTTTGTGTACGTCACTGGCAGTAGGGATGCACTGATAAGATTTTAATGGGGCCGATAACGATTTTAACAAATTATTGGCAGATTCCGATACCGATATTTGTCATTTGCTCTATTTGAAATTTGTCATTAAAATGGATAGTGTTTTAAATAAGCAAAGTTCAAAAACACATACAGTACAGTCCAAAAGTTTGGAACCACTAAGATTTTTAATGTTTTTAAAAGAAGTTTCGTCTGCTCACCAAGGCTACATTTATTTAATTAAAAATACAGTAAAAACAGTAATATTGTGAAATATTATTACAATTTAAAATAACTGTTTTCTATTTGAATATATTTCACAAAGTAATTTATTCCTGTGATGGCAAAGCTGAATTTTCAGCATCATTACTCCAGTCTTCAGTGTCACATGATCCTTCAGAAATCATTCTAATATGCTGATCTGCTGATCAAGAAACATTTAATGTGTACAATTGTACAAAATATTTGTGTACAATATTTTTTTTCAGGATTATTTGATGAATAGAAAGTTCAAAAGAACAGCATTTATCTGAAATCTAATCTTTTGTAACATTATAAATGTCTTTACTGCCACTTTTGATTGATTTAATGCATCTTTGCTGAATAAAAGTATTCATTTTTCATTTCTTTTCCAAAAAATAAAAATAAAAATTCTTACTGACCCCAAACTTTTGAACGGTAGTGTATAATGCTACAGAAGCTTTGTATTTCAGATAAATGCTGTTCTTTTGAACTTTCTATTCATCAAGGAATCCTGAAAAAAAAGTACACAACTGTTTTCAACATTGAAAATAACCATAAATGTTTATTGAGCAGCAAATCAGCATATTAGAATGATTTCTGAAGGATCATGTGACACTGAAGACTGGAGTAACGATGCTGAAAATTCAGCTTTGATCACAGGAATAAATTACTTTGTCAAATATATTTAAATAGTACACAGTTATTTTAAATTGTAATAATATTTCACAATATTACTGTTTTTACTGTATTTTTAATTAAATAAATGTAGCCTTGGTGAGCAGACGAAACTTCTTTTAAAAACATTAAAAATCTTAGTGGTTCCAAACTTTTGGACTGTACTGTACATTAAGTTACACTAGCTAGTTTGCTGCATCATCAAATAATTTCTAATGAACATGAATTGGATCCATTTAACATTCAGCAGGACAACATAAAACAGAACAAAAAGATACATATGAAATAAACAGTTTAACAGTTTTCAGGTACAGAAATAAAGTAAACAAATGTAAAATAACCACCTGAAAAGGCATAGGGTCTGTATATTTGTTTCGCTGTATGTTGATGATAATGCAACAGAGAGAGAGAGAAAGTTTAATGTGCACTTCTTGTTGCTTTTATGGTGATTACGCAATAATCTTAATAAACATCAGTAAAGTTCTGGCCATCATCCAGATGGGGTCCGCTATACTTATGAAAGTAAAAAAAAAAAAAAAAGTTATTTAGTCAAGAATAGTGTGCGATTTTCTTGTCTTTTGTTATTTGATTAACATTAAAGCGCAGACATCAGAGCTAGGATCATGCAACAGACATTACACAGCTCAGTGCCTTCACACAGTTAATTAATAAACCATCGGTTTGTTATATTGGCCTTTTTCCTGCTATAGCCGATATGCCGACGGTTGTAAATTGAGCAAAAATCAGCCGATAAATATCGGCGGCCAATACATTGGTGCATCTCTAATTGTGAGCATATTGGCCACCCTGTTCTTTATGCATCAGTATGTGGCACAGAAAAACCCATATTGTTCGACCATTATTTCACAAAACCTTTAGTGTGAAAATGCGGTAACACAGTGGTTCTCAACCAGGGGCACACTAGGAGGCCTAAGGAAACTTCCAATGGGGCTGAATTAAAAGTATTTAAATGTATTATTAATATTATTACTATTTTATTAAAACCATCTCTAATTTAAACTTTTATGTTAAAAAAAAAAAAAAAAAAAAAAAAAAAAAAAAATCAACTGAAATCATAAGGCCTTTCCCCCCCCTCAATAAATATTGTTTATATTGAAAAATATAAGATTCTTAAAACTTCTAATATATCATATATTCAATTCTTCTGTTATATGGGGGAGGGGGGCATTTGAGATGGCCTGTACAGTCTTCAGATTTAAATCTCATTAAAAATATATGGTGGAATTTGTAGAAAGCAGTGGTAACATGGAAACCAAAGACTATCAGTGATCTGGAAGAGTTTTAAAGTGAGGAATGGGCCAAGAGTGCAGTAGAGAGGTGACAGAAGCTTCTTAGTACTTTCAGGCAGCGTTTATTGGAGGTTATAAAGAATTAAAGATTCTGCAAAAAAATTGACTTCTGGAGGTTGAATAATTTTGTACATGTATGTTTAGAGCCAGTTTGATTTTTTCCATTTTTCATCAACTATACCTTCTCAGAATCACTCAAATGTGTATTAATAAACATTGTATAATAGTTTACTGATGCCTTTGATGAATTGTTTTCATAAAATTTTGTTCACAACAACAAAATGTCTTGCAGGTTAAGAGGACTGAATCATTATGATTGCAACTGTATGTTGTGGAGACCAAATGTCCACATGAAAAATTTGTTATGTTGTGGGGACAAAATTTGGTCTCCAGCTTATAAATCACACTAAATTGTTGTTGTTGTTTTGAAAATGTAAAATTGCAGAATGTTTTCTTTAATGGTTAGGTTTAAGGGACTGAATGTAAAGTTTGTACACTGTAAAAATCATTATGTCTATGAAGAGTCTTCATAAAACTTAAAAACTCAATGTGTGTGTGTGTGTGTACCTGCTGTAACATGAGGGCCTGTTGTTGCTGCAGTAACAGCTGGAGCTGCTGGGGGCTCAGGACCTGCTGCTGAAGGATCTGCTGCATCTGCTGAGGGGTGATGGCCTGAGGAGTGATCATCCCCACTGATACAGACACCTACAGACACACACACACACACACACACACACACACACACACACCACCGTTTAATCATTTATCATACAGCAGTTGTGTATTAGGCTTATCATAATACCAAAAATGTAGTAGTCAATAGCAATACCAGTGACATTTCATGATTCTCACAATACCATAACCAAAAAATTATATGCTACTTTATTGCATTTTAATGTAATTTATAACATATTTATCAAAAAAAAAAACTTTTTCCAATTAAACAGTCAGTAATAAAAAAAGATCAAAGAAACAATTTGCAAAGACAAAGTAAATAGTGCCTGCAGATCTAACAGTATCAAATATTCAAATAAATAATAAAAATAAATAAATAAATAAAAAATAAAAAAGTAATCAAATGTGGGGAAAAAAAACTTAAATTATTGCCGCCAAAGTCTTATTAGTTTTACATTATTACTAATTCAGTGCTGTAAGAATTTGACTGAGAAGCAGGTCTATGATTAAAATGAGACATGCATTTTCTCCCAATTAGGATTAATGTTGTGTTGATACTCAGTTTTTAAAATTTATCCAGCCAAGTGCAACGGTTGTCTATTTTTCTTCAGTATTCCCAGTAATTAGTATTAACAACATAATCGACAGTATCAGGTCTATTGGGCTGCAAACACAGATTCAATATTTATGTTTTGGAACACTCATTTATTTTCTTTTAAAACAAACGACTGTGTTTTGACTAATACAAAGGCATTTTAACATTCATGCACATAGCCAGATCACCACAAGGCATGAGTGCACATGAGCAATTCCAGCGTTACGGACGTGACATTTGCAGTCAAAACTTGAAATATAAATTCTCAGAGATGCATTTAACACCAACATATTGAACCATCTGTTTATATATTCATAGTCCCTTATTAAAGGAGTCCAGACATTAGAAAAATGTCAGTCTATACAAGTGTTTTATATTTTAGATGAAGGAAATATAAGTGTGTTACGGACGTGACAAAAAAAAGTCACAAAGTTTTTCTGTGAATTACACTGCGCGAACCAAAAGTAACACTGCCCACCGAATGAAAAAGGGTTGGCTCTCCACAGAACATAAAATATTTTATTTTATTTTTCGTGTTCGCATTTATGACGAAAAAAAAAAAAAACTTTACGGACGTGACCGCTCTGACACCAGCACAGAAGACTGCTTTAAAACTTTCAGACACCTCAAGCGGGAATTTAAACCACCACATGTTGATATCTGGGATACCAGTATGGCAAGACTGCAGAAATAATCAACTTTATATCTTGAAGGTCTATTGCAAACGGTTATTTCTCATGTTGACAAGCATGTGCATTGTTCAAGAATCCATTTAGAGACCATGATTTTCCTTCAAACAGATCTGCTTGCTAAAATACATTAACAAATATTAAAGTTTATCATATAGCAGTTTAAAATCACAGATTTCTCCCATATTCAGGTGAACCGATTGACAGTCACTCGCAATCACATCAGTTTTATGTTTTGTGTCTAAATGATCGCACGGTTTTTGGCTAGTTTGCACAGTTTAAAGCAAAGTCTTGAGTCAAAATGATCACATTTTAGCTGAAACTGTTGACACTGAGGTGCTGCAGTAATCTCTCACGACTAGGGCTGCAACGATTAATCGCGATTAATCGTTTGCAAAATAAAAGTCTGTGTTTACGTAATATATATATGTGTGTGTTCTGTGTGTATAATAATTATGTATATATAAATACACACACATACAGGTATAAAGTTTAGAAATATATGCATGTATTATAAATATATACATTTATATATATTTTATATTTCATATAAACAAATATTTTATATATAAATAACATTTTTCTTAAATATATACATGAATGTGTGTGTATTTATATATACATAATTATTAATGTGTGTGTATTTATATATACATAATTATTATACACAGAACACACACATATATATTACGTAAACACAGACTTTTATTTTGCAAACGATTAAAGCGATTAAATCGTTGCAGCCCTACTCACAACGTATTAAAGAGCGACATCTATCGTTTGAATTTTGTTATAAAATCAACTGAATTTGAAAGTTGACACGTTTTTTCAGATTAAAACTAACAAAGCACAAAGATTATTGTGATTACTGGATATGTTCTGATATATATACGATAAGTCTGAAACAGATCACAGCAATATAAAGCATCAAAGTCATATGCATATGATTCAATACGAAGCGTCCGTAACGGTCACGTCCGTAACAGTCACGTCCGTAGCAGTCACGTCCGTAGCAGTCACGTCCGTAACGCTTATTATGGTTGTTCAGAGCAAAGTAGTGAGATGATTTGTTGATCCTAATAAGCATAAACATAATTTAGCTTTGCATATAAAGTTTCAAGTTATTTGCATTAATTGTTATATGACAAACTTAATCTTTAAAACATTACAGACGTGACCGAGCACCGAAGGGTCGTGACCTCTAAATTATAGCTCCTATAAATTCAACAGGCAGTGCTGTTATGACAAAATGAGTGTGTTTATTTCTCAGGCATGCCTCCATCTTTCTGCACAATGCTTACTGTTAAAAAATACAGTTTAAAAAAAGGGGGTCTTTGATCCCTTTTTTGAAAGCATGAAATATGGTTGGTAGAAAATGTAAGCATTGTTGCTTACCTCATATGTGGTGGATAAACAAGGCAATTTTCTTAAAATTTCTGTTAGAGCACATTAATACAGTATATTACAGTCCTAAATGGACAACATAAAAAGGGTTTTGTTCTTTTGGTAAAAACTTTTTTTTTTTCATTGTCCACATTCGGAAATAATCAGATGGCTTGTGGGTATTGAATTTGTATCTTTACATCTTTTTATTGAAAGTTTTGTCTTGGTACCAAAGTGACTGCAATTTTGGAATATATTTATTCAACTGATGCAATATGCTTCTAGCTAGAGACATATACTCCCACGGTACCCGGCGTGGGACAAGATTTGATAGACGAGTGCGGGTGGTAAGACACTCATGTGTGTGTGTGTGGGTTGCAGGAGAATAAAATGATTCCACAAAGTATAATGACCTAAAATAAAATATCTGAACATAAATGAATTAGTATTCATCTATTGCACAAAGGCAACAAGAACAAATAAAATAAAAGCGATTTACAGGTGCAAGCAAAGGCGCTCTGGAGTGTTGAGCAATGCAGCCAATCCCAATCATATCTGTTGATTTCTTGAATGCAATGGCCAATCAGATGCGTTCATGTTAGAATCCACTCACTGGTCAAGACGCCAGAGTTTTTGTTCAGTGCTGAGCAGGGGCGTAAATTTCATCTGACAGTAAGGGGGGGGAAATAAACAAAAAAATTAACTAAAATGAGTGGCAACTTTGTGATTATGAAGGGCGCTTTCTGCCATGCCAAATCACACATGCAGTAGCCTATGCTTGCTTTTCTGTTAAAGTGGTTTATGAATGTAGATGCTTTAATAAAAAATAATTTATCGGGAGTGTTTAAGCTGGGCTTTTGCTGGTGGGAGTGGGACAAAACATGAATGTTGTGGGTGGGAGCGGGAGAAGGTATCATTTATGCGGGAGCACAAGTTTTTACTTCTAGCAACTGATTTGTTTGACGGACAGTACGTTGAGCCTTAGGATGGCAAAATGACATTTATTAGCCTGGTTGAGATTGATTTTATCACATTAAACAAAACATCTGCACACATATAAAAAAAGCAAATCACGAACTCCAAGAACAAAGGACTTTCCACAAACCCAATTTCAATTCTCTTCCCCAAGGATAGTAAACACTTTGAAAACAAGTGAGCAGCTAAAAAGAGATACAAGAGTAAGACTATGCCAGACCTCTCTGTATGTTTTATTGTTTAGACATTCAGGGAATAGTTTCCAAGTCCTCTGGGCCTCAACGGTCAACATCAACAAGACCACGTAAACAAATACACAAACAATTTTGAAAATAACAAAGCTTACAGTCCTCAATAAAATGCAAGGACAAACCCCTGTGCCTACAATTGGAAAAAAAAAAAAAAAACATCTCTTACAAGCCTTCATTTCAGTTATCTCAGTTTAATTTGCCCATAAACTGAGGCAAACAACCAGTCAAGATTAAAAAGATAAATACATTATTCATTTGTTGACAGCAGCTCAAACACTGACATTAAAAATGCTACCAACGAAAACAGAAAAACAAAAATACCCACAACAGAGGAGTGTTTTCAATGTAAATGCACTGGATTCACAATGAGTTAGTCCATGCATCACTTGGCCTCTAGCAATTACCACATCTCAAGCCAAGCACACACACACACACACACACACACACACACACACACACACACACACACACACTCTCGCTGCTTTTAAGATGTTTACAATAAACATAAACAGAATAATTAAAGTCACATTTACGGATTCGTATAAATAATACATACTGGGGTACACAGCAACTGTAAAAACAAAACTCGAGATTGCATTTTAATTAAGTCTGTGAAACACAAACAAACACAAATTTCCAGTAAAGAAGTCTGTGTTCAGTCTCATATAAACATACCGCTGGACTGACATACTGCAACTATGGGAGAACAATAACAGCTGACTGTTGTACTCACAAGTCTTTCCCATACAGTGTGTGTGTGTGTGTGTGTGTGTGTGTGTGTGTGTGTGTGTGTGTGTGTGTGTGTGTGTGTGTCCGTCCATGTAGAAAAGCTGATCATGGCCAAAAATCCTGAAAATTGAAGAAATAGTTGCTCCAAAAATGTAACACTGACTATACTTATATGACTTTCTCTTCGATGGAACACAAAACAAGATATTTAGCAGAATGTTCATGCTGCTCTTTTCCAACTTCTTGTTTCACGTCTGATCACAAGACCTTTTGTCATATTACAATATATTACATTGATGTCAAACCTGGCTCAACACATCTTCACACATGTCACAGCGAATGGGAATTGTAAGAAATTTGGATTTTGGTTCCATGACGTCATTAAGGATTAGGGCTAGGATAAAACTATTGATTTCTCAATTTTAATTGATTCTCATTTTGAAGAACCAATATCAATTCTTAAATCCCAAGAATCAATCTTTCAGTCTATGCTGTTTTCAGCTGATGAATGAACAGAACTTAAACTGTAACAATGTCTCCAATCCAATAAATCACAATAAGCTTTGTGCTTTGCTACTTCTGATATGAAAAAGTCTCAGCAGTTAAATTGTCAATTTTATTATTAAATTCATACAATAAATACTGTTTTGGCACTCTTTAATGTGACGTGACAGATTGCTTTGCCGCCTCAGTCCGACAGCACACAGTACACGCAAACTGATCATCTCTTCCGCTTTACTAATGAACATCAGAAGGTATGTTGAAAGATACAGTATAACTTACTGAAACTATCATGTCTCATGCAATCGCTTAGTGTTTCAAGAGTAGATACGCCTGTAAACAATGTCACTTAATGTTAGTTACCTCAGGAAAGCCATTCAAAATTCAGTCAGCTAGAAAAATTAGAAACTCTAGAGGAGCATTCTGTATTTTTTCATTGTATTTTTACTTAACCCGTTCTTCAATGTTAAATGTATTCTTGAATAAATCCATCCATCATGTCCATTTTAAGACAGTCACCATTTAAATGTTTATATTTTAAAAAAAGTTATTAAAAATGTATTATTAAACATTATAAAAACTTCTTATGTGCAATTTGTGTCAATGCCCAGCCCTAATTATTATAAAAAATTCAAAAATATAGAATTTTATTTCTAAATATTTTCTCTGCAAAAGTACTAGAATATGTTACCAAATTCTAAGATCATTTCAGATTTCAGAAATAAATTAAATGCAATACTTTTAGGTATTTACAAACACAGCACAGGGTGGCATAAAATGTAACAAATATTGATCTAAAAAGTATTATATTTATAAAAACTAAATATTTTTGTAATATATTTTTAGTATATACATTTTTTTTTTAAAAATGTTTTAGAATGCATCTTTAACAACGTGTGTCATGAGATACACAAAACACAGTAGGCCCCATCAGCTCTTGATTCGGTTAGAGTCGGACATGACTGAAATTAATGACTTGCGGTTCAGTAAGCAAGTCAGATTAATTCCGTAGCTGCTACAACTGATTCATGAGTGCTTTCCTAGTTGACTGTTGTTGTTGCATGCAACTGAAATGTTTATTTTTGTTGTTTATTGTTATTGTAATATTTCATATTGCAAGCTCACAACTCAACTGAACTATAGCTGCTTTTCCACCTTCCACCTCTTTGCTTAACCATTCCATTCCATGCCGATCCAGCCCAGCCGGTACGGATGTGGTGTCATTTTCCGCTGTGGAGCTGATAACGGCCGCTCTTTGGAATGTAATACAAACGGAACAGTCATTGCCTTGGTAAGGCAAGAGTTTACCAACGATATGAGATGTAAATAGAGACCGTTATAGAGGATAATTATATATTTCTTTTAATTTTATTATTAATTTGGGTATATGTCGCTCAAATTGAAACTGGAAGCCAGGCAACAGACAAGTGACCAATCCTGAATTGCAGCGTCACTATACGTATTCTTCCAGAACGGTTAGCCAACCGTACTGAGAATTCCAGGCTGATTACGGTTTGTAATCGTACCGTGCCGTAAAAGGCTCAAGTGGAAATACAACTGGAACCGTTCGGCCTGACGGTGGAAAAGCGGTGTTCTGCCATTGTACTTTGGATTCAAGTCAAAGTATTGTTTTACAGTTTATCAGCAAAATAATACACATTTAAGATCCACAAATGGAGCCAGTTCTTCATTCCCAATCCTATATATGCTGTTTTTGTATACATGGCCAGACATTGAAGGCAAAGATTTTCCTTGAAAAATGACTTATTACCGATTCTGTTCCTTCATTAACACAACAATTGAATTTCAGAGGTACTGAACTTAAAAGAGTAAACACAAAATAGCATAACAAATGAGACATTTGCTTGTGAAAGAGCTCTGAAAAGTCAAATGCCTTCGAGTCTCAACACAGAAATATTTTAAAGCCTGTGAGAAGAATGTAAGCATGCCAGCAAATTAATGTAAATATTCTCTCTCGGGGGCACAGTAAGCACTGATGAGTGTTGTCTCCATGACAACAGACAAGTCCAAACATTGTTTTGTTGTTGTTATTGTTCTTGCCAGTGTGTCAGAGAACCAACTCCCCATGAGTGAGTACATGTCAACAAGCGATCGCTTCTGAAAACACAAGCCATAAATCAACAGGCTTCAGCAGCCCAAAAACAAACAGAGCCCGTTGTTATTCCCCTTCAATACCTTGAACAATTTTGGTGTGG
This sequence comes from Megalobrama amblycephala, assembly GCF_018812025.1. Lineage (NCBI taxonomy): Eukaryota > Metazoa > Chordata > Actinopteri > Cypriniformes > Xenocyprididae > Megalobrama > Megalobrama amblycephala. The sequence continues at coordinate 31,898,582 of NC_063067.1, forward strand.
TTCCCCGCCCAAAGTAAAAATAACATTCTTTCCTGCACTGTGCATCTGGGTAAATATAAATTGCAAAGGCAAGAGGAAAAAAAAACAACAGGGGAAAAAGGCACAGTTCTGTGAACATAGCCTTTAAAAGACAAAGAGAAGTAATTCAGGGAATAAAATGACAGCCCAAGGTCCCGGTGACCATTCAAAGCGTCCAGCCTTATGTCAGATCAGATATTATGGACCCTTGCTATCATTCCCTCTTTAAAACCAAAAAAATACAATGTCAGCAAAACCCCTAAGAATGAATCAAATTAATACAACAAACTACTTTTGAATTCATGATCTCTAAATTAAAATGTGAGCATACAGAAAATGCAGCAATTTAGAGATTTTAAAAGAGAAAATGTGTATTGAAGATACAGACATCAAATACCTGAGCACACTAAAGCAAACATTATATCTCGTTCCCTCTGCGACTAAACCAGCAAAGCATGTCTCAATACTCACAGACCTTGATAACTCCATTGGCGGCAAGAACAGAAAGCTGCGCAGAATGTTTGAAGACTAGTCAGAGTGCCAGTATCCTCCCTACTGTTCTTTCAACTACCCAGACCAACCCACCTCCCCCCCTCCAATAACGCTCTCAAATCTAACGTAACCATCCTGTCACGTGCTTCGGGCTAGTAATCCCGCCCCTTACACTTGCCATTGTGGCATGTTGACTTGAACTATTGACTATCTGAACTCTAGTTCCACCTCTCACATTCACATTCACATGAGACTCGCGTAATAAGCGTTCGATTCATGATGAATAAATAAAGGCAGCTGTGCACTGGGTGGCATATAGTGTGTTTGTTTGTGGCTAAAGCTCTACAGCTGTCTAATTCTCCCCAGTAGTACACCCTTATCTGTTAACTGACAAGACAGAAAATATTCGTTTTACAATAGGCTACACATGCAATAAAAGACTTGTAATCTTCCATCATAACAATATGTAATAATAAAACAGCCTTCATTGCCCCATCTGTTTATGATCTGTTGAAGGCAGCATAAACAAGTTGGTTTGTGTAATAGTGTAAACAGCAAGGTTCTCTGGAGGTGTGTGTGCTGCGGGTGTAGGAGGGTATGGCTCTACCTGCGCGTCTGCCTCCTTTTCCGTGCTCTTGGGGGACTTCTCACCACTCGTTTGCTGCTGCTGCTGCTGCTGCTGTTGTTGTTGTTGAGCAACTTCTAGTGCCTGAAGATGCCAAAAAAACAATAACAAGTTTCTGATTGGTTTCTGAGCAGCTCTGCTCTCCCAGGATCACTCACATTGTTTTCAAGAAGGCAACATATTTCGTAGTCAAGGTTTGTTAATAATGAAAGTCATTTTTTTTATTTCCTGTCAAACTGTGTTAAAAAGCTTGTTTACCCAAAAATATAAATTCTATCATCATTTACTCACCAACATGTCATACACCAAACCTTTATGACTTTCTTTTGTGGAACACAAAGGAAGATATATTACCGCTCTATTATACAGCAAGGATGCATTAAACCATATACTGTGAGCATACGGTGTATGCATTAACCAAACCTGTATGAAAAGTCACACACCTTTGGAATGACATACGGCTGGGCGAATGATGAAAGAATTTTCACTTTAAGGTTAAGTATACCTTTTAAAGGAATAGTTCACCCAAAAATGAAAATTAGCCCATGATTTACTCACCCTCAAGCCATCATATGTGTATACGATCATCATCTCTCAGATGAATACAATAAGAGATCCATTTAAAAATATCCTGGCTCTTCAATGCTTTATATGGTAGTGAATGGGGGGGGGGGCGGCGTGATTTTGAAGCCCAAATAAATGCATCCATCGATCATAAAAATAATCCATATGGCTCCAGGGGGATAATAAAGGCCTTCTGAAGTGAATCGGTGGGTTTTTCTAAGAAAAATATACATATTTAAAATTGTATTAACTATAATAACTAGCTTCCGGCATACTGCCACATGCATCGATTTACGGCAAAAGAGTGATCTCTGACCCGACGCAATGACAAACACGGAAGTGCAGAGGAGAGAGCAAAACAAATCACCGGTCACGGATTAGAAGTCTAAAACAAACATTTTTAAAGAGAAATGTCAAAGAGCTTGAGTTTGTTGCACAGCCCTATTTGTTTGAACCACGAGAGGGCATACATCCTGCGTCATACATCGCGTCAGAGGGTTACTCTTGCGGAACAAGTCGACTTGTTAGTTATTTAAGCTAGTTATTATAGTTTATAAAGTTTTAAATATGGATATTTTTGCTTCAGAAGGCCTTTATTAACCCCCTGGATCTGTATGGATTATCTTTATGATGGATGGAAAAATCGCGCCCCCCATTCACTGCCATTATAAGGCCAGGATATTTTTAAACGCATCTCAGATCGTGTTCATCTGAAAGTAGATAGTTATATACACCTAGGATGGCTTAAGGTTGAGTAAATCATGGGGTAACTATCCCATTAAGGAAAGCTCCACTGGAAATATCAAAGCGAAAGATGTGATGGACAAAAATGACAGTTTATTACCGCACGTGGACCACAGCCATAATGCACTTGACAAGCTCTCACAGAACAAATAAAGTGATGATTGCACAACATTTTTATTTTATAATAACCTGTGAGCGTCCGGCTATAACAGTCACACTGCGGACTGCACAAAGTGCAAAGGATTCAACCTTTGACTCTAAACAGCCGCAGTCCCTTGGTGATTGGATCCTATCATAAATTCCTTTTGAAGATTATCACATGGTAACATTTGTAAAAGCATTAGCATAATTCTTTGCATGAGACAATCGAAACCTGCTCTTTATTTAAACCAGAACATTATACGCCTTCTGAAATGGAAAAAACAGTTGTCAGGAAACAGTAACAAAGTAAATACATCAGCTGTGCCAAAGCAATGAGAGGTCTCCAAAAGTTGTTGAAAGGATGTCTCTCTCACTCTCTGTTGCTTTTGTCTTATTTTCCATTGTGAGGCCCTCTAGATAGAAATCAAGGAAAGAGAAATGCAAATAGTGAACACAAACAATATCCACAGTGGTGGGACCATCCTCTCGGATATGACCTCTTACACCTCTGAAGGGTCAAACATCTGGCCCTGTGGAACTCCCCTTTACAAAAAGAAGGGTGGAGAGATGAACAAACGGATATGGGAGACTTCAATAGATGAGTGTGAAAAGAAAAGGAAAGCAGACAGATCATGACACAGTAATCCTTGGGAGATGAAAACAACATGGGAAAGCATTTACAGGAGCTTTTTAGAGCCTTCTGTCATTGTTTTAATACAGGACCGTGCCCTGAACCCACAGCTGTTTGGCTTATATTCCAGAAGTGACATCATACATCTGGAATCTGAACATGGGGCATTGGAGTGATGTGTGGGTGCTCTCAGCATGAATCTGCTGTACTTAGTCACTGCTGTCACAATTTTACAATGTGCACATCCATTTTGCGCACACACATACAGAGAGACAAAAGCGTGCAAGATTTTTTTGTGACAAAATGACAAAATATTTTTGAGAGACAGAACTGAAATCACTGAGCACCCGATTCACATCAATGATTTAAATGAATTAAGATGGGTGTGTCACACAATTGCTCAATTTTTCCTAATAAGCAACAAAGCTATTGTGTAACATATGTTGACATACCAATAAAAACTTCATTGCTTTGAGAAAGCATTTCCTGGAACGTTTTCAACACGTCAGTTTCTTGTAGGGCTTGGTATCGGCACAGATTTCACAATTCGTTTCCGATTTAATTCCAATTTTGATTCATTTGTGCCTGATGACAGTGCCTAAGGTGCATTGTGACTTTATTTTCAGTTTAAAGAGGTTAGTACACCCAAAAACTGTTTGTTACCATATACTAAGCCTCATTTTGCTCTATACCATTCATCTTTAAAAACTCACATGAAGATATTTTCTGATATTTTTTTTGTCCATGTAATCAAAAACATTATACTTTAAACCATATTTACCACTAAAGCTTTATTTATTTGATGTGCTCCATGTATGCATGTTGCTCAAAAGCCTAAATAAAACCCGTTTATATAATGTTATTTGTCTCAACAGAAGACTTGCACTGCGTCTGTTACGAACAGTAGTTGTTTATATATTTATTTATATATCATTTATATCAGTTATGTTTATATATTCGAAATCGAACATTTCCCTATTACATAGTATGCAAAAAACAGTACGCCAAAAGAGTAGCAAGCCCAAATACATAGTATTTGAAAAACAGTAGGCGAAAAGTCCCCGGATGGCCTACTACTTCTGCTGAGATTCTGAAGTTGATGGACACTTTATTATCCCATGAGGCCACAGGAAAGGATTTACGAATGCCACTGAAGCGACTGATGCTGGTAGGTCACGTGACGGTAACAACATGGCAGATGTAGATGTAGAAATTCATTCATACTACCGTCACTCATACTATATTAGGGTGACCATATGCGCCATTCTCCCAGGACGTGTCCTGTCCAGGATTTCTAAGTTGCATAAAATGTCCCAGTTTTGGTTTTTGTTTTCATATTTGCGGAAGGTAACGACTGAAAAATTATTTGACCAATAGCATGCATTATACATAATCAACCGATCGTGGCTTGCAAGAAGGCTGGATATTCAGAGAACGGTCACAACATTTTAATGCATTGCATGAAGAACGTCAATAAGAACAGTGGCTTGCACAGACCTCCGTGTAGAAATTGCGTTCCTAAATTGCATTCTGGGGGCACATCGATATGACCACTTTCACAATTAAAGAGGCAAGGGCTCAAGCCATTTTAGGCAATTTAGAAATCCTGGACAGGACGCGTCCTGGGAGAATGGCGCATGTGGTCACCCAATACTATATAGAACATACTTTTTTTTAACATTCACAATGTAAATTCAAATGTAGTACCTACTCAGACAGTATGCGATTATTTTGTGTTCTTAAGTATGTGTTCTTAAGATGAACTCAAGTCTTATGGGTTTGGAATGACATGAGCTTGAGTAAATGACAGAATTGTCATTTTTGGGTGAACTAACCCTTTAAAATACTAGGTAAATAAAACAACAATACAGAAAAGGAGATGACAGCATGTCTCCTCTTTAAAAACTGTTTAGGTGGTTTAGTGCTATGAATCACACGCTAAAAAAGTGGAAGGTCACGTGTCCATGTCCCATAGTATTAATGCAACATTATTTAACATATTAGGTTTATTATTAAATCAAGTATCAATTGGTTACATTGACTTGATGAAACAGAACTGTATAGCGCTATTCACTATGAATTTCAGTTGAGGATCACAGGGAAATGAAGAGTTAAACATGACCTGCAAGTACGAACGGTCACAATGCTTAGAATGAGTTACTAAAAGCACAGTCTGCATCAGGTGTCAGACGAGATCTACAGGAAGAGAGGTGCACTATAAAAAAAAGGATTAATTTTAAGATGTTCAAATGTAGCTTATAATTAATCCGAAAATGTGCACCTAGCTCTAGTTTCAAAGCACGTAAGAAACTTGTAGCTAATGTATTTTCAGTTAGTTTTAGGTCCTTACCTGTGTTTGAAGGGTTTGAGCTGTGGATGATGGGGATGAAGATGTTTCTCTGGTCACTCTCTTCTCGCTCTCTGAGCTCTGACCTTCCTGCCCAATTGGACTGCTATTGGTTGTTTGATCGGTCTTGGACTCCTGCATGTCGATAAGACAACCTTAAATACAGGAGGGGAAAAATAAGACGGCTGCCAGCAAAACAAACTTCTTTTTACATAGAAGTATGTGCTTTGGAAAGCCTTTTCCTTTATTTTCTTTCCTTCTCCCCCCACGTAAGCCCAACAGACTAGATCATGACAAAACATGCACTTTGCCAACAGAGTTGATATCACAACACAAACATTTGTGTTTGTACTGTTCACAAATATGATCATGCATATAAACAAACAGTTCTGAGAATTAAGCATTTCATGCCTACAGACATGTTAATACAAAAACTGACAGTTGCTCACAAAGGTGAATCTTATATTGTGCTGCTGAGACTAAATGAAGCCTTTACTAGAGGAAATAACCATGTCATAGTTAAACATACTATACGGAAATGGGACTATATGGAAATGGCATGGCAGAATGGAAATTGAAAAGAAACCTTTACTTCTATGCACCTTGTCTTTGGTAAGAGGCCTTTTGAAGGGTTGAAATCAGATAAATATCTGTTTTGACCTTGAACAATCAATATCCTGCGTCTTCATCCTTAAAGTCGACAAACATCTGTGTGAAACAGCCTGATCGCATCAGTGTGTTTACAAAAAACTGACACGGACAAAGACAACATTCCTCTCAGCCTGATACAATCAGCAAAGAGAAAGGCTCGAGTTCTAACAGTACTTCTTTTTCAGTATCAGAGATGCTGAAGCTAGTTTAGTAACTAGGGCTGCTAAATTAATGTGTTAATTATTGTGAATAATTATGATAACGTAATTAATTGTGCCACCTGACTAGGGTTGGGAATCGAATCTAGAATTGGATACTTGTTATAAAATTTAAATTTTGATTCCTCCGTGTGCATTTTAAAGTGGTTTTGAACCATTCAAGTGCAAGAAGACGTGAAAGAGAACTTAATTCTCTTTTTGTGCTGGGCACATTCACATTATCTTGCACTCTGACATAACAGCTCACTTTCAGCAGTTATTTTATCTATGGTTCGTAACATTTCTTACAGATTTCTGCTCGTTGTAAATCAGATACAGATAAATTAGCACAGTACCACAGTTGCATGTGTGAATTAGTCATACCGTCTCTCAATTAATTTTGAAGCTGTGGATTGTAAATAGTTACTTCAAAAGTAGAAAAATATATGCTATAAGTTTTGAGTTTCTAAGCTACTTTAGTAATAAATCACAGGACAGCGCTAACAACTAGTTTCTGCTCCTCAGTGCGCGCAATCTTCACGTTTTACTGTTTGTATGAGTGTTCGAGCATGGTAGCTCTATATAACAAAACACATCCAATCGTCTAAAAATCGCTTGAATGTCCAAACTGGCAAACCTTAAAACACATACAAGTGACAAAGTTTAGTGAAGACGCTAGGTTCACTGCTCGCGCGCCATCACTATGTGTTGAACCGGCGTTCACCTCCGTGTTGCTTTGATGCCACTGACTGGACGGGGCGGAATCACGTGGCTACACACGCGGTAGTATGTTTTTACGAGGGAAGCATAACTAGGCTACCATAATATGTGAGGAACATGTATGTACATGTTTGTGTTTTTGAAGGAATAACGTTTATACGTGGTTATTGAAAAAAAACAAAAGACTTAAGTCACTGAAATAAGGCCAAAAAAAGTTTATTAAATCTGTGTTCACAGGAATTCTGTGTATTGGAGGTTGTAGACTAGAGTTTTTGCTTCAGAATTATGTAAAAATTATCCTGCCTACTCCTTCATATAAAACAATATATTGATTTAGTTTTTTTAAGACACTTTTTGTCAAGAAACAGTATGCGTGGAGGCGTGAATCATCATGAATAATGGGTCATTTACACCTGAGAAGACAAAAGAATCACATAATAATGACTTGCATATTAATGAGGCCTTTCAGTCAAGTAGACTGTGAAAAAACCCTCTGTTGATCATGTCTCAAGCTCATCATGGTGTATATCAAGCATACAGAAAAAACAGCAATACTGTGAAATATTATTACAATTTAAAATAATGGTATTCTATTATATACTTGCAAAGTGTCTGAACAGTTATGTTACCTCTATGGCATTTCATATAGGCTTTTAGCTTAAAAGCATGCACATTTGGAGAAATATTGATAGATTCTCATATGTTTATGTCAATATTGTTTATGTCAGTCAGAGGAGTAATATTTATTCAATATTTATTGTCATCACTATGAGTGCTGGATACTGTGTTTTCAATTCATACTTGCAGCCGGAGGGCGCTCTGTGCATTTTTAGTCCACAAATTCATCTAAAGAACAGGAACCAGGAACTAATGGCATGTCTTCTAGAGGTCGCTAACCATGGCTTTAACATCCAGATAAACACTTTTCAAGACAATAAATACACGATTGTGACGATGGATACATGTATTGCCTCAGAATTTTCGTCTGAACAGTGCTCGTTCCGTGGGCTTGGCCGCATTAGCGGATAATGAGCTGAATCACGGACTTCTGACATGGCTCTCTTTTCATACAGATTACATAAACACAGAAAATTTGTTTTCGATTTGACTTACACGATTTACAACCGGACATTTCAATGTTTTTTTTAGACATAAGTCTAATTTTTTTGTCATTAGTATTCACTAAGTTACAGTTCATTTTCTGAGAACTATCAGATTGGACTTCGTTCAGAGAGAGACGAGAGATCACGCACCATGTTAATTTTCTTTATTTTACAAAAAGCACAACATTTTGTTTTTACTCTGAGTGTACACAAATAAAAGAAGACATTCTATAGTTTCAATTGATATTACTTATGTCTCTATGGCAAAAAATGTCGGAGTATTTTAAGTCTGTTTTGCTGCAATGTGAAAAAAATCCTGCAAAACGCGCCGGCGCGTTACCCGAGTCTAGAGAGATAATAGGTTTAAAAAAACGAAATAACTGACATGGGAAAATTACGGCGGTTAGAGGTTCTGAATTTCGGTTTCAATTACTTTTCAATTAATCGTCCAGCCCTAGATTAATCTATATTTTATTTTTTTATATATATAAAAACCTGCATTTAAAATTCCACAATAAGGGATTTTCCTATGTCAGATCAATTTCCACTTTGTCATGTTTTTACATTTAAAAAACACAAGGCTCATGACTTGAGGCCCTGAAAAACAATGAGACATGGTGCAGTGGACTAAGACACCAGTTTACATTGTAAACAAATACTGCAGATAGAATGTAAGAACACATTATGACAATAAGACAAACCAACAGACAAACAATATACCAAATACAAAAAATATAAAATATATATTGACAATATAACCTATACCAAAGCCACTTTTTATCTTTGAATAATCTCTTTTTATTTGAGGGCAAATATTGATATGAGATTAATTGCAATTAATCAATCCGTATGTTGTACACTATTTAAATAATTTAAAAAAAAAAAGGAATCAATTCAAAGCGCTTTTATTTCAAACAAATTTTTTTTCAGCAAACACAACCGCAAGAGGCAGGTTCTTATGAATATCGGTAGAACCTGTCTGCCTGCCTTCCACGAAGCTTAAAATAAAGCATTTAAGACAATGCAGCTGCGTGGGCTACATGTACTGTTGAAAAACGATGATATGTTGAAGGTTCTCTTTTTATCCAATCCTCATGTCGGCGGGAAGCCAGCCCAGTCTACTTGTTTAAAGGTGAACTGGTCAAACGAAAGCTGAAGTTACATAAAAATATAGATCTTAACTTCATAAATACTCATTTCTTTCAACCCCAAGTGCTTCATATAGCCCTCCATTGGCTGGTTCGTACATAGTTAAACACTCTCCCACACAAGCAGGGGCCAATATTTGTTAAATAACTGATTGCCACCATGACTACAGTAAACATTGGGGCCCTGGGTTTGGTGTTTATTAACAAACATCTTCCTTCTGGAGCAATTTAACATTAACCAGGTGGTACGATCTGCAGATCTGGCAGGTGCCATAATACACAGGGAGGGCCTTATGTAAACAGCTGGGAAGGGCGGGGGAACGGCTCAAAAAGCAACACAGCTAGAGTAAACAGCGAAGAAAATCTCTAGACAAACAAGCAACCCCTCTCCTGACATGAATGTGAACCAGAACAGAGCTCGTGGGATTTGAGTGCTTGTTATTTAGTGCTGCTAACACAGCCGCTGCCTGTTTCGGCTGGCAGACACTGTGTTGCACTTTCACTGAAAACGAAGGACAAATTTCAGATTGGTGTGAGGCTGTATAGTGTTGAGGTCCATAAAATAATTAGCATGAAAGATATGGACTAAGCGTGGAATAGGCAATTAGTACTCTTTTCCAAGTGTAAAAAAGAAGATCCAAAGTATTAACGCTCAAATAAATGCCACATGTTCCCTAAGAGGTGGAGTCACTACAGCAACAGCACAATGTGCTTTGTGTGAACTACTTTGTCCCTCATTTAAAATAAGATTATCTAACAAAACATCCTAATTGGCCCAAAGGTTTAATTATGCTATGATGCACCAGGGGAATCGTGCATTGTAAACAAAAACACAACGACTTTTGTTTAGGCAAGATGCAACGTGTCTGCAACTCCTTTAACCCCTGAATTAGTGTTGTCAAAAGTACCAAACACTTTCAGTCCGCTGATAGATGCCTGCTTCTCAAACACTTCTGTGTGTATCTGTGCAAGCGTTCGGTGAAGAGCATCATTGATGTTTATTTACAACATGTTTTTGAAGCTTTGATCATTGTAGACATTCACAGACGTATCTGTTAAGCGTGTGAACACAATGGCCAATCAGAGGCGTTTATGAATCCGCTCAACGCATCACATTTTTAAAATTTCAGTACCAAAGTCAGTACTTTGAAACCACTAACCTGAATATATTCTTAACTTTTAATGTTGTTAATTTTATAAAAAGTCACCACGTAACATTTTAATGATAAATTCCAAAAAAAAGAAAGTCAAATCTGCCTTTTATTTCCCCCGCCCAATACTCTGTTTCACTTGGATCACAAAATAGAACAAAATATCTGCTACTTCTGTTTCATTGTGACTAAGCAATTCATTAAGCAATTTGTTTCACAAGGTTACACTGAATGGACCAATTAGCATCCAGAACTCCTATCCATTTATCAAAGGAAAAAAATGTCAATTGCAGTAAAATACATGCTGGGATGAAGCGCTTCACTGATCACAGAGGAGGAAAGGTGGAGTAAAAAGGCATCCAATGTAGATTGCACAAATATCCTGCTTCACATAAACAACTGAGAGAACATTAGTGTGCATGAAAAACATGTCAAATATGCACTGAAACATACAGGGTACATAATGAACGCATTACAATGTAATGCAACCTGTCCACAAGCGTGGAAAAAAACCATGAGTTAAACGGTGTCATTCAGGCTGCCAACACAAGCATGTTTGCTGTAAATAGATGTGTTAGAAATAACTACAAAATGCTAATCTGAACCAGTATTGGCCTGTTTGACTGTTTAAAAGAAATGCTAATGCACGTTTGTTTGGATTTTACGTTCTTACATTGTCAGAAACATGAAAGGGAACAAAAGCTTGTCAACAGTGTGACTGCTGAAGAATGTTTTGTGTGTTTATTTGACTTACACTGGCATCGGTCTATTTGTACAGATGATAGGCCTTCATCTCATGAACGTTCCTCTGCATTCCTAATGCCTCATTTTCCCATAGACACAAACTTTAGCCGACAAGCAACACAAACATGAGGATTTTAGGGGAAAGGTGAGGCCTCGAAGGACTTCAACTGTCAGGAAGGGAAAACATACACCAACCTGAAGGAATGCCTTTGAAGTCTCAATGAGGAGATATTGATACATAATACAAACAGGGAGGAAAGCAAAGCCATAAACGCACTCTCAAGCTCTGAACGTAATGTTAGGAGTTAGATAGAGAGGTGCTTAATATGACGTAGCATCAAGACGTGGCTCTTAAAATGAATTACTGTAATAAAATTAGCAAGAACATCAACAAAAAAAGGTTGTTTGTTGTGCAATTATGACTAGGTCCGTGGATGGTGGGGTTTATTACCCATAATGCAATTGAACATTCAACTGGACAATTAATATGCCTAGGCACAGTAGACCAAATAATGATATAAAGAAAACAAATTAATCAGACTCATTTTACCTATTAAGTCTCATGAATGTGTGTCCCGCCCCCACGGAAAATAAAAACCAGTCCATCAAAAGACATCCTCAGGCTGTTATAGAAAATTAAACTGAACATGAATCGCAAGTTAGATTAAAAAACAAACAAACAAACAAGCAAACACTTTGCGAATAGTCTAGAAATGAATCACTCGATAGATAAATGTTTTAAAAAGGGGCACAATATGGGGAGGAATTAGAGCTCGTATTACAGGAAGATGTTGGAAAAAAAGAAAAAGAAATCATGTTTGACTAGTTAAATACATTTGGCTAATTATTCACAATATGATATTTTTACTTCCTCCAGGTGCAGCATGATTGACACCACACCATCAGACTGTACATTGACCAGATAGATGTATTTACTATATGCTCCATTTAAGTCTAATGAAAGGGAATCAACATTAGAAAAGTAATTAACTTCACAGGCACAAGACTACACAATATTTACAAATGCTTTCACCTTAAATGCCATTCAGAATAAGTAAACAAATTGTATCCTTCACCACATTTCACTCGCCAAATATTCGACAAGCAACTTGTTGCCAAAGAACTTTACTACGTCTGGTTCAATGGATCACCTGAGAACATGGCACCCGGAACACCAAAAAGAGTTCAATTACCCAAAACCTGTTTAACTTAGGCCTGTTTCACACTGGACGCAAAAAGTGGAGCACAAGAAGCACATATTTATTAGGCAAGTCTATTTTTGCTGCCCCACTCATGCTAAACTGTTTTTGGTCAAAATACACCTGAGTTAAAAAAAAAAAAAAAATACAACCCGAATTCCGGAAATGTTGGGACTTTTTTTAAATTTGAATAAAATGAAAACTAAAAGACTTTCAAATCACATGAGCCAATATTTTATTCACAATAGAACATAGATAACATAAATGTTTAAACTGAGAAATTTTACAACTTTATGTACAAAATGAGCTCATTTCAAATGTGATGCCTGCTACAGGTCTCAAAATAGTTGGGACGGGGGCATGTTTACCATCGTGTAGCATGTTGATTCATTTTGATTCTTTTCAAAACAGCGTGAAGATGTCTGGGCATCGAGGTTATGAGTTTCTGGAGTTTTGGTGTTGGAATTTAGTCCCATTCTTTCTGATAAAGGTTTCCAGCTGCTGAAGAGTTTGTGGTCGTCTTTGAGATATTGTTCTCTATAGGTGAAAGATCTGGACTGCAGACAGGCCAATTCAGCACCCGGACTCTTCTACGACGAAGCCATGCTGTTGTAATAGCTGCAGTGTGTGGTTTTGCATTGTCCTGCTGAAATACACAAGGCCTTCCCTGAAATAGACGTCATCTGGAGGGGAGCAAATGTTGCTCTATAACCTTTATATACCTTTCAGCATTCATAGTGCCTTCCAAAACATGCAAGCTGCCCATACCGTATGCACTTATGCACCCCCATACCATCAGAGATGATGGCTTTGAGCTGAACGCTGATAATACGCTGGAAGGTCTCCGTCTTCTTTAGCCCGGAGGACAACGTGTCCGTGATTTCCAACAAGAAAGTCAAATTTGGGCTTGTCTGACCATAGAACACTCACTTTGAAACAGTCAATTTTAAATGAGGCTTGGCCCACAGGACACAACGGCGCTTCTGGACCATGTTCACATTTGGCTTCCTTTTTGCATGACAGAGCTTTAGTTGGCATCTGCAGATGGCACGGCGGATTTTGTTTACCGACAGTGGTTTCTGAAAGTATTCCTGGGCCCATTTAGTAATGTCATTGACACATTCATGCCGATGAGTTATGCAGTCTGAGGGCCCGAAGACCTTTATTGGATGCCCGTGGTCTTCAGCCTTGTCCCTTGCACAGAGATTTCTCCAGTTTCACTGAATCTTTCGATGAGGTTATGCACTTTAGATGAGTAGAGAATTGCAAAGCCTTTGCAATTTGATGTTGAGGAACATTGTTTTTAAAAGTATTCCACAATCTTTTTACACACTCTTTCACAGTTCTGCCCATCTATACTTCTGAGAGACTCTGCCTCTCTATGACATCCCTTTTACATCATGTTACAGACCTGATATCAATTAACTTAATTAGTTGCTAGATGTTCTCCCAGCTGAATCTTTTCAACATTTCTTGCTTTTTCAGCCATTTGTTGCCCCCGTGCCAACTTTTTTGAGACCTGTAGCAGGCATCAAATTTGAAATAAGCTCATTTAATGGATAAAAGTGTAAAATTTCTTTGTTTAAACATTATGTTATCTATGCTCTATTGTGAATAAAATATTGGCTCATGTGATTTGAAAGTCTTTTAGTTTTCATTTTATTCAAATTTAAAAAACGTCCCAACATTTCCGGAATTGGGTTGTAAAAAATTTCACCAAATTAATAAAATACATGAAAACACATCATTGCCAGAAGTTTTTGCCCAAACTTTAAAGGCCTGTTTAAATTATAAAAACTAGAGCTATCTCTTAACTTTAAGATTACTTTTGCATCGCAGCAGAGTATGTTGTCCATCATAAAATCAAAGCAATGTGACAGACAGTGGTCAGAAGAAAACACCTAAAAAAGGTAGCACAGTGGACGACACACTCATCTGTATTTGCAGTACACAAGCAGTGTACGCGGTTAAGCTGTGCACGACAAACGCGAAAGCACAATGGGCGCATGCTGCTCCCTCTCTGCACACACACATCTTCTGCGCTTCCTCCACTCTGCTTGCGTATCCTGTCCAGTGTGAAACAGGCATTACTTTCTTCTATGAAACACAAAAGAACATATTCTGAAGAAATATCCCCTCCATACAATGACAGTCAGAGGGATCTAATGTTGTTTTGGACCCCTTCGACTTTTACTGTATGAACAAAAAAAAAAGGCTGAAACCTTCTTCAAAATATCTTCTTTTGTGTTCCACAGTAGAAAGTCAGGTTTGAGAAGACATGAGGGTGAGTAAAAGATGAGAGAATTTACAATTTTGGGTGAACTGGCCCTTTAAAACAAGCAAGCAAGGAACTTACAAGATGACTAAAAGGCACTCAAGCAGGTGCCTACTAGCAGAACAATGAATGTTTCACAAGACATCCGTATTCCATGAACTTCATGAAACAATCATTTACCTTTAACCTGTACAGACTTATTTTGGAAGGCTTTTCAAACACTAACACTCATGAGAGCTGTGGTTTATTTCAACTGTGTACAGTCTCATCTATTTACATCAGACACTTTATTACTGCTGAATCTGACTAAAAAAATGATTGAACAGCAAATAACGTGTAGACAGCTAAAAATGAGCATCATGAGTTCATTCAAACAAGTTTTGGCAGCAGGACGAGGCTGATGGGAGCAGTTGCCAGAAAGACGGGGCTAATGGGACTATGTAGTAGGCTATAGCATGGTGTCTGGATGCATGGGTCTATTTTTAGAGAGGTTTCTGAGATAATGGAAGAGGCAGCCCTCATTGAATATCACATTTCATAGCCGGGCTACGAACACATGACAAATTGTGCAGATACACAAAACCACACTGTACGGATACCAGCCAAGTAAAAGATAGGCAGGCTGCATCAGTGAAATTACAGGGCCAGACAATATTATCTTGGAAATGTGTGACAGGCTTAGTACAGAGAGCAGTTTGCTATAGTGCCTGCTTTTCATTCAGGTGTACTACTATGTAAATACACTTTACTGAGATGGAAATTATGTGGTTTCTACAGAGAGACTGAACATCAGGGTGATGAATGCTTGTCAAGTATTAGATTCTGAGTCTATTGAAAGTTTTTATACTTCACAAATTGTGTGTGCAGACTACAAAATTCAAGGCTAAAAAGCACATTTTGTGCCAAGGACATAAAAAAAAAAAAAAAAAGATGAGCAAATAGGACTATAGTTTGGTAATATCCTCTTTTGCTTTTTAATACATTGTACTTTTTTGGTTTTAAAATTGAACAATTAAACAATATTGGGGTCAAAAATTAAAAGTCTGGCCAAAACTTAAAAGCCAATAATCTTCATTTCATTTTTATGGCCGATAACCAATATTACAATTTTATACTATTTTGTCCAAATACACTACCATTCAAAAGTTTGGGGTTAGTACTTTTTTTTTTTTTTTTATAGAAGAAATTAATACTTGAATAGTTCCATTGCAAAACATGACATGTCTGATATGTTTTTGTTGTTGTTTTTTTTCCCTATGTTTAGATTCAGTAATTTCACTTGTGTGTTCTACATTCATAGGGGCCGTTCACACACAACGCGTTTTTATATTCCGATGTGCTACTTACCCATTGTTTTTCAATTTAAACACGCTTGACGGATGTGCATGACCTTTACGCTAGCATCTCGGGTCTTTTGTAGCGCCTCGCACGAGCGCCGCGTTTTTAAGACGCCGTGTCAAGTTAAAAGAATTTCAACTTTTACACGCAGCGCCGCTCATCAATGTCAGTTCCAATACAGTGGACCAATCAGAAGAACTCGGAGGTGGGCAAGCGTTGCGAGCTTCTGTTTACAGAAGCAAGTTGGCATGACAACTGTTTTATTTGACGGCAACATGGCAGAGGAGGTGGCCATTATTATTTTATTTTCATCTTATTTTCTTTTTTTCCATGTCAAAACTCGTATCTATCAATTCTGCTGTTTGCCTATTCTACTATTATTATTTTCGTTATTGCATCATGTCTCAAAAGCGTGTCTCGAGACCCTCACGTTCTACTCTGCGCTTTTTTTAAAACCATTCCTGAGGATTTTTAGACGCAAAGACACATTCTGTGTGAATGGCCCCATAGAGTGTCACACGAGAGCGGCATCAAGTGGTCGGATCATTTTCTTGTTTTAACAGTTATCATTGCTAAATTGTCAACATATAATTATAATGTTTGCTAGCATTTTTATTCAAAACCACGATTTCTAGATTTAAAAATAACAAAATCATGGAAAAACATTAAATTTGAATTAATCGAAAAAAAAAAAAAAAAAATTGCCCAGCCCTAGCTACAAGTAATTTTAAGCAGCATAATAATGTTCATTATGAAAAAAATTATGCAACCTTGATGCAACCTAAAGTATTTCCAATCACCCACCGGTAACCTCAAGCAAACAATTCATATAATAAAACAGACCTGTGGCATAGGCTCCTCTAGATCACATCAGTGGTGCACAAAGTGCTCAAACTCTCCAGGATGGCAAACAATGATAGCATAACCACACTTACTGTTCCGGAACATTTGAATAGGTGTGCGAGTCAGTTGAGATAGGGCAGCAGAATAATCACCATTTCCATATAGATAGCGTAGAGTGACAAGCAATTCCTTCTCAACTCTTCAGCAACACCTTTCCAGTCCACAAGGTAATCTTGCACTTATTTATCAGAAACTGAATATTATGCACAGAAATTATGAGCTATAAGTTTCGTTTGCTTCAAAAAAATAACCCACACAGAGGACTCGGCTTATTCACTATGCTAACGGGAAAAGGTAGTGAGTGAATAACGCTAACCAAAAAAGAACCTGTCACCTTGGCCAGCCAAGCAACCAGCCATCACACTTCCTCACCACAACAAAGTTTGCTCAATGTTAGTGCACTCATCTGAAACCCCTTTCACCTGAGGGGAAACCCTTGGTGAAGCCAGAATTTAAGAAAGGGGAAACAGAACCTCAAAAACTCCCACGTAAAAAGGAAATATCAGTCACGTTCATCTATGCATCCACGCCTATGAGCGCCACACGTGCCGCTTCCTCGGAAAGAGCAAATCGCATTACTCTTACTCCTACATTCTCTCATGCTCGTGGCACTCCCTTCAACTATCACACCATTTGTCTCAACAAATGCAATATAGCAATTTAGGTACTATAGATTGTTGTTTCTTATGCAGACAGCAATCACTGTAGGACGTCTGAGTATGAAATGCCATAAAGGTGTTTATGTCTAGAAAACTGTTAATCATTAACCAGATTATCACATTGACATTACCGGTTCCTGACCATCTTATTCACTGTGCACCAGGAGGTGGGGGAAGTTATGTCATTAAGAAACGAGGCATCGCTTTTGCGCAAGTCATTAAAGCTGTTATTACACAAGCATGGCAAAACCTGTCAATCGCCACATCATTCAGCCAGATACTAAGAGTGACAGACAGAAATGGGCAACGTGCAGTTCAGAAATACTTTTTAAAGGACAATAACCATCAATATCACAGTTGCGAAACAAGACAGGTCATCACAGGTTTGTCAGTACCATGACGAAGCTCCTGGATAGAAAAAAATGCCTGGAGGAGAAAGATCTGAAAGAAGATGGTCCTAACAACAGGGTTTCCCAATCCAGGGTCTGGGAGGGAACTGCAAGGGGTTTGTGAGATGATGAAAAGCTAATGATTAAAGGGATAGTTCACCCAAAAATGAAAATTGTGTCATCATTTACTCACCCTCAAGTTGTTCCAAACCTGTATGAATTTCTTTTTAATATTTGGAACAATGTTTGTAACCGAGCAGATCTCGCCCCCCACTGAATACCATAGTAGGGGGGAAAAAAATACTATTGTAGTCAATGGGGGGCGAGATCTGTTTGTTTACAAACATTCTTCCAAATATCTTCCTTTGTGTTCAGCAGAAATTAACACAGGTAGCAGAACAAAGAAATTTATACAGGTTTGGAACAACTTGAGGGTGAGTAAATGACCGAATTTTCATTTTTGGGTGAACTATCCCTTTAATTAAACTGAAAGTTATATTAAAAATAAACAAATAGGGCTCCACAATTAATTGAATTAAAACTGAAAGCGATATCTTATCAAATTGCTGAGATTTAGTAGTTATTCATTTAAGTGATTAGTCGACTAATATACATCATAATAATGAGCCTTTAATCACCAGTATATAACACATAGCCTAGTAAACGTAATGATTATGAATGTGGCGTAAAAAAATTAATAAACTTCTAAACATTTTAATAACTTATTGATAAACTAGTGTTGTGTGTGTTTTCGGCTGCAGAGATGATGCTGATTCGTCATCTCCGCAGTAGTGGACGTGCCTAAACGCACTTTTCATACAGATTACATAAGGGAATATTTAAAGTAGACATTTCAAGCTTTCCATATTTCTCATGTGTGTGAGGCAAGTATACACTGAGTTAATTTGTGGCGCACTCAAGTTCACTTGTTGAGACCGAGACGGCAGAAAGCGCATCCTGTTTGTTTTTATTATTTTTACAAAAGCACAGCGTTTTGTTGTTATTGTGAGTTTACAGAAATAAAAGCAAACCATTTACAGTTTCGAATGTTGGATTACTCTTATCTGAACAACCAAAAATGACAGAGTATTTTAAGTTAAATGCAAGTGATCGCACCGGCGCCTCCACGTCATGCAGTAAACACATTAATATGCACCAAATAAGTGCACATTTACCTAGGTTAAGACCGTGCGGACTTGTAAAGTTGCTACTACTTACATGTTTCAAGTGATAAGTCATATTTGAGGTTGATGAATGATAGGCGAATGTTTGGAATTCCTGCACTTAACGAACTGTCCGTCACAGACTGCGTGATTTTGCCACTTTCTGTGGAGTGTTTCTTTTTTTCTGTGACTAAAAGACTAAGACCAATTTTGGTTGACTAAGCCTCTTCTCGTCGACTATTAGGGGGCAGCCCAACTACATTCACACTTTCAGTTTTTGGGATTGACAACCGTGTTTACTTACAGGTATGAGTCTCGAAATGTCCCGTTCATACTGCAACTTACAGTAGCATCTCAAATACTGTCTGTATGAAACAAGCGTGCCACACAAGTCCTGAAAAGTGAAGCTAAAGCACCTTGATCGCCCCCAGATGGCTGGAAGCAGTATAGGTCATAAACTCCACCCTCTCCATGTAACGTAAAGGCATGTGAGACTAACTAAACAATCAAATTACACTTTAAACATTTTTTAAAGACATTTACAAAGATGATTTCTGTCATTTTAGGCAGATTTTATCACGCTGGTTAGATTCAAGTGTTTGTTCTTTAAATAAGTTTATAAAACAGTTAGTTCCTGTCCTTGATTCTGATTGGTCAATAGCTTTGTTTTATTCACGATAAAACACGACCGCTTCACCCAACTGTTCTGTGTATCACTATACTACACCTTTAGCAACCACTCTTAGCAACGTAAACTGTATGTTCTCACTTGATAATGTTCACTGAAGCTTACTGTATTATGTAGAAGAGTATTGTGAGAAAGAGATCGAGTGAGTGAGTTTATTACCTGCATTCAGATTTAGCATTTTCCTTCAGGTCAGTCCTATGTTCATAATAAAAAATCTGTTGCGATGTATTATCTTGTCCTTTTAACAGTTAAGGGGTTTTCCCGTGACTGACAGCGCTAGTCAAAGCATTTGTCAGTTGCGTCTTGTTCCGTGTTCACAACAATTCAGTCTTTTCAATGTAAAAGTCTTTGCTACTGACGGACACACTCTTTGCCGCCATCGAATGGTGTAATAATGTAACTTCCGTTGCTGTTCAGGGTCAGGGGCGGGACTTTGATATCACGGTTCCACTTTGCACTCACTACTGCGCAGACTCGGGCTCCAAGTTCGCTATGGGCAGAGTGAATATGAGGCATTTTCATAAGAAATGAAAAACGTCATATTGCTGTTCAAAATCACAATATATGACAAAACATTCACAGTATCACTTTTGGCCAATAATAAAAAGAAAAGTTACTAAAAACAGATTAAAGGTGCACTATGTAATATTTTCTGTCCGCTAGAGGTCACTAGAGGCCTATTCAAAACAATGGCGTAGCTTGATGACACCAAGTTTGAGCGCGGAATCTTGGGACATGTGGTCTTCATCTCATCGGCCAGTGGAAAATAATCGGGATAGGACTCGGGAAGAAATCATGTTCATGGATGCGATTATTAACGTTACTGTAGTATGAAGCAGAGCAGGAGCGAGTGTTGTGGAGCTGAACGAGGAGCTGGAGCGATTGATCAACACACGCCTCACAAGCAGCGGGACTTTTATTATGACACAGTCGCCGGCGCCGCTTCCGCTTTTCCGGTCATGAGTATGAGGTAACGCAGCTCTGTTTATCATATTAGATACATTTGAGAGTGTTGAAAATGATGTTATAACGTTACTCTGTGCGTTCGCTCGGCGGCTGCTGTGAGACACTGTTACACACTGCAGTAAGATAGATCGATTTTACAATATCATATTAAATGCTGGATGGCTTGTGTTGATAAATGGCATGCAATTTTAAAATGTATTGTATGATGGAGAAAATGCTGTATTACTGTTACTAAAAATAAAGCTGCATCTGATTATGCTATGTTAGCTACTTCACAAAATAGTGTTTTTCTCTGAGGCATGGTAAAGCATGGTACTCGCAAAAAATCAAGAAAATTAGATTTAAACAATGAGACTAAATGTGTTGAGCTATATAACAATAATTAGTTTTTGGTGTTTCCATGGTTTCTACAAAATAAAACCGGAAATCGAGGGTAACGCGGGTATGACGCAATTGACAGGCGACTCCTCACATGTCCCGGAGCCTTGGTTAAAATTGCAATTTTCTCACGATTTACAAATAGTTGGAAACATTTGGGATGTTGTAAGTACTCAAGTGAACAAAATATATGGTTTAGTGGATTTTGGATATTTCACTGCAAAATTCTTACATATTGCACCTTTAAATATCTTGTTTACCTGCATGCCATGTGACCAATAACTGAAATCAGAGAACTGTGAACATGTGTCATTAAATTGTTTAAATATTAACTTAAAATCTCAGTGTGTACTTCAAGTTAATATTTTATGCTGAGGGGTTTGGCTGACCAGAAAAAAAAAAAAAAAAGAAAAAAAAAAAGTTTGGAAACCCCTGCACTACCAAATGAAATCCTCTTGAATGCTCTACTGAAAGTGTTCTGCAGTTGTGCTGAATGGACAGATCTTCACAATGAACCGTAAAGTGAGGGAACCTGATCCTAAGGGCAGGTAACACCTGGTTTAAGAACAGACAACTCAAGCAAAGAGACAGAATGGGATGCCTGTATAAGTGCTCCAACAAATGATTAACTGAATTGTAAATGCTCAGAGGCAAAAGGAGAAATGAAACCCGTCAAGGGGCGTTGCTTTTTTTTTTTTTTTTGAATCTGAAGTTGTTGAAACTACAACAAACAAACAATGAAACTGAAGGAGAAATTTTAACTCAGTAGTACACTCACGAAGAATAACGAAACTGGGCACACGAAGCAAACAAAAGAAGCACTGGCTGTGAAAACCTAGGCAGCACTTTTGGGCATTATAGGTGCCTAAAAATACTGTCTAAGTAGGTACTTCACTAGGATGTGAGACACAACCACAATAACGCCTCCATGAGAGGATGCATGTGAGTCCCTGTTTAAACCTGCTGACCAAAATCAAACCACCCAGTTAGGGTTAACACTCAATTGAATGAGGTTTGACTGACAAACATTTTAATATATTCTGTATAATAACAGTGTGGAGGAAAAAATCAAGAGTCTGAATGGTGGATGCTTTTCTTTCGCTTTATTTATTCTAAATGTATTTATTTGATTCATTTTGGAAGAAAAATATGTATGTGTACGTATATTTGGTATAGATAAGATTGCATATGTACAGTACAAAAACATATTTTACACAAGCTGTGTTGATGTTTGTTGTTATGTTGAGTTAGATTGACGACAAAGACAGTCTTGAACTGAAGTTACTCGGGCTGTTTTTGTTCTGAACCAAAGGCACATGTTAGCCAGCTAACACTCCCATGAGGGCTTTAAATAGTGTCCTACGGCAATTACTGCGTGTTATGCAAGCCACCGACTCTGTTCAAGGCAAATTGCCTGTTATAAAATACTAAATAAATGGCGATAAAAGTGTGGAGAGCTGTGAATTAGCTGCTGCTCCTGTCTGCTCTCCAGCGCTGCCGTTAGTTGCGATAAGGCTAATAACTAGCAAATCAACCTCGCGTGTAAATTAGGAATAAACACAGAGAAAGAAACTTGATAAAAAAAGAATAAACTCACCGGGGATGAAATGGTTTCTCAACGGACAGAAATGAAAACTTTAGCGGTGACCGCGGAGCGAACTTTCGCGAGCTGTGAAGCGCAGTGCGTCGGTCTCCCATGAAGCTCGCGCAGCAGCGCGCTGGCCGACTCACCGCCGCGTGCAGCACAATGTAAACAAGCGTATTCATCCGCAGTGCGCGTCCCTGGGACTACTTCACGAACCACGCGACCAGCTTTTGCGCGTTTACGTGGCCGTTTACAGCGAGGGTTGAATTATAAACGTTAAACAAGATTAATTGGATAAAGTTAGTGTGTGAATCGTAATTTTTGTCGTACGTTTGAGAGTAGCGTAGAGGCGTGACGTCACGTCCACCTGCTGAGGGCTGGAGTGATTCGCCGCTCAAGGAGCGAGGAACAAATACTGGATCCTTCTGTGATGAATCACTCAATAACATGATAAAAGCTTCCACAAATCTGTTGAAATGTGAATTAACTATATGTATTGTGGATGCGAACGAGTGAAGATGTGAAAATGCGTTTAAAGGGTGTGCAGCGCCACCTTGTGGTGAACAGATGTGTGCACAAGTACAGGATACTTCATCCCAGGTGAAGAAAGTGCATTGCTATAATATACTTAAAGTGCATTATTTTCGTGCACTAATTTTATACTTAAATAATATACTAAAAATTCTTCTTTAGTACTATTTAAGAACATCTAAGTGTACTCAACTGTGCTATTTTGAGACAGCATGAAATATGAACTAAAATGTGCATTTAATATACTATCTCTATATTTAAATATTTTTTTAAATACAGAGATAGTATATTAAATGCACATTTTAGTTCATATTTCATGCTGTCTCAAAATAGCACAGTTGAGTACACTTATATGTTCTTAAGATGATCTTAAGAAGTACTAAAGAAGAATTTTTAGTATATTAAGTACAAAATTAGTGCACGAAAATAGAGCACTTTAAATACATTATAGAAGTGTACTTTTTGCAGACTGCAGTACTTCATAACATGCAGCTGAAATAAATAACGCCAATACTCTTACTTCGAATTCTGCTTCGTATTTATTCAATATTTCAAAACCTATAAGCAAAAGAAAAGAAAGAAAAAACTAATAATATAACTGATTAAATACAGAGATAAACAAAACATTCTATGGGTGAAACCCTGGGAGAACACAAGGCACCATTCCATAAGATTGACAATCAGTTCGAGGTTTCATATCCTGATTGGGAGCCTGGAAAACCGACACAAATGCTCCAAAAAATAAAAAAAAAATCCAAAAATCCACCTCAGTACTCGCATATCTCATTTAGAGATCAGTGGTAGGAAAAGGCTGAAAGGTCAGCTGCATGTACAGGTTATTTTGCACATCCCTGTCCATATGAAGGACAAACTCATAATTGTGCTTTTTAGTGCATTAAGAGACCCGGTTCATGATGCAGGTCTTTTTGGGCATTCGACTCGACAAACCTAAATAAAATCGGCACACGGCATCATGACAAACACTGGTAAAGACAAACATAAGGTTGTAACTCCCTCTATGCGAGTGCAGAAGGATGCAGGACGTGATAAATTATAACACAGGAGAACAGAAAGGAAATATCTTTGGTACTGAAAAACTAAAAAATATATGCTCTGATGATTACACAGGTCATTTTCAGTTACATCATTTGACAGTATCTACACTAGCCCCTCTCGACTCGATCCATCCATCCAAACACAATAAAACAAACTACAATAATAAGCACTCTGAAAAAGACACAGTGTGATTATACTGAACAAAAAGGCAGTTAGGAGCAAATGCATAAGTAAAAAAAAAAAAACTTATATTAAGCATTTGGACTATTCTGACGAAGACAAGACACTTATGGGGTAAAGGGCTAAAGTTATTAACATATCAACCACAACGCAGTAAACCAAAAAAAAAAAGAGAGAGAGAAGTTCAACAGTGCTCTGACGCATTTCTAAAACAGTTTTCATATACATAAAATACTACAAGAGGAGGTCAGTTTTCTAAATCATAAAAGCAAAGCCGTTTGCAAGATGCAAGATTTTACCCTCATGTGATTAATTCAGTTTTTATTTAAATGTACTTAAATATTCAGTTTAAGGTGAATACGAGGAATTGCATATGCATTTTGCTGTATATCCAAGATTGTGTTACACCCACTTACATTTGCTCTGAATTCATTAACCTCCAAGCCAGAAGAGAAATGTGCAATACTTTTGCATAAAAGATAGTTTCCCAGAAACACATTAAGCTTAGCCTCGGACTTTTCTAAGTTTAAGGTTCTGCCTAATGTGCGTCTAAGAAAAACAGCCCTAAGAGTTTGATCCTAATGGACGCTCTAACTCTGCAAATAAAATGTCTAACACATCGAGTATATATTCTGACGAGCAGTAACTGTCACTGGACTGCACATTTGATCAATAAACCTAGAAATAGTGGGGAAACGATAACAATCGGCAACACTGCTCCGTTGTGATGATTTATATTACATATGCTACTGCTATGTGATCTTAATTGATATCGCCTAAATATCTGGTATGAGAAAACTCCTCACGAAAAGCATGGAGGGATCATCTGCAACGCTTACAACTTAAAAACAGGGCTGTAACATTCCCTATGATATGAAAGAACTGCAAAAACCAAGAGTTCTGTTCGCCCAGGAGGGATTCTGTTTTCCGTTTTCAGTCCATTCTCTAGGATCAGTCCAAAAAGAGGGAAAAACGTGATGAATGTGCAAAAGCTCGCTAATGTCTTGAGCGCCCACCTTCGAATGCATGGTGCTCCTCGTGTGCTGAAAAGAAAAAGATTTAAATGTGTCAACCGACAGTACAATCTGAATGAAAAACGTATAACATTGTATCAAACATGAATGAACGGTATTAGGGTTTTATAGGAACTAATCTAATGTTACTAATCTCATGCATCTAATGTTATAAGAATAAACTGTGAGCGCAGCACGGACAGTGCGACATGCAGTGAGAAGAATGTAAACCACTGACACTTACGTTTATAAAATACTGCTTTAAAAGATATCTGTGGAAGAAGTTCGTAGATTCTTCCTAAAACGTTTGCCTCATTGGCAAAAGAGGCGTTTCCATTCCAGACCTGAACCACATCTTCTCGTTCTCTCACACTGACACTTACTCCTACAACTTCATCCTCTAAAAGACATACAAATATTATTGTTCTTTAATAATTCTTATTCGTTTTAATTTAACCCTCTGGTGCTCTTTGGTCACTTTTGATAAAAAAAATAAAATAAAATATATATATATATATATATATATATATATATATATATATATATATATATATATATATATATATATAATATAATATAATATATATATATATATATAATATACCAGTCAAAAGTTTGGAAACATTACTATTTTTAATGTTTTTGAACGAAGACTCTTATGCTCATTAAGGCTGCATTTATTTCATAATAAATACAGAAAAAAACAATAATATTGTGAAATATTATTTCAATTCAAAATTATGGTTTTCCATTTTAATATACTTTAAAATATAATTTATTTCTGTGATCAAAGCTGCGAATTTTCAGCATCATTACTCCAGTCTTCAGTGTCACATGATCCTTCAGAAATCATTCTGATATGATGATTTGATGCTCAGTTATTATCAATGTTGGAAACAGTTGTGCTGCTTAATATTATTTTATAACCTGTGATCCTTTTTTTCAGGATTCATTGATGAATAAAAAGTTAAAAAGAACAGCATTTATTTAAAATATAAATCTGTTCTAATAATATAAATCTTTACTATCACTTTTTATCAATTTAACACATCCGTGCTGAATAAAAGTAATAATTTCTTTCAAAAAAAAAGAAAGAAAAACAATTACTGACCCCAAACTTTTGAACGGTAGTGTATATTGTTACAAAAGAGTTATATTTTAAATAAATAATGATATTTCTTAACTTTTTATTCATCAAAGAATCCTGAAAAAGGATCACAGGTTATAAAATAATATTAAGCAGCACAACTGTCTCCAATATTGATAATAAATCATCATATTAGATGATTTCTGAAGCTCTTATTTAGAAGGCGGGACTTATTCCACCATATTGTGGGTTGCACTTTCTCCCATTCAAAACAATACGAGTGACGCGTCTCGTGTTATTCTATAGTCTTTGAAGACACTGACTTTTTTGACTGAAAAAAAAAAAAAACGTGGACATTTCAAAAAGGTTAAATAGTCCTAAAAAAATAGACACACTTATACTCCTCGCAGTCAAAAATGACTACTATAGAAATTAATGGAAAATTAAAAAAAAAATAATAATAATAAAAAACAGACTTTTTTTTGGAGGGTACAATCTGCAAATCAGCCATGATGCAGAACAACAACAACAACAACAACAACAAAAAAAAAATCAACTAAGCAATGAATGGGTTAATTTAAAAAAATAAATAAATAAAAAATAAATAATTAACTGTATTGTAAAAATTGTGGAAAAAAATGAATCATAATTATTGCATAAACATTATTTAGTACCATAAAATTCCCTCAGAATACAAATTAAATAAAAATATTATTGAACAAAATAGAAATTTGAGGTTTTCGGCTACTAATGAGGAGCACCAGAGGGTTAAATGTTATCAATAAAATAAACAAGTAATAGAAATAACTGAATAAAACTTATTTCTACACTCACCTGATGCACAATAATCAGTGAATTGTTCACCAATCGTAGCCAACAGCAGCTCTTTCCACACAGCTGTCTGTGAGAAAAATGGATACGGGCAAAAATTACAATCTGGCAGCGATAAAACACACTAGAAAGTATAGGAAAATGCTGAATTTGTGTAGTATGAATTTTATGCATTTACATTATGCAGTCTAACAGTCAAAGTGCTTTAGGCCTGAAGTGACAGACTTACTGTGCTCTCCTTTGGCACTTTCATTTTCCAAACACCTCCCTTTGCATTGCTTTCCTCTTCCCTGTGTTGATATAGAAAACAATATATTTAACAATATGGTTTATGTGAAGCACTTCAAAGACATTTCCAAAACTAAGGACAAATATATGGATAAAATATACACTATTGGTAAAAAGTTTGGCGTTGGTAAAAATGTTATTCTAATATGATGCTCAAAAAAAATTTCTTATTATCAATGTTGAAAACAGTTGTGCTGCTTAATATGTTTGTGGAAACATTTTGTTTAAGATCATTTGATGAATAGAAAGTATAAAAACCAAAATCTTTTGACATTATAAATGTCTTTTACAGACACTTTTGATCAATTTAATGCATCCTTGCTGAATAAAAGTAATTAATTGGCTAAATTCTTTTACATAAAAATCAAACTCACCACAGTGGTCTTCTTTCTCCTCGCATTAAGTGATAGCTACACCTCAGAGGAAGGCAGGACACAGAAGGGATGTTGTTGTACACACTCCAGAAACTCTGTATGCAATGACAAAGAGGTGATGCACAATGTATGGGTTTATATTATATATATATATATATATATAATATATAGCAATATATTTATTATCAGTACAAATATTAAAAAACATCAGTAATTTATGAAAGCTTGTTTCCACCACTACATAAAAAATAAAAAAGGTAATTGCGACTTTTTAACTCACAATTCTGACTTTTTTTCTCAGAATTGTAAGACTTAAACTTGCAATTGAGAGTTATAAAATCAGAATTGCGTGATATAAAGTCAGAATTGTGTGATTTAAAGTCAGAACTGGTGAAATAAAGTCAGAATTGCCTGATTTAACGTCAGAATTGCCTGATTTAAAGTCAGAATTGCCTGATTTAAAGTCAGAATTGCCTGATTTAAAGTCAGAATTGCGTGATTTAAAGTCAGAATTGCCTGATATAAAGTCAGAATTGCCTGATATAAAGTCAGAATTGCGTTATTTAAAGTCAGAATTGCCTGATTTAAAGTCAGAATTGCGTGATATAAAGTCAGAATTGCCTGATTTAAAGTCAGAATTGCCTGATATAAAGTCAGATGATAAAGTCAGAATTACCTGATTTAAAGTAAGAATTGCCTGATTTAAAGTCAGAATTGCCTGATTAAAGTCAGAATTGCCTGATTTAAAGTCAGAATTGCCTGATTTAACGTCAGAATTGCCTGATTTAAAGTCAGAATTGCTGATATAAATCAGAATTGTGTGATTTAAAGTCAGAGTTGCCTGATTTAAAGTCAGAATTGCCTGATCAGAATAAAATCAGAATTGCGTGATTAAAGTCAGAATTGCGTGATTTTAGAATTGTGTGATTTAAAGTCAGAATTGTGTGATTTAAAGTCAGAATTGCCTGATTTAAAGTCAGAATTGCCTGATTTAAAGTCAGAATTGCCTGATTTAACGTCAGAATTGCCTGATTTAAAGTCAGAATTGCCTGATATAAAATCAGAATTGTGTGATATAAAATCAGAATTGTGTGATTTAAACTCAGAATTGCGTGATTTAGTCAGAATTGCCTGATTTAAAGTCAGAATTGCCTGATTTAAAGTCAGAATTGCCTGATTTAAAGTCAGAATTGCCTGATTTAAGGTCAGAATTGCGTGATATAGTCAGAATTGCCTGATTTAAAGTCAGAATTGCGTGGTATAAAGTCAGAATTGCCTGATTTAAAGTCAGAATTGCGTGATATAAAGTCAGAATTGCCTGATTTAAAGTCAGAATTGCCTGATATAAAATCAGAATTGTGTGATTTAAAGTCAGAATTGTGTGATTTAAAGTCAGAATTGCCTGATTTAAAGTCAGAATTACCTGATTTAAAGTCAGAATTGCCTGATTTAACGTCAGAATTGCCTGATTTAAAGTCAGAATTGTCTGATATAAAATCAGAATTGCCTGATTTAACGTCAGAATTGCCTGATTTAACGTCAGAATTGCCTGATTTAAAGTCAGAATTGCCTGATATAAAATCAGAATTGTGTGATTTAAAGTCAGAATTGTGTGATTTAAAGTCAGAATTGCGTGATATAATGTCAGAATTGCCTGATTTAAAGTCAGAATTGCCTGATTTAAAGTGATTTAAAGTCAGAATTGCCTGATTTAAAGTCAGAATTGCGTGATATAGTCAGAATTGCCTGATTTAAAGTCAGAATTGCCTGATTTAAAGTCAGAATTGCGTGATATAGTCAGAATTGCCTGATTTAAAGTCAGAATTGCCTGACTTAAAGTCAGAATTGCATGATATTAAGTCAGAATTGTCTGATTTAAAGTCAGAATTGCGTGATTTAAAAGTCAAAATTGTGAGATATAAAGTCAGAATTGCGTGATATAAAGTAAAAATTGTGATATAAAGTCAGAATTGCGTAATATTAGGTCAGAATTGCCTGACTTAAAGTCAGAATTGCATGATATTAAGTCAGAATTGTCTGATTTAAAGTCAGAATTGTGAGATATTAAGTCAGAATTGCGTGATATAAAGTCAGAATTGTTTGATACAAAGTCAGAATTGCCTGATTTAAAGTCAGAATTGCCTGATTTAAAGTCAGAATTGTGTGATATAAAGTCAGAATTGCCTGATTTAAAGTCAGAATTGCCTGACTTAAAGTCAGAATTGTGAGATATAAAGTCAGAATTGCCTGATTTAAAGTCAGAATTGCCTGACTTAAAGTCAGAATTGCCTGATTTAAAGTCAGAATTGCGATATAAAGTCAGAATTGCCTGATTTAAAGTCAGAATTGCCTGACTTAAAGTCAGAATTGCCTGACTTAAAGTCAGAATTGCCTGACTTAAAGTCAGAATTGCCTGACTTAAAGTCAGAATTGTGAGATATAAAGTCAGAATTGCCTGATTTAAAGTCAGAATTGCGTGATATAAAGTCAGAATTGCGATATAAAGTCAGAATTGCCTGACTTAAAGTCAGAATTGCATGATATTAAGTCAGAATTATCTGATTTAAAGTCAGAATTGTGAGATATTAAGTCAGAATTGCGTGATATAAAGTCAGAATTGTTTGATATAAAGTCAGAATTGCCTGATTTAAAGTCAGAATTGCGATATAAAGTCAGAATTGCCTGATTTAAAGTCAGAATTGCCTGACTTAAAGTCAGAATTGCCTGACTTAAAGTCAGAATTGCCTGACTTAAAGTCAGAATTGCGTGATAAGTCAGAATTGCCTGATATAAAGTCAGAATTGCCTGATTTAAAGTCAGAATTGCGTGATATAAAGTCAGAATTGCGATATAAAGTCAGAATTGCCTGACTTAAAGTCAGAATTGCATGATATTAAGTCAGAATTATCTGATTTAAAGTCAGAATTGTGATATATTAAGTCAGAATTGCGTGATATAAAGTCAGAATTGTGAATAAAGTCAGAATTTGATATAAAGTCAGAATTGCCTGATTTAAAGTCAGAATTGCGTGATATAAAGTCAGAATTGCGATATAAAGTCAGAATTGCCTGATTTAAAGTCAGAATTGCCTGATTTAAAGTCAGAATTGTGTGATATAAAGTCAGAATTGCCTGATTTAAAGTCAGAATTGTGAGATATAAAGTCAGAATTGCCTGATTTAAAGTCAGAATTGCATGATATAAAGTCAGAATTGCGATATAAAGTCAGAATTGCCTGATTTAAAGTCAGAATTGTGTGATATAAAGTCAGAATTGCCTGATTTAAAGTCAGAATTGCCTGACTTAAAGTCAGAATTGTGAGATATAAAGTCAGAATTGCCTGATTTAAAGTCAGAATTGCGATATAAAGTCAGAATTGCGATATAAAGTCAGAATTGCGATATAAAGTCAGAATTGCCTGACTTAAAGTCAGAATTGCATGATATTAAGTCAGAATTGTCTGATTTAAAGTCAGAATTGTGAGATATTAAGTCAGAATTGCGTGATATAAAGTCAGAATTGTTTGATATAAAGTCAGAATTGCCTGATTTAAAGTCAGAATTGCGTGATATAAAGTCAGAATTGCGATATAAAGTCAGAATTGCCTGATTTAAAGTCAGAATTGCCTGATTTAAAGTCAGAATTGTGTGATATAAAGTCAGAATTGCCTGATTTAAAGTCAGAAAGTCAGAATTGAGATATAAAGTCAGAATTGCCTGATTTAAAGTCAGAATTGCGTGATATAAAGTCAGAATTGCGATATAAAGTCAGAATTGCCTGATTTAAAGTCAGAATTGCCTGACTTAAAGTCAGAATTGTGAGATATAAAGTCAGAATTGCCTGATTTAAAGTCAGAATTGCGATATAAAGTCAGAATTGCCTGATTTAAAGTCAGAATTGCGTGATATAAAGTCAGAATTGCCTGATTTAAAGTCAGAATTGCCTGATATAAAATCAGAATTGTGTGATTTAAAGTCAGAATTGCCTGATTTAACGTCAGAGTTGCCTGATTTAAAGTCAGAATTGCCTGATATAAAATCAGAATTGCGTGATTTAAAGTCAGAATTGCGTGATTTAAAGTCAGAATTGTGTGATTTAAAGTCAGAATTGCGTGATTTAGTCAGAATTGCCTGATTTAAAGTCAGAATTGCCTGATTTAAAGTCAGAATTGCGTGATATAAAGTCAGAATTGCCTGATTTAAAGTCAGAATTGCCTGATTTAAGGTCAGAATTGCGTGATATAGTCAGAATTGCCTGATTTAAAGTCAGAATTGCGTGGTATAAAGTCAGAATTGCCTGATTTAAAGTCAGAATTGCGTGATATAAAGTCAGAATTGCCTGATTTAAAGTCAGAATTGCCTGATATAAAATCAGAATTGTGTGATTTAAAGTCAGAATTGCCTGTGTGATTTAAAGTCAGAATTGCCTGATTTAAAGTCAGAATTGCCTGATTTAAAGTCAGAATTGCCTGATTTAAAGTCAGAATTACCTGATTTAAAGTCAGAATTGCCTGATTTAACGTCCGAATTGCCTGATTTAAAGTCAGAATTGTCTGATATAAAATCAGAATTGCCTGATTTAACGTCAGAATTGCCTGATTTAACTATAAAGTCAGAATTGCCTGATTTAAAGTCAGAATTGCCTGATATAAAGTCAGAATTGCCTGATATAAAATCAGAATTGTGTGATTTGAAGTCAGAATTGTGTGATTTAAAGTCAGAATTGCGTGATATAGTCAGATTTGCCTGATTTAAAGTCAGAATTGCCTGATTTAAAGTCAGAATTGCCTGATTTAAAGTCAGAATTGCGTGATATAGTCAGAATTGCCTGATTTAAAGTCAGATTGCCTAAAGTCAGAATTGCCTGATTTAAAGTCAGAATTGCGTGATATAGTCAGAATTGCCTGACTTAAAGTCAGAATTGCATGATATTAAGTCAGAATTGTCTGATTTAAAGTCAGAATTGTGAGATATTAAGTCAGAATTGCGTGATATAAAGTAAAAATTGTGATATAAAGTCAGAATTGCGTAATATTAGGTCAGAATTGCCTGACTTAAAGTCAGAATTGCATGATATTAAGTCAGAATTGTCTGATTTAAAGTCAGAATTGTGAGATATTAAGTCAGAATTGCGTGATATAAAGTCAGAATTGTTTGATATAAAGTCAGAATTGCCTGATTTAAAGTCAGAATTGAGTGATATAAAGTCAGAATTGCGATATAAAGTCAGAATTGCCTGATTTAAAGTCAGAATTGCGTGATATAAAGTCAGAATTGCCTGATTTAAAGTCAGAATTGCCTGATTTAAAGTCAGAATTGCCTGATTTAAAGTCAGAATTGCCTGATATAAAGTCAGAATTGCCTGATTTAAAGTCAGAATTGCCTGATTTAAAGTCAGAATTGTGTGATTTAAAGTCACTGAAATGTTAGCCTCCAAATCTGCATATTTCACAATGAAAACACCATATAAACGGAAATAACACTACACCTTCATAGATATTAAAACAACTCATTTTTTTTAGGCTGATCCGGCAAAACGTACATTTTGTGCTCACAAAGCAACTGTAAATGGCAATTAAAAAATACTTATAGTATTATAGCAGTACCTGTACAGTGTGGACGGTATATATCTTTTTCAAATTTGATTCACACTCTGCTGCCGTTGTACCTGGTAATGACCTGGAAGATAAATAAAGTACAATTACAAGATGTATGCTGATAAATAGCTTTAAAAGAATAAAAATGAAAATTGTATCACCATTTTCTCACCCTCATGTCATTCCAAACCTGTATGACTTTCTGTCTTCTGTGGAACAAAGGTGAATTTCTGAGTAATATTATCAAAAGAGTGGCCAGGATAATGAAAGTGATGCTGTGGTGCTGTCAAGCTTCAAAAATGACAGCTGGCTGCTGTGAAGAGCGGTGCGATTTGTCATTTTGGAGCTTGACAGCCTCATAATATGTGATAAAGAGCGGTTCTGTCAGGTCATGACATCCTTCAGAAATTCACCTTTTGTGATCCACGGACAAAAGAACATCATACAATTTTGCAATGACATGAGGGAGAGCAAATAACAACAGAATTTTAACTTTTAGGTGAACTATCCCATTTGTGCAACACTAAGCTACACACATCTGTGTCATAAATCAGATTCATAGAGGTGTTATCTTCCGTCTTATGTCAAGTGCAGTGCTTGTGATCATGTAATGCGAGAACTCAAGCATTTCACAATCGTTATGGCAACCAAATGTCAGTCAGACAGTAAACAGGACTTCAACCCTTTGAAAATCATTACCGAAAGACAATTTTACAGAAGAGAAGCTTAAGAAAAAAGAAACTACATTATCAAAAGTTTACAGTGATATATCAGTGTAAATGAAATTTTATGCAGATCAACAATCAACTTAGATGTGGCCATTTCACAATCTCAAGTTATTTAGCATTGACAGTGTCCTACATTTTAAAAATCTCTCAAAAACAAAAGTTAACTGGGCTCATGACAGAGCCTTGAGGTGCACCCTTACCATATTACACTGTTATATGGTTCAGAGAGCTTTAGAAAGGACATGAGATCTGATATTAAATAACAACCATGACCTACAGGTGACTCGACCTACTTTACCAAGTTGTTATAGCAGCTCTGCGATATGGAAAACACAAAGCTTGCATCCACTAAATTCACTTGAACCATGTAATAGTGTTAGATGTGCTCGTTTAGACTCTGAAAAAAAGAGCCAGGTTAACTATAGAAGAAAAAAGAGAAATATAAATCTCGGGCCTTTCTTGACAGGCTTGTGAATGTAGAGTCTAATCCATTATAGCAGTAATATGGCAACATCATCGTACCGATCCAGCCAGAAGGTCCAGGGCGAGTGGAGAGGCAGAGAGGTGCCGTCCTCGACGCTGTTGGTGATGTTTTCCAGCTCTCGCTCGTCGATGTGGATGTTGTTTTCTGTGGAGTTCACTGGGCTGCTTTGTCTCGCCGTGTTCAGCTGCAGGTTTGGGGCTGCAGGAACCGCCATTTTTCGCTTTATTACCTCTAATCGATGTGTGAGTGTTTTGCTGGGAGTTCTATATTAACCTCCACATCCAAAGATAGGCAGGTTATTGATGCTGACTCATTTGCCGTTTGGCCGGCTGGACTTGCCGCGTCACCGACACAACAACAACAGAGTCGGACTGGAGAGTGAAGTCAGGCACAGCGCCCTCTGTCTCAGTTACACTTCAAAATAAAAGCATACAGATATATTTTAATAGAATTGGTCTAATTTGTAAAACCAATTCATTTCAATTCAGCTTATTCATTTGCTGGTGCTAGCTGGTTGAGCATCTTGGACCAGCAAAAAAAGTGTTTAACTAAAAACACTTGAAATAAAGCCAAAATAAAATATACGTTATTAAATATTATTTGAATAACTTATAAAAAAGACTTTAGTGAAAATGAGTTAAAAGGTTAGTTCACCCAAAAACGAAAATACTGTCATTAATTACTCACCCTCATGTCGTTCCACACCCATATAACATTCGTTTATCTTCAGAACACAAATTAAGATATTTTTGATGAAGATCCATTGGAGCGTTATGAATCTTTTGTGTCGAATCAGCTGTTCGGAGCGCCAAAGTCACGTGATTTCAGCAGTTTGGCGGTTTGACACGCGATCCGAATCATGATTCGACACAAAAGATTCATAACGAATCATGATTCGACATACTGATTCATAACGCTCCGAAGCTTCCTGAAGCAGTGTTTTGAAATCGTACATCACTATATAAGTCGTTATTTTGTTTTTTTGGCGCACCAAAAATATTCTCGTCACTTTATATTATTAATATTGAATCACTGTACTCATATGAACTGATTTAAATATGTTTTTAGTACATTAATGGATCTTGAGAGCGGAAATGTCATTGCTCCCTATGAAGGCCTCACGGAGCCATCAGATTTCAACAAAAATATCTTAATTTGTGTTACGAAGATGAACGAAGGTCTTACGGGTGTGAAACAGCATGAGGGCGAGTAATAAATGACAAAATTTTCATTTTTGGGTAAACTAACGCTTTAAGATAATGTCATCTTGGCACCTAAATTAAATAAAATAATTAAATTAAATCAAATAAATAAAAAATAATAAAAATGACAAAAACAAATAACTAAAAATTAAAATAAAATTTAAATGAAAACTGAAAAAAAAATCAAAATATTAAGTTTATAAATAATACTAAAATAACACCAAGCCAGTTTGCTGCTTTGACCAGATTAAAGTCACCATGAAATCAATTTTGACAATTCTTGTTTTTTTATGGAATATTGCAGTATTTATTATAAATGATATATTCACGCACATTTAAAAAAAAATCATGTGCCCTCATAATCTTTAGTCAAAAAAATTAGTTCCCCTCCCTCTTTCAGCGACATCTCTTCTCCGATGACATTTACTGCTGCGAGGGCGGGACAACCTGTCACTCACATGAGATCGACCAATAGTAAAGCACAACCATCCAATCAATTTCTGACGGACAAAATCAAGCCTCGCCTTACATTTTTTTGCATGTTCAAGAAGTTGTTTCACTCTGACATACACTATATTGCTGAAAGTATTGGGACACCCCTCCAAATCATTGAATTCAGGTGTCCCAATCACTTCCATGGCCACAGGTGTATAAAATCAAACATTAGGCATGCAGACTGCTTCTACAAACATTTGTGAAAGAATGGGTCGCTCTCAGGAGCTCAGTGAATTCAAGCGTGGTACCGTGATAGGTTGCCACCTGTGCAATAAGTCCATTTGTGAAATTTCCTCACTACTAAATATTCCACAGTCAACTGTTAGTGGTATCATAACAAAGTGGAAGCAATTGGGAACAACAGCAACTCAGCCATGAAGTGGTTCGGCCACGTAAAATATCAGAGTCAGGGCATGCGCATGTGCAGTGCAGTGCATTCTGTGCGCAGAAGTCTCAAACTCAATAGCTACAGACCTCCAGACTTCATGTGGCCTTCAGATTAGCTGAAGAACAGTGCGTAGAGAGCTTCATGGAATGGGTTTCCATGGCCGAGCAGCTGCATCCAAGCCTTACATCACCAAGTGCAATGCAAAGCGTCAGATGCAGTGGTGTAAAGCACGCCGTCACTGGACTCTAGAGCAGTGGAGACATGTTCTCTGGAGTTACCAATCACGCTTCTCTGTCTGGCAATCCGATGGACAAGTCTGGGTTTGGCAGTTGTCAGGAGAACGGTACTTGCCTGACTGCATTGTGCCAAGTGTAAATTTGGTGGAGGGGGATTATGGTGTGGGGTTGTTTTTCAGGGGTTGGGTTTGACCCTTAGTTCCAGTGAAAGGAACTCTTAATGTTTCAGCATACCAAGACATTTTGGACAATTTCATGCACCCAACTTTGTGGGAACAGTTTGGGGATGGCCCCTTCCTGTTCCAACATGGAAGGGGCCATAAGGACATGGATGAGTGAGTTTGGTGTGGAGGAACTTGACTGGCCTGCACAGAGTCCTGACCTCAACCTGACAGAACACCTTGGAATGAATTAGAGCGGAGACTGTGAGCCAGGCCTTCTCACCAACATCACTGCCTGACCTCACAAATGCACTTCTAGAAGAAATGGTCAAAAATTCCCATAAACACACTCCTAAACCTTGTGGAAAGCCTTCCCAGAAGAGTTAATAGCTGTAATAGCTGCAAAGGGTGGGCCAACTCCATATTAAACCCTACGGATTAAGAATGGGATGTCATTAAAGTTCATGTGCATGTAAACGTCGATGTCCCAAAACTTTTGGCAATATAGTGTGTCACAATAGGGAAGAAAAGACTATAACAACTTACATTTCATGTTGTTTTAAGGTGGTATAGGTATTTTATTGGAGCATGGTAGCTGCTAATGACCAGTTCAAACCAGCTCGAAACTAGCTATTATGTTCCAAACAAAGCTAACACCAGAGGGTGGATAAGACATGTTACTGTATCAACATCCTTTGTTTGCCCTCCAATTTAAAGGTTAGGGGATTGGAATTTCAATTAATTGTTGTTCCAGTAATTAAAAGGAACAACAAGTGAGGAATATGTCTTTTCAAAATCAAGCTGTGCAGGTTTGCTCAAGATGGAGATAGATTCAATGTATGTCTTGCTTCAGGCAGTGGGGTCATGTACAGATGCCTAAACAACATCATTAAGTGTATTTCAGTTGGGGGAATGAAGTCGATTTATCCTAAATAAAGACTAGATGATTAAGAGATGCTATAAATTTTAGTATGCATCAGATGCAAGCAACATTGAATGAGTATAGAGCTCTATTAACAGTTAATCAAATTTGTGAAAGGGCTTGTGTGATTATGTGCACCCACCTTAAAGTCACAATGAAACCGAAGTAGAGACAGATCTGAGTTTAATGGATTATCAGGGAAAAAAGTAGAGTGGGGACTTGGTTCTGTGCATCAGTTGTTGATTGGATGTTGAGATGGTGCTAAAGAGTGGAGGCAGATGAATGTGAGCTTGCAGGGGCGAGGTTTACGTGGACTAAACGATTAGGGAAATTCTGCGTACGTCACTAGAGAGAAGTCTGTTTTTTCACCAGAAGGTACAGTTTTGACATTTTAATTAAAAATTAAGGTAAAAAAATAAAATATAATAAATTACAGATCAGGCTTAACATTATGACCACCTTCCTAATATTGTGATGGTCCTCCTTTTGCTGCCAAAACAGCCCTGACCCGTCGAGGCATGGACTCCTCTAGACCCCTGAAGGTGTGCTGTGGTATCTGCACCAAGATGTTAGCAGAAGATCCTTTAAGTCCTGTAAGTGTCGAGGTGGATCCTCGATGGATCGGACTTGTTTGTTCAGCACATCCCACAGATGCGCGATTGGATTGAGATCTGGAGAATTTGGAGGCCAAGTCAACACCTCAAACTTCGTTGTTGTGCTCCTCAAACCATTCCTGAACCATTTTTGTTTTGTGTCAGGAGCATTATCCTGCTGAAAGAGGCCACAGCCACCAGGGAATACCGTTTCCATGAAAGGGTGTATATGGTCTGCAACAATGCTTAGGTAGGTGGTACGTGTCAAAGTAACATCCACATGGATGGCAGGACCCAAGGTTTCCCAGCAGAACATTGCCCAAAGCGTCACACTGCCTCCGCCGGCTTG
This sequence comes from Megalobrama amblycephala, assembly GCF_018812025.1. NCBI lineage: Eukaryota > Metazoa > Chordata > Actinopteri > Cypriniformes > Xenocyprididae > Megalobrama > Megalobrama amblycephala. Next base: position 31,937,914 of record NC_063067.1, read on the forward strand.
CCTTCTTTCCATAGTGCATCCTGGTGCCACGTGTTCCCCAGGTAAGAGACGCACACGCACCCGGCCATCCACGTGATGTAAACGTGATTCATCAGACCAGGCCACCTTCTTCCATTGCTCCGTGGTCCAGTTCTGATGCTCACGTGTCCACTGTTGGCTCTTTCGGCGGTGGACAGGGGTCAGCATTGGCACCCTGACTGGTCTGCAGCTATGCAGCTCCATATGCAACAAACTGATGCACTGTGTATTCTGACACCTTTCTATCAGAACCAGCATTAACTTCTTGAGCAATTTGAGCTACAGTAGCTCGTCTGTTGGATCGGACCACACGGGCCAGCCTTCACTCCCCACGTGCATCAATGAGCCTTAACCGCCCATGACCCTGTCGCCAGTTCACCACTGTTCCTTCCTTGGAGCACTTTTGATAGATACTGACCACTGCAGACCGGGAACACCCAACAAGAGCTGCAGTTTTGGAGATGCTCTGACCCAGTCATCTAGCCATCACAATTTGGTCCTTGTCAAACTCTCTCAAATCCTTACGCTTGCCCATTTTTCCGCTTCTAACACATCAACTTTGAGGACAAAATGTTCACTTGCTGCCTAATATATCCACCCACTACCAGGTGCCGTGATGAAGAGATAATCAGTGTTATTCACTTCACCTGTCAGAGCTCATAATGTTATGCCTGATCGGTGTGTATAAATGAAACATATGCACAGATAAATCCTTCACAACAAGATCAATAATAAGCACATAGAAAATAGAGTACATTTCCATTTCATGCTGACTTTAGCACCGTAAACATTGGTTACAATACAAGAATATAATATGGAAAATGTAAATGATCACCTCAAAATGCCCAAAATGTTTGGAGACCTTAATGAGTTTAAGAAGGTTTTTATTTGCTTCATAAGCTTCTAGATTTTTAACAAAGGTCAGAATGAGCGTGTAAACCTGTGCAAAACGTCCTTATGGGCGATAAGAAGCCGATTTTTACAACACAATGCTATATTGGGAGTATTAATCAGTGATCAATTTTCAGTAGCGATCTTGGTAAACTGTAAATATACTGTATGAAATCTCACAAATAGATAAGCTGCTTCATATTCCAACAACTGCCAGTTTCTCTTTCCTGAGTTTCCTTGCCATGAAGTTGAATAATAGACAGTCCTGTGAATCTCGATATAATTTTACAAGAAATATGCAAAGGTTTAAAGTCTAAAAACAGAGAAAGATAAAGAACAATATTCTAAATACTCTCTTATCATCTTGTGAACCACAAAACATGTCTACATGGTACACCGTATGGATTTCAAAGTTGGCCTTGCATTTATAATACTGTAAACTCACATAATCACAGTTTGTGTTTCCACCATGTAAACACACAAGAGTTTGTCATATGAAATAATAGGGGAACAAATCTCCCTGTACACGGTGGTCTAGCGTGATCTTATTGTCGTGAACTCATGTTCTACAAACAGCTGCGGCGACAGATCGTTGACTCGGAGCTGTCTGAAAGATGGAGAAATGAGCTCAGATACTGTACATTTAGCATAAACGATTCTACGTTCTAAACACAAAGTCAAAACAGCCGTCTGCACGATTTAATGACAATGAACAATAATAATGCAAACTTGGGAGCGCTGATTTCCATGGTGCACAAACATGGATTATATCTGGTAGGAGGAGGGCATAGAATATACAGTGGGTCTCGGCGTGACAGTGACTCACGTGAACATCAACACATCAATCTACAGGGTGCTCCACGAGGGTTTTCGACAGGTACGTTTCTGCCGGTTTGTCAAGATGGACATTGTCTGAATGGGTTGGAAAGATCCGTCTTCCATGTACAGTTACGAGTGTGGGAGCTCCAGGCCTCGTCCAGTGAGATTGCGGTGTCCGAATCTCTTCCCCTTCACAGGGTCTCATTATGCCCAGAGGAGTGGTCCCTTCTGGGCGTGGAGGCGCGGGACGACCCCTTGTCCGTGCTCTCCGAGCTGGAGCTCAGGTGCTGCTGCTCAGAGCCAGCACTGGAGGTGACCGTGGAGGAGGAGGTGGAGGAGGAGCGAGTCTTCTCCTTAAAGTCTGTGATGATGACAGTCACATTGCCCACTGTTATAGCGAGCTGCTGAGCCGAGCTCCGGTCTATGTTCTTCAGTTTAGGTCTGAAGTGCAACAGAGAAACAGTGCAAGGAGGAGTTAGACATATAATATATTTATATATGTATAATATATTACATGTATACAGTATGGTAGTGTTCATTGCGCAAAGAATATTAAAGGGCACCATAATATAAATTCACCATAATATAAATTCTGTTATCATTTACTCATCCTCATGTTGTTCCAAACAGGTTCATTATCTTCAGTGTTGGGTGTAATGCATTACTAACTAACTAATTAATTACTGTAATATAATTAATTTTCCCTTTGAAAAAGTAAGGGATTACTTTTCTGTAATTTAATTACAGTTACTTCTGATGTAAGTGCATTAAATACTGTATAGGCTATAGAACAATACTATGTAAAACAATAGAGGATTTAACATCTGTAATGTTAAAATGTATGTTTTTAATGTAAACTTCTTACTTTAAAGACTTAGGTTTCATGTCTATCCTTGTATTGTTCATATCTATCTATCTATCTATCTATCTATCTATCTATCTATCTATCTATCTATCTATCTATCTATCTATCTATCTATCTATCTATCTATCTATCTATCTATCTATCATTTTACCAGGAATGATCCCATTGAGATATAAATCTCTTCTAAAATAAACAAACAACAAAAAAAAAAAACAAAGACACACAAAACAAGAAATACAAGAAGAAAAACAAAGTCCTGTCCAGCACTCATAACTACAATTCTTAATAATATTTATAAATAAATTTATATATATATATATATATATATATATATATATATATATATATATATATATATATATATATATATATATATATATATATATATATATATATATATATATATATATATATATATATATATATATATATATATATATATACACACACACATACATATATATATATGTTAAGTAAAACATGAACATGATTCTTTCAAATAAGACTCCAAAAGGTTTCTAAGAATATTTAAAGATGGGAGCACTATAAGCATCAAAATACTCTGCATTTCATTGTACTGTATAGCCTAGGAGATAAGACGAAATAGGCATTTTTGCTAAACTCAGAATACGATCTAGGCACAGTTAAAAGTAATTTTGAAGACGATCTAGTTTCATAAGTACAGTATGATAAAAGACTACAGATATATGAAAGGCAATTTACCTAATAGAGCCTTAGTAAACAGCAGCATATGAATTTTTCTCCTCTGATACAAGGAGGGCCAAACAACCAGTTTAACAAGGTATAATGATGGGTACGTGTAAGGAGCACTAGTCACAAATCGTATTGCAGCATGATATATACACTAATTTTTTTAGTGAGGATAGGTTTGCATGCATATAGATCACATCACCATAATCCAGCACAGAGAGAACTTTGGATGATTCTCTTTTTGGCTTCAAAAGGGAAAAGATTTCTTTAAACGAAAAAGAAACCCCTAATTTAGGTCTGAGCTTTTTTAGGAGATTTTCAATATGAATATTAAAACCCAACCTTTCATCAAGCCATATGCCCAGGTTTTTATAGCCGTTTACTCTTTCTACAGTCCCCTTCCAAGGTTAAAATAGGTGGAACTGCAATTTTAGTATGAGAGCGAGTAAAGAGCATATATTTTTTTTTTTTTTAGTATTTAAACCAATTTTAAGTTTAACAATGAGGATTGCAATACCTGAAAGGAATCTTGTAATAGCTCTATGGCCTTATTCATGGACAGTGCTGCTGTATAAATAATGGTTCGATTTACAAACTAATCAGTAATAAGTAATGCAATACTTTTTTTCGAGAGCGTATATAGTACAGTAATTACACTGTTAAAGATGTAATTAATAGCTAGTAATTAATTACTTTTTTTTTTTTTTTTTTTTTAGAGTAAATAACCCAACACTGATTATCGTTTAATAAGATTAAAACAATAAAAATCATTTACATTACTTGAAATAAACATTAACTGAAATAAAAGGGAAAAAAAATCTACTTATTTTTTCAGCTGGTTGTCAAGGTATCATTTCTCATTTAATGTTTAACTTGAAGTAATAAAATAACTAATAACTAATAGTAAAATATAATAAGTATAATAATTATATTAATAAATATAATAATATATAATATAAATGAAAAAAATAAATAAATAAATAAAAAAACACAGCAAAGTATATTTGTGAAACTAAAATAACACTGGTTCCAAAGCTGAGACTTTTGTTCATTTCGAAACACCAATGAAGATATTTGAATGAAATCTGAAAGATTTTGTCCCTCCATTAAAAGTTCACACAACTGAAACTTTCAAACAGTACAATAAAACATTAGTAAGTAATCCATATGAATCACAATCACAAATGAACAGATTTATTTTAGGTTTTCATTCACATTTAAAGGCGAATGCCGAAGAACGTCTTTTTAAAAGATGTAATATAAAGTCTAAGGTGTCCCCTGAATGTGTCTGTGAAGTTTCAGCTCAAAATACCCCATAGATTTTTTTTTTATTAATTTTTTTGGGCATCATTAAATATGCGCCGATTCAGGCTGCGCGGCCCCTTTAAATCACCAGCTCCCTGCCCACGGAGCTCGCGCTTGCCTTAACCAGTATAAACAAAGTTCACACAGCTAATATAACCCTCCAAAATGGATCTTTACAAAGTGTTCGTCATGCAGCATGTCTAATCGCGTAAGTATGGTATTTATTTGGATGTTTACATTTGATTCTGAATGAGTTTGATAGTGCTCCGCGGCTAACAGCTAACATTACACACTGTTGGAGAGATTTATAAAGAATGAAGTTTTGTTTATGAATTATACAGACTGCAAGTGTTTAAAAATTAAAATAACGACGGCTCTTGTCTCCATGAATACAGTAATAAACGATGGTAACTTTAACCACATTTAACAGTACATTAGCAACATGCTAACGAAACATTTAGAAAGACAATTTCACAAATATCACTAAAAATATCATGATATCATGGATCATGTCAGTTATTATTGCTCCATCTGCCATTTTTCGCTATTGTTCTTGCTTGCTTACCTAGTCTGATGATTCAGCTGTGCACAGATCCAGACGTTAATACTGGCTGCCCTTGTCTAATGCCTTGAACATGGGCTGGCATATGCAAATATTGGGGGTCGTACATATTAATGATCCCGACTGTTACGTAACAGTCGGTGTTATGTTGAGATTCGCCTGTTCTTCGGAGGTCTTTTAAACAAATGAGATTTACACAAGGAGGAGGAAACAATGGAGTTTGAGACTCACTGTATGTCATTTCCATGTACTGAACTCTTGTTATTAAACTATGCCAAGATAAATTCAATTTTTAATTCTAGGGCACCTTTAAAGAAATACTGTAAACCAATGAGGTTTGTTCTCTCGCATCAAGCAAGTGCGTTTGAGCTTATATTTACAATATTTTTGTGCTCTCTATATATGTTTTGATCAATGTTTATTGATAGTTTCTAATTCATGTGGATTCATTTTATAGTCTTTATACATTTTTGAAGTGTCAAAGTTTTGGTCGAAGGTTTCATGAAAGATATTTTGAATTTATGTTTTGAAGATGAATCAAAGTCTTAGGGGTTTGGAATGACATAAGGGTAATTAATGATAGAATTTTCATTTTCAGATTGAACTATCCATTAAAATATAAAGCAAGTTAGCGACGTTTATAGATGTGAGACAAGTAATGTCTGAAGCGTTTTGGCAGCGGATGCAGTATTTGCATTAACTTCATCATTCTGAGAGAAAAAGAAAAAAGTCTTTCCAAAAAAAATATGGCAGCCATTCCAAAGTGTGTTGAAGCATCATGCAAAAGTAAATGCTTTTGTAACCAATCATTAATTTACTCTGTCTTTTAATAAGAGGATAAAGAGTATTATTTAGCTGGTCATGTGATGACAGCTATTATAAGGGTTGGGCTCTCTTATGCACAAGTAAAACAGCTTTTTCTAGGCCACTAATATGGCTATATGAGTAAGCTGTGTATATTATTCAGCATATATGATAATCCAGTTTTAGCCGTCTACATTGCAACGGAAAATACCATTAGCCACTCATTGGATTTCCTCTTAACTCAAAGCAGTAACTGTATAAATTGAATGTGAAGTTTTTAGTAGGAATCAAGAATACTCTAATGCAGGTAAAAAGCCCACCTTAAAGTCACAGTGTAATGGAAGTAACAACAGATCTTTTTTTACGTATTATGATTTTTTTTTTTTTACTTACCGTGAAATTATAGATTTGTTATTCTTCGTGACAGACTTGCCAGCCTTCATGCCATTACTTTCCCCAGCTGGACCTTTCTGAATGAGTTTGGGCCTGTGAATGTTACAATATGCCAATTAGTAACAAACTATTAGCATGCAATTTTACCCACACTTTATAGGCTTAATCATTCAAGTGTAAATCAGTTTTTGTAGCTGGCCTGCAGTACTCCACTGGTGCTCTCATTAACATTTACATGTATTCATTTAGCAGACGCTTTCATCCATAGGGACTTACAAATGAGCGACTTCACAAAAATGGGTGCTTGTCTCATTTAAGCTTAGCAGATGCACCATTTCAGTTCATTATTAAGTCAAGTGTCCAAAAAATGAATATTTTTGTACAATACTTGAACTGCTCCTGTTTCAATCAGCCCTGAATAGAAAGAAGACAAAACAGAATGAAACCGTTTATAGAGTGCAACAGCGTCCGCCCACTTTTGCAGCGGCCTTGGATCCGGAAGCATTTTTCCCATGTGGATTTTTTTTTTTTTTTTTTTTAAGTTATAAGCCATGAACCTAACCAACCAGCTATGAGGTGAATCACAACATTACAAACTTTGATTTGAAGCAAAAAAGTACTTGAAAATAGAATAAAAAGAGGAACAAGGAACAAGACCATGTACTTAACAGCTTTAATGAAGGAAAGAGCTACAAGCCAGAGGGGAACTGGACCCCGACTGAGCACGGTTTCTCCCGACTGAGCATGGTTTTTTTGTTTGTTTGTTTTTTCCTCCATTTTGTCACCTGATGGGAGTTTGGGTTTCTTGCAACTCTCACCTCTGGCTTGTTTAGTTGGGGACACTTAATATTCAACAATGATTTGACTGCGCTGACACTATTGGAGCTGGAAGATGACATCACTGTTTCCTGCAGAACTGCTTTATAAATGAAATTAGCTCATTTAATAATTGATGATCTTTACGAAACTGAATAAACACTGAACTGACTTCAGCTGAACAATGACACGATTTTCTTTTAGAGCTGCTGTACAGAAGAAATTAACTCCGTTTGCATCATTGAATCATTTTCCTGTTAAAGGAATTGTTCACTTCAGAATTAAAATTTCCTAATCATTTACTTACCCCATGTCATCCAAGATGTTCATGTCTTTCTTTCTTCAGTCGAAAAGAAATTAGGGTTTTTGATGAAAACATTCCAGGATTTTTCTCCATATAGTGGACTTCACTGGGGTTCAACGGGTTGAAGGTCCAAATGTCAGTTTCAGTGCAGCTTCAAAGAGCTCTACATGATCCCAGACGAGGAATAAGAGTCTTATCTAGAGAAACCATCGCTCATTTTCTAAAAAAAAAAAACCCACAAATGCTCATCTTGCACTGCTCTGAGATGCACCACGCATTACGTAATCACGTTGGAAAGGTCATGCGTGACGTAGACGGAAGTACCACGGTAGGGCGAAAAAAGCACTCATTTTCTCCTCCAGCTTCAAAATCGTCTGACATCGTTGTTTTACCTTTTTTTGTAAAGGTCGCTTGTTCTAAACACTTGCTTGGTACTTCCACCTACGTCACATGTGACCTTTCCAATATGATTACATAATCGCAAGAGCAATGAAAGATGAACATTTGTGGTTAAAAAATATATACATTTTTATTTCTTTTAAAAAATGTCAGATGGTTTCTCTAGGTAAGACTCGTATTCCTCGTCTGGGATCATGTAGAGCTCTTTGAAGCTGCACTGAAACTGACATTTGGACCTTCAACCCGTTGAACCCCAGTGAAGTCCACTATATGGAGAAAAATCCTGGAATGTTTTCCATCAAAAACCTTCATTTCTTTCTGACTGAAGAAAAAAAGACAAACGTCTTTAATGATATGGGGGTGAGTAAATTATCAGGAAATTTTAATTCTGAAGTAAACTAATCCTTTAACCCTGTAAAGCTGGATTGTATAACACGCTATATAAATAAAGGTGACCTGACTTGACAAGCAAAAATGATTTTAATTTGAGCATTTAAGTAGTGAAATCTACTTCGAATTCGATTACATCATCCGTCATACATCTTTATGTCACTTCACGGGAGTGGATGGGCGCTAAAGTGTTCTTTTGGCGCCGTTTGCTTGTTTTATTTCTATGATGGATGGAGATTATCTGCAGAATCGTTGGTAATGTCGTTTTTCACCAGGAATTACTCTGTTAAATGTAGGGTAGGCAATTTTTTCATTTTCATGTTATTCTGGTTGAAACTGGTTCATATCCTGATAGCAATAAATAACAAAAGTGATCTAAATATTAAAAAACTGTGGAAGTCTCGGAACCAAAAAAATGTTCGTCCAATCATTGCATTCAGTCCGAATGTCCTACCTGTCTGTCAACATATGTATTTCTATACTTCCACGCACCCTGCTCTCGCAGACATCACATGACATCAGCTCTTTCCATAAGGCCATGCAGAGTTATACACAGACAGTCACCGAGCACCGCTAACAAACAGCAGCCGCCTTTTACAGTTCCTTCTGAACCAAATCAGCAAGCTTATGCTGCGTTCATGCCATGTCATAACTGTAATTACAAGATGGCAACCCGTGACATTCTACCCGGAGCTGTTCACGTCCTCAGACTCAGATTTATGCGTTTTCTGGCAACACTATCAATGGCAAAATTAATCTGCAGCAGTCAGGTGGTACATGTAAGAGCTCTCTAAGTTGTTTACATTCATTATTATTGTAATGTTATGTGCTTTGAGACATGAGGTAATTTAAAGCTGCAATATGTAATATTTTCTGTCCACTAGAGGTCGCTAGAGGCCTATTCAAAACAAAGGCGTAGCTTGATGATGGCAAGTTTGAGCGCAGAATCTTGGGACATGTCCACCTAAACGGCCGGTGGAAATAATCAGGATAGGACTCAGGAAGAAATCATGTTCATGGATGTGATTACTAACGTTACTGTAGTATGAAGCAGAGCAGGAGCGAGTGTTGTGGAGCTGAACGAGGAGCTGGAGCGATTGATCAACACACTCCTCACGAGTAGCGGGACTTTTATTATGACACAGTCGCCGGCGCCGCTTCCGCTTTTCCGGTCATGAGTATGAGGAAACGCAGCTCTGTTTATCATATTAGATACATTTGAGAGTGTTGAAAATGATGTTATAACGTTACTCTGTGCGTTCGCTCGGTGACTGCTGTGAGACACTGTTACACACTGCAGTAAGATAGATCGATTTTACAATATCATATTAAATGCTGGATGGATTGTGTTGATAAATGTCATGCAATTCATTTTAAAACGTATTGTATGATGGAGAAAATATTAATATAAATATATCTAAACAGTTGTTCCCTTGTCTATTAAAACATGTAAATATTAAAGCGTCTTTGGCGTTTTATGGTTTCTACAAAATAAAACCGGAAACCGAGGGTAACGCGGGTATGACGCCATTGACAGGCGACTCCTCACACGTCCCGCAGCCTTGGTTAAAATTGCAATTTTCTCACGATTTACAAATAGTTGGAAATATTTGGGATGTTGTAGGTGTAGTGAACACAATATATAACACTGGCCTAGTGGTTTTTGGATATTTTACTGTAAAATTCTTACATATTGCACCTTTAACGCTTTGCAGACTCTGCTCTGGCTGTGCGTGTTCATGTGTTTTGGAGGAGGCGTGGCTTTGGAGACGCTCTGAAGGAAGAGTGGGATCACACGCTTTATTGCTAACCTCTCCGAAATTGCCTACCCTACCTTAAAACATGATTATTTAAAAATAAGTTGAAATAATGCAGGCTGATGGCTTCAACAAATACACCATCGATTAACAAACGTGTAGCTCACAGTAGTCGTTGTGTCTTTAACGGTTTATAAGTTATCGTCAAAAATCAATTCCCCTATGGAGAAAATGAATGGGATTTTTACTTCTGGAACCCGACTGTTGCACTCTATAATGTAAAATTGACAACAAGCGTCAACAGATTTCAAAGAAATTCACATGATGTATTAATTGCATGTGTTTGTTAACTTTGACAGCCCTAATACCAATTATCTGATTGGATCAAACCAAGACCATAAAAGACCATGGTTGCATAACAACCACTCACTTCATCTTCTTTGCAGTTGGTTTTTTACTGGGCGTGAGGCTTTTATGCCTCTCTTTGTGTTTCTCCATCATGGCTCTCTCTATTTTTCCTTTTTTGAGTTCTTCTCTCTCTGCACCCATCCTCTCTGCCGGCTGCATCCCAGAGCTTGCCGTGTGTGGGTGATCTTTATCCATGTGCTCTCTGTGAGGCTGAAGTTTTTCCAGAATTGCTCTGTCCGTGTGCTCTCGGTCTATTCTGTTGTGCTGCTGCTGCTGCTGCTGCTGCTGCTGTTGCTGTTGCTGTTGCTGTTGCTGCTGCAGCAGGTTGGAGGTCAGTCCTGCTCGCTCAGGCCCCCTGTCTGTATCGAGCGATTGCGGTTTGTCCAGCCCACGTTCCTGTCTCCGATCTTTATGAGAATGTCCACGGTCCAGCTGACCTCCGTCCAGACTTAATCTCTCAGGATGATCGGAGTCAGGGTGGAGACTGCTGAGTCTATCTGAGTCGGAGTTGTCCATGTCGAAGTGGTCGTCGTCAGGCAGGTCTCTGTCTGTCCTTTCCCTTCTTTCTTTCTTGGCTGGGGGTGGGGCGGCGTACTGTTGAGCGACCTGCTGAGCCACGAGTTGAGAGTTTATCCTTGGTTTTCTGGAAGAGATGATGTTACCAGAAATCAAGTGCTTTGCCAAGTAGTGATGCCAATATATAGAGAGCAGGACAGGGTGACCTCAGGTAAAGTGGGACAGTTTCTGCTAATTTGTCACTGGTGTTTTAAAATATGCTGCCAGACGACCCTCACACAACACCGTTTCAAATACTAAAGATCGCCGCTATAATACACTGAGCAAAATGAAGAAATATTAAATACAAAAGCTTACATGTCCCATTTTACCTGCATTCATCCTAAAATGTACAGTACATTTTGGACACAAAATGCAAAAATTCTGTCATTAATTACTCACTTTCATGTCGTTCTAAACCCCTAAGACTTTCGTTCATCTTCGAAACACAAATGAAGATATGTTTAAGATAAGCTTAAATTCAATCTGTTCATCATTCAAAATTTTGGACTAAACCGCTCAATTCACATTTTTACGATCTCTTTCTGAACTTTTTGACGCGTCGAAGTGGTAGTTGCGCAGCTGTCAGTGGAGGGACAGAAATCTCTCAGATTTCATTAAAATATCTTCATTTGTGTTCTGAAGATGAACGAAAGTCTTACAGGTTTGAAACAACGTAAGGGTGAGTAAATGATTTTTGGGTGAACTAACCAAAACCAAAATCATGAAAACTATTAAAAGGGCTTATGGGAATTATAAACCCTCAAAAAATGTTAAACAAATCAAAATGACACCACTGTTTAAAAGTTTAGGGTCTGCAAGATATTTTTTGAAAGGACTAATTACCTTTATTACAAAGATGCATTAAATCGTTGGAGACTAAAGAAATGCTGTTCTTTTAAACTTTATATTCATCAAAGAATGCTGAAAAAAAATGTGGTTTCCAATAAAATATGAAGCAGCACAACTGTTTTCAACATTGATAATAATAAGAAATGTTTGAGCATCAGCTATCAGAATGATTTCTGAAGGATACGGAAGAGGATTAGGGCCAAGCAATAATAAAAAATAAATAAAACCATCTCGAGATTAAAGTTGTTAAATTTCGAGAAAAAGGTCGAGATAAAATGTTGAGAATAAACTCGTTAAATTACAAGAAAAAACTCGTTAAATTTCGAGAAAAAGGTCGAGATAAAATGTTGAGAATAAACTCGTTAAATTACAAGAAAAAAACTCGTTAAATTTCAAGAAAAAGGTCGAGATAAAATGTTAAGAATAAACTCGTTAAATTTCGAGAAAAAAACTCGTTAAATTTCAAGAAAAAGGTCGAGATAAAATGTTGAGAATAAACTCGTTAAATTACAAGAAAAAAACTCGTTAAATTTCGAGAAAAAGGTCGAGATAAAATGTTGAGAATAAACTCGTTAAATTACAAGAAAAAAACTCGTTAAATTTCGAGAAAAAGGTCGAGATAAAATGTTGAGAATAAACTCGTTAAATTACAAGAAAAAAAACTCGTTAAATTTCGAGAAAAAGGTCGAGATAAAATGTTGAGAATAAACTCGTTAAATTTCGAGAAAAAAACTCGTTAAATTTCAAGAAAAAGGTCGAGATAAAATGTTGAGAATAAACTCGTTAAATTACAAGAAAAAAACTCGTTAAATTTCGAGAAAAAGGTCGAGATAAAATGTTGAGAATAAACTCGTTAAATTACAAGAAAAAAAACTCGTTAAATTTCGAGAAAAAGGTCGAGATAAAATGTTGAGAATAAACTCGTTAAATTACAAGAAAAAAACTTGTTAAATTTCGAGAAAAAGGTCGAGATAAAATGTTGAGAATAAACTCGTTAAATTACAAGAAAAAAACTCGTTAAATTTCAAGAAAAAGGTCGAGATAAAATGTTGAGAATAAACTCGTTAAATTACAAGAAAAAAACTTGTTAAATTTCGAGAAAAAGGTCGAGATAAAATGTTGAGAATAAACTCAAATTACAAGAAAAAAACTTGTTAAATTTCGAGAAAAAGGTCGAGATAAAATGTTGAGAATAAACTCGTTAAATTACAAGAAAAAAAACTCGTTAAATTTCGAGAAAAAGGTCGAGATAAAATGTTGAGAATAAACTCGTTAAATTACAAGAAAAAAACTTGTTAAATTTCGAGAAAAAGGTCGAGATAAAATGTTGAGAATAAACTCGTTAAATTACAAGAAAAAAACTCGTTAAATTTCAAGAAAAAGGTCGAGATAAAATGTTGAGAATAAACTCATTCAATTTCAAGAAAAAGGTCGAGATAAAATGTTGAGAATAAACTCAAATTACAAGAAAAAAACTTGTTAAATTTCGAGAAAAAGGTCGAGATAAAATGTTGAGAATAAACTCGTTAAATTACAAGAAAAAAACTCGTTAAATTTCAAGAAAAAGGTCGCGATAAAATGTTAAGAATAAACTTGTTAAATTTCGAGAAAAAACTCGTTAAATTTCAAGAAAAAGGTCGAGATAAAATGTTGAGAATAAACTCATTCAATTTCAAGAAAAAGGTCGAGATAAAATGTTGAGAATAAACTCGTTAAATTACAAGAAAAAAACTCGTTAAATTTCGAGAAAAAGGTCGAGATAAAATGTTGAGAATAAACTCGTTAAATTACAAGAAAAAAACTCGTTAAATTTCAAGAAAAAGGTCGAGATAAAATGTTAAGAATAAACTTGTTAAATTTCGAGAAAAAAACTCGTTAAATTTCAAGAAAAAGGTCGAGATAAAATGTTAAGAATAAACTCATTCAATTTCAAGAAAAAGGTCGAGATAAAATGTTGAGAATAAACTCGTTAAATTACAAGAAAAAAACTCGTTAAATTTCGAGAAAAAGGTCGAGATAAAATGTTGAGAATAAACTCGTTAAATTACAAGAAAAAAACTCGTTAAATTTCGAGAAAAAGGTCGAGATAAAATGTTGAGAATAAACTTGTTAAATTACAAGAAAAAAACTCGTTAAATTTCGAGAAAAAGGTCGAGATAAAATGTTGAGAATAAACTCGTTAAATTACAAGAAAAAAACTCGTTAAATTTCAAGAAAAAGGTCGAGATAAAATGTTAAGAATAAACTTGTTAAATTTCGAGAAAAAGGTCGAGATAAAATGTTGAGAATAAACTCGTTAAATTACAAGAAAAAAACTCGTTAAATTTCGAGAAAAAGGTCGAGATAAAATGTTGAGAATAAACTCGTTAAATTACAAGAAAAAAACTCGTTAAATTTCGAGAAAAAGGTCGAGATAAAATGTTGAGAATAAACTCATTAAATTATGAGAAAAAAAGTTGTTAAATTACGAGAACAAATTCGTTAAATTATTAATTTGTTCTCATAATTTAACGCCTTTATTCTCATAATTTAATGAGTTTATTCTCAACATTTTATTTCGACTTTTTTCTCGAAATTTAACGAGTTTTTTCTCGTAATTTAACAACTTTAATCTCGAGATGGTTTTATTTTTTTATTATTGCTTGGCCCTAATCCTCTTCCGTAGAAGGATCATGTGACACTGAAAACTGAAAATTCAGCTTTGCATCACAGGAATAAATTACATTTTAAAATATATTACAATATAAATACAATCGACTGTTTTACTGCTTTTAATCAAATTAATGCAGATTTGGTGGCCATAAGAAACTGCTTTCAAAAACATTTTTATGAAATCTTACTGACCCCAAACTTTTGACCTGTAGTGTAATAATTAAAAAAACGTTAAAATATTTCAAAATATTAGAAAATGTGTATTGTCTATTGTTAAAGGCTGTCATTATAGAACTGATGGGAGGGGGAGCAACTACTTCTGTTTGGAAAAATGACATGGTTATTGACCAATGCAGATACTCTCAAATGGCAATTACTTGGCTGATGTATCTTTATAATTCAATATAAATAATTCCAACACATGGAATGTCATGTCTCAAAATTCTCAATACTACATCATAATGGCACAGCAGAGAGCATTGACAGATCAATTCTGGGCTTAAATGAGTCAGGGGTGTATTCTAGAAACACTACTTCTCTGAACAAAAGAGTGAAATATAGTCACAGTAAATATTCATGACAACTGAAAAACTACTTTGACCATTTTTTGCATTATTATAGGTGTGTGGTCCACTCTACAGCACGATACTGGGTTTCTGTGCGGGTTTGTTTGTGTGGTACTAGGGATGCACCAATGCAGGGCCAATTATATCCTGTCAATCAAAACTAAGTGTAAATGTTTCAGACTGCAACTCATATACTGTGTGTTAAGAAAATGTCTTGTGTAGAATCTAGGGCTGTCTAAGTTAATGCGACAATAACGCATTATAAATATAGTGACATTAAAGCGGACTATATTCGACCCTATGAATCACGCGTAGTTCAAGCCAGGGTTGACAGGTCCACGGTTTGAAAAAGTCTCAGCTTCCAATTTCTGTCCATTTTATCACAAAATTCAAACATTAAATGGTGTTTTGATGCTCTTAAATGTGACGTGACAGATCGCTTTAGCGCGAGTCATCTCTTCCTCTTTAATATAAGTTATACCACAAAAAAACATGCATGAACATCAGAAGGTATGTTGAGAGATACAGTACAGAAATGTGTCACGTCTCATGTAATTGCTCAGCGTTTCAACCACGGAACGACTTTAATAAAACAGCTCGTAAACAATGGCTACGTTTACATGCACCCAAATAATCCATTTGTAATCGGATTGACGGCTCAATCGGATTGAAAAACATAAATGTAAACACCTTAATCGATCCGATTGAGCTCAATCCGAATTAAATTTCGATCAGATTAGAAGGAGTAGTTTATTCCTTTTCTAATGCAATCCAACAGCAAAAAATGACTATGTAAACGCTTGAATCTGACTACTTTCTCAATCGTATTCAGAAGTCTCTGGGGCACATGTGCAGTGCAATGTTGCAAAGTGCAAAGACGTTCACGTCTTTAGTTGTAAAACCATTGCTGATTTATGAATGTGTATGCCAACAGGGCAAAAATAACGATGAGCTCTGGTGGTGTCACGTCCATGGTTGTCTCCGCAAGTGCGATTGATATGACGTCACATGCAGAGCACGTGCACAAAAGTTTTAATTGGAATGTATATAAAACACATATTTCAATCAGATTACAATGCTTAGAGTACATATAAACAGATCTGCAATCGGATTCAATTCATTCGGATTGATGAAAATTGGTGCATGTAAACATAGCCAGTGTCACATAAAGTTGCATTTACCTCAGGAAAGTTATCCAATGTTTACAGTTTGTTAGTTTATCATGAAGACAAGCGTTTATGAAAACTACCTTATGTGCAACTATGTAGTGTACAAACATTTTAGTATTTATTTTAGTGTAATTATTATATCTAAAAATAAATAGCAGTTGAATACAATAGTTTGGGCTCTGTCGTTCATTTTAACCTCTAATATTATAGTAATCTACCAAATGAGAGGGTTCTCTGTATAGTTTACAGCATTAGTTGGGAGAGATTTTGTTCCTAAAGAAAACCAAACTATCAGTATCGGCAAATGCCATTCTTAATAATCGGCTATCGGTATCGTCTGAGAAATTTAGTGGTACCCTGCTGATTCCCTCAGCTGTTGCTACTCTGGTGTAGATGACACTCACTCAAGTCAGCAATAAACCCGGCCTCATCAAACAACCTCTCTACAAGAGAGCACAGACTGATCCTGTAGCTTCAACAAAGCTAGAAAAATCAACATTCAAGCATGCAATTTATGCCGAGATAAGATGCCAGCGTACTTCACACCGTGCACAATACATGAAAAGACTGTCACTTTGGCAGAGATATAAACACCTGCGACAGAGCCAGAGTGCACTAGCCACATTCATCCCACTGGAATATTTGGCTGAAAACAGGTAATGGAGCAAAACTTAAAAGGATAGTTCACCCAAAAATGAAAATTTGATGTTTATCTGCTTATGTAGGTGACTTTGTTTCTTCAGTAGAACACAAATGATGATTTTTAACTCTAACTGTTGCAGTCTGTCAGTCTTATAATGCGTGTCAATGGGAACTCCATCTATAAGAGTCAAAAAAACATGCACAGACAAATCCAAATTAAACCCTGCGGCTCGTGACGACACACTGATGCCCAAAGATACGAAACGATCAGTTTGTGCGAGAAACCAAACAGTATTCATCTCATTTTTCACCTCTAATACACCACTATGTCCAACTGCCTTGAGCATCCGGTGTGTGAGGTCAAAAAACGCGCTCTGATGATGGAAGTGATCTCTTGCGCTTTGCTTCAATGAGTGCGAGAGATCACTTCAGCTGTCAGAGAGCGATCAGACCTCACTAACCGGATGTGCAGGGCATTTGGACATAGTGGTGTATTAGAGGTAAAAAAATGATATAAATACTGTTTGGTTTCTCACACAAAACGATCGTTTCGTGTCTTTGGGCATCAATGTGTCGTCACGAGCCGCAGGGTTTAATTTGGATTTGTCTGTGCATGTTTTTTTGACTCTTATAGATGGAGTTCCCATTGACACGCATTATAAGACTGACAGACTGCAACAGTTAGAGTTAAAAATCATCATTTGTGTTCTACTGAAGAAACAAAGTCACCTACATCTTGGATGCACTGGGGGTAAGCAGATAAACATCAAATTTTCATTTTTGGGTGAACTATCCCTTTAAAAGGATATGGTGTTTCTTTCATGATCGGTCAATTTCAAGAGCAGTCCTTTTGAAAAAATATGAATACTTTGCAAATACATTGGGGTTTTAAACATCTGAGACCATTTTTTTTTCATTAGAATTATTAGAATAAAATTGTAAGTTGAATTTAAAAAATTTCATAATGTTTTTGAGAGTTGTCCAGCAAGAACCTAATGTTTGAGTGGAAGCATCTGATATTTTGTACAGAGGAGTTTTTTGCTTATTTGATTAGTGACCTAGAAATAGTGTCAGAAATATCCCCACTGTATCTCATTATCCACTATTGGGACATCTGAAACATAATTATACACTGCCATCTGTGCTTTGCTTTGCAAAACAATTGCACACATACTGATTATCAACTCCAAATTTTTTAAATGCATTCTTCTTCAACATGGGCCTATATATCTGATTTTTAATTTTACAAACAGATCCCTTTCCTACATCAAGCCATAGGCGCCAACCGTACCCTAAACTCGAACACATAACGTCATCAATGTGATAGCATCAGTGCATTAGTGACCACAGCCATACATCAAGCTGCAAAAAACAGAAGAGCGTTTCATATTTTGCACAGTATCAGAGTGCATAACAAAACAACGTCGCACTAACAAACCATAGACGTTTAATGCCATTTTTCATTTCCTACAGGATCAAATAATGGGACCAGGATTCATCCATACCAGCCGGATCCTGCCGCCTGTCCTAGAGTGTCATTGAAATTCTACAGGAATCAAATGACGTCAGCATGGATAAAGACACAATCCACATCAACAAGTCACAATATCAATTTTGACATCCTCACTGCATGCATGTGCAATGTGTTTATGATGGCTGTGAGCTGCAGTGTGTCACTTTACCTTGTAGATGTACCTTTCCGCACATCACATATACTGCATTTGAATGCCTCTGCACTGTTTTTGAAGGTGCAGACGCTACAGTCCCAAAATCCGTTGTCTGCAGAGGGCTTGGCTTGTCTTTTTGGCCTGCAAGATTTAAAGAGGAAATGGTTAGGGTATTTAAATAGCACGCTGCACCCTAATTAGTGCAAGTGTCATCATATGCACTTAATTCTGCGTGCTGTGGAGGAAGAGCCTGTCCTTTACAATCACACAATAACACTTGCAATTTGACGATCTGGCATGTTTAAAGGGTAAACAGGCTTTATCTGGTGAAAAAAGGCGAAGGAAAAAGAAGAGAGGAGGCGTTTCCTAAATTCCCTTTGTCTAAAGCTGGATACCGGGAGTCAGGCAAGGCTCCGTATCCGCCATGGCTGCGCTTTTTTCCGTTAAATCCGACCAGGAAAAATAAGTAGACTTCAACCGCGATACGCGGCAATTCTTCAGTGTACACGAACGCGCGAGATGCTTTACAAAAACACAGAGCAGATGGGATGTTTCTATACCTGGATGGGCTTTTCTTGTCGCCCATAATGGGAGAAACACCGTCTTCCAGAGGAGGGGGCTTCTGTAATGTACAGTGTGAGCTCCAGACAGAGCCGCTGCTGCTGTTATCGCACACTTGCACTCGCTGACCGCTGCAGCGCGAGGCGTCGGTCCGTCACGTGACCCCGCCCTTGGCCAATCACAGCTTGCGCACGTTTAAAAGTCTAAATGTTTTATAAATACAATTTGTGCTCATTTGAAAACTATGAATAACAAAAAATAAAGCGTGATAAATAAATGATGGTATGTTTTATAGGATATACCGAGATATACAGTTAAGTTCAAATAAAGCCACACTGAAAAATATAAAAAATGGGCATCAAAATGTATTTTAAACCTATGTATTATTAAACCTATTATTAAACCTATATATATATATATATGCCCTCCAAAAGTTTGGAAACACCCCTGGCAAAGTGTGGTTTTGGACGATATCAGCATAAATCCTTCTCATTTTTTGGTGCAAATACATTAAAGTAACTTGACATTATCATTGAAGACCAGCAATAATAATTTTCATTTTGATTACATAATAATGGCAATATATACATGTCAAAGTCAGTCATGCCCCTTTGCCAGCTGTGATGCTGGTTACTGGTTTAAACTTGGCCCAGGTTTGCAAAAGATGTTTGGGTCAGCACACCTTAATAGCTTCAACAATTGATTGCCAATTAAGTTTAGAATACAATGAACCAATCAGAACCCAGTTTAGGTCAGATAGCTGCTAATGCTGGATATTTTGAATCGAAAATTTACGTTTTTTTCTATGTATAAACTGTTTATGTAATAAAAATGTTTTTGTAGTTTGTGTTGTCCCTTATCAGTGCAAAATTATCACAAATTAAAAAGGATGCAATGTCCAAAACCCCACTTTTCTAGGGCGTTTCCAAACTTTTGGAAGGCAGTGATATATATATATATATATATATATATATATATATAACTTAAACCTGCCTAAGATGGTTTGCTGGTCTCCCAGTCTAGTTTATCTGCAGAAAAAAAGAAGAAGAGATTTTAATTTAAATTGAAAAAATAAATATTTAACTTAGTAAATTTGTTACTTAGTTAAATTAGTATTTAACTTAGTAAATTGTAAATTGTAAATTTACTATTAAGTAAGTAAATTTGTAAATTGTAAATTTGTCATTGTAAATTTGTAAATTTGTCATTGATCTTGTGACTTTGCACAAAAGATCAGATGCTCTTTGGATCATATTAAATCATGATCATCAAGTTTTGCACAACTTATTTTTGTGATTCAACTTTTCACTTAGGCATAATTGTTATAATTTTCTAAGGAAAAAAATATGTAGTAGATTATAAAATGACAGCAAAACCTCAGAATCAGATCCACACACTCTTCTGTAGCACTTTATGAGAATTCAGATGTCATTTGCAGTTTTAAAGAAAACACACAAGTTTAATCCACCCACTTCAAATTTGCTTTCTCACTCTTTTGTAATTTCAGTGGGTACTTTCATGTGCCCATGGGTCCAGTTAGGGATACAAATGTGAGCAATATAAGAATTTCAAATATCTCACAAAGACACTTCAGCCCATAGTTTATGTGTTTTAATGTATGTATTTGTGTGTGTGTGTGTGTGTGTGTGTGTGTGTGTGTGTGTGTGTGTGTGTGTGTGTGTGTGTGTGTGTGTATAAACTCTATTTGTTGGATCACAGAGGAGCAATTTACACTGTTTAGGTGTAATGGAGAAGAGAAGACACAATTAAAAAGAGAAATGTTGGTTGTAAAGGTAATAGTTGTAAGGTGTAAATGGACAGTATCGCACATGAGTGCACAATTAGCTTGAAAAATACTGCCACTGTGATTTTTTTTTAATAATAAAACTTTTTAATAGTGCATATGAGTCATTCCACGAAACCAGTATGATTTGAGTCCCTCTGACCTTTTTCAGTGTATTTTATCTTTTGGGTCACCAAAATATATTTTTAAAAGCTTTTTGTATTAATTGAAATGTCTTCTTTAATAATGTTTAAAAACATGACATACATTTTATCTTTATATTAGAAATTATTTTGTTTTTTTCATTTGACACCACCTATCTTGTCATGTCCCTCAAGGCCTTCTATGAAAGTGTACTTGGGATGTGAATAATAAAATGAGAAAAAAGTCCATTCATTTTGCCATTCCCATAAATATCCATCTGTGCTTTTTTGCTGCAATGTTTTTTTTTTTTCTAAGTAAATTCATGATTATTCATTAAAATCACATCATTACCTCAGTAACCCTTCAACCCCGTTGCACAAACCATAATGAACTGATACTTATGTGACATCATTAATAGGAAGTGACATCATAGAAGTCTTCTGAACAACATTGTGAGCAAGTTACCACCTTCTTTAATAATTATAACTAAATTATGTTGTGAAATTGTGTTTGTTAAGCTTAACAACTCAACCCTGTTACATCAATTAAAAGACAGAAAAGTATTACTTGTGAAAATTATCTTTGTTATTTCAACATTATTCATGATTTCTTAATATCATGCATGCCATGCGCTCTCCATTTATTGACTAGATTTAGAGCAGTGGCCAATTTGGGCAAAAAATCACAACCCCGTCACACCTACATTTTTATTATTTTTTTTAAGTTTATGAAAAAGTCATTTAAAGTTAGTTGAACTCTGTCTGAAATGTTCAAAGCAATCATAAGAATACTGATTTTAGTTCAAATTCTGAAGCCTTTGATCAAAAATGATGAGGTTTCTGTCACAAAAAGTGCCCATTTCAGGCTTTAGTTTAGCAAAAGTGTGAGGATTTTATGTAACTTTTATATTTGCGATTACTGAATTAGTGTGAGGGACATCTGAGTAATAGGAAAATGTTGATTTTATCACAAATACATTTTATAATAATAATCAGAGAGCTCCCATAGTGTCCATAACTTCAATTAATGACCAAAAATAATAGGGATTTGATCCCTGAGATGGGAAAATATGTTTTTCTGGAAGTCATTAATGTTGTGGGGTGTTCAGAAAAGTAACACATTTTGGTAAAAAATCTTACCGGTTTCGTGGAACGACTCATATACTGGCTCCCTCTGCTTAGCTTTTAATTTACAGTCTCTTGCAAATATATTCAGATAAATTAATTGTTTAATTTCACTATATTACATGTTCATATTTAGCACCCTGCTCTCCATTTGACAATAATTAAGTTCTGAGATCCAAAATTCTTATGCAATTTTATTCCTCAATGATATTCTTCATCACAGGGTAGGCCTGTTGATAAGTGCAACCTAACAGGCAAGACATAACAGATCAAAACCAACCAGAACTGCTTTATTATGCACTGAGAAATCACTGCCTCAGCCTAAATCAGCACCAACTAATTATGTACACTATAAATGTTACAAGTTCTACTTGTAATATCACCTTCAAAGATTTATTTAACGTTGACGGATACATATGAGTTACAGTTTACGATTTAAAAGATTGTTTCTTGCTCCTCTATGCCAGAACAGTTTTCATAAACATCCAGATCTGGCGCATGCGCAGTAGCAGCAGTCGGGCTGTGACGTCACCGGCGCCATATTAAAGATTTGCTGCTGTTTTCTCCGTGTTGCTGTTGCCATCTTTCTGTTTCCAGCTGGACTCAGAGAGACCAGAGAGTAGCAAACATACCTCCACAATGGAAATCGACACACTCCTGGGAGCCTTCAGAGGTACCGTTAACAAATAATGAATAACAGAAAAGGTTTGGCAAATTCGTTAGCTTGTAAGCTAAGCTAGGAAAGCAAATTAGCAGCCAATGCTAGGTGCTGGTCATGCCGGAAAAAGCATTAAATATCACTAATAAACGATATAGATTGATTCTCAACAATACACAGAAAATGTGTTTGAGTTGATCTTGTAGATGTACCGCGTCGGAAGTTGATAAAGTCCTCTGCTATCCGGGAACAGACAGAAAGCCGGTTAGCTGTGAGCTACACTGCTGTTGCTGTGAGCTCAGAATACTCTGGTTTAGTCGCTTGTTTACTCTCTGAAACTTCTTACTTGCATTAACTTAGCTGCACAGTCAGCAAAAAAAGTTTGTCGGGCGCTTTTTCCTGTGACTTAACTTTGTAGAGGAGTCTGCAACAGAAATATCCATTTTAAAGTGCTTCATTGGCATTTTTCATACAAAATTTCCGCATGAATTCACTCTACAAGTAAAGACAGGCAATAACAAGTAAAATAAAATGTCAGTAATTTTCATAAACATTCCACAGGGCATTATTGAATCATGATTGTTTACTGTGTTGTTCACTGTAGATTTCGAGAAGAAAGGAGAGAAAGAAACCTGCCCGATTTTGGATCAGTTTCTATCGCATGTTGCAAGAACAGGAGAGACCATGTAAGTCCAGCACTCTCACAGAATCAAGGGTTCGTTCATCCAAAAATGAAATTTCATTAATTTCTCACACTCATGTCATTCCACAACTGTAAGAGCATCCTTCATCTTTGGAACACAAATTAAGATATTTTTGATGAATTCCAAGGTTATCATTCATGGAAAGCAATATAACTAGGTCAGAAATGTTGTAAAGACCTCATTAAAATAGTCAACGTGACTACAGTGGTTCATCCTTAATGTTATGAAGCGACAAGAATACTTTCTGTGCGTAAAAACAAAACAAAAATAACGACTTTATTTAACAATTTATTCTCTACCCTGTCAGACTCTTAGGCAGTGCAGCGCTTCCGTGTTTACGTCCAACCGCCAGCTCAGTATTGACCAGCTCCTGCGTCAGCATCACACACATGCGTCGTGCTGCCAATACTGAGTTGGCATTCTGACGTAGAACCTGGAAGCGCTGCAACGAAAATAGCATAGGCGATTGACGGGAGAGACAAATTTGTTGAATAAAGTTGTTTTTATTTTGTTTTTGTGCACAAAAAGTATTCTTGTCACTTCATAACATTAAGGTTGAACCACTGCAGTCATGTTGACTCTTTTAATGATGTCTTTAATACCTTTCTGGAGCTTGAATGTGGTAATTACTAGGGCTGGGTATTGACAATTTTCATGATTCGATTACGATTTCGATTCGATATCGATTATTTTGGATGTAGTATTTCAGTTACAGTACATAGCAAATTTTCTAGAGGAAAAAAAATCTCTCAGCTAATGCTGTAAACTACACATGGAGTCAGTTGGTACTACTATAATAATATTGATGGTTAAATTAACTTATTTATATACAAACACCTAAATTACACTCAATGATGTTTTTATTATTTTAGAATTACAGAATTACATAATCATATTTCTACTCCAATTCGGGTTTTTTTTAAATATAAACATTTAAATCGCGGCTGTCAAAACTGATTTATTCAAACATGCATTAAATATTGGAGAACATTAATGAATATGTAACGGTGCATAGCTATATTCATCAGAATGCTGCTTTCTAGAGTTCACTTTTCTAGCTGACTAATGAGTTTATGGTCACTGAATGTGTTTTTCGGAGGTAAATGTGACGTTACGTGACATTGTTTACAAGCTGTTTTATTGACGTCTTTCCGAGGTTGAAACACTGATTGAGCGATTACACGAGACATGATACGATTTCAGTAAGTTGTACTGTATATTTTAACATGCCTTCAGATGTTCATGTTTATTTCACCTGTAACTGGTATTAAAGCGGAGGAGAGGATGATCACATGCTTCTCTTTAACTGAGGCGCTAAAGCGATCTGTCACGCCACATTAAACAGCGGCAAATCGGTATTTATGTTTTGAATCTCGTAATAAGATGGACGTCATTTGAAATCTGAGACTTTGCTTCATATCAAAAGTAACAAAGCACAAAGATTATTGTGATTTATTGGATGGGAGGCGCTACATATTCTGCTCACTCATCAACTGAAAACAGACTAGACTAATCGATTCTTGGTATTTAAGAATCGATATCGGTTCGTAAAAATGAGAATCGATTTAAAATCGAGAAATCTATATATTTTTTTACCCAGCCCTAGTAATTACGTTGCTTTCTATTGAGGATAAAAACACTTTTGATAAAAACAATCTTGGATTTCATCAAAAATATCTTAATTTGTGTTCTGAAGATGAATGAAGGTCTTACGGGTTTGGAACGACATGAGGGTGAGTAATAAATGACAGAAATTTCAGGTGTGTCCCAATTTGCGTACTTATGCACTATTCTATGACGTTTTTAAGTATAAATAGTGTGAGTAGTGTGTTCACACAGAAAATTCCCAAAAAAAAGAGTGCACTTTAAATACCCGGATGATGCACTAAATTAACGGAAAATTAACATTTTTGGGTGAACTAACCCTTTAAATGCACTTTTGTTTATGCTATTGTCGAAAGAATATTGCTTTATTCACAAGTATTTTAAAGTCAGCATGAAACGGAAGTTGCAATAGAGAATATGAAGCTACATCACACTGCGTTGCATTCTGGGGCGGTGTCTCCATCTT
This sequence comes from Megalobrama amblycephala, assembly GCF_018812025.1. Taxonomy (NCBI): domain Eukaryota; kingdom Metazoa; phylum Chordata; class Actinopteri; order Cypriniformes; family Xenocyprididae; genus Megalobrama; species Megalobrama amblycephala. The sequence goes on from NC_063067.1 coordinate 31,963,504, forward strand.
AAAAGGCTTGCCATATGCAAAATTAATACCGATGTTCTGGTTTTTACTTTAAATTAAATATTCACGTGCTTCATGGCATCATTTGCAGGGAAGAGAAGCTATTTTATTGTATTGCATATAGGGATGGACTGAATGATAATGTAAGTACTCACTATGAAAATCAGAATTGAGTTATTTTTTTATGGGATATTGCAGTATTTTAAAAGACTTATCCATGCACATTATTTAAATAATAATAATAATAATGTTCCCTTGTAATCTTTTAATCTAAAGCATTAACTTCCCATCCCCCTGACAAAGACATCTCTTCTCTGATACCGTGTGCACCGGCGTGAGGGCGGGACGATAGTAATTAGTGATGTGAAACCAAGGCTTTCTGAAGCGTTTGAGACTTTCATCAAATTGTGCCGAAAAATGGTTCATTACTCGAAACTTTTAACACAGTGCGCATTAGTGACATCTGGTGGTCAGGCTTGTTTTCTCCACCATATGTAACAAATCATCGCGGAGCAGATCTGCGGCTTGAAAAAGCATGAAACCAAACAAAGCTTCGGAAGTCCGTGACATACGGAATCACTTGTCTTGGATCAATACAGTTCTTTTTAATCTAATCTAATCTCATATAAATTAATCTGTGACAATGAGACCACAACTCGTGTGTAGCCTGGCCAATAGATTCACATATTGATCAATCATATAAAATATGCAATGATGTGATAATTGACGTGAGTAGTTGAAAAATTTTTTTGGGTGAGCTGTTTAACCCTTATGTTCTGTTCAGTATCTCTGAGACCCCAGCAATAAAACATGAATAAATGCATTTTCCTTTTATGCATCAAGTGAAGCGCCAATTTTTTCAAATCAGCTGTCCCGACTTTCCGATACTGCATGACGTTCAAAGCTTCAAACGTCATCAATCACGTGGTATTGTCATTTCGATACAAGCATCGGTAGTGTGTGTGATACAATAGTGCTTTGAAAACTGTTTCACTCGGATATACGTCACAATAGAGAGGAAAAGGCGTTCATAATTTTCTTTTCATGCTGACTTTAAATGCGATTTTACCCATTCAGAGTGTGTTGTTAGTAGAGAAGTTTCTAAATTCCTTTATTGAATTGCCCATTTCATCATAGGCATTATTTAATCATGTACAACGTTCCTCAGCATTCAGTGGTCTCAGTTTAAAAACTACTTCCTCTTCAAACTGGAGAAAGTGATGGATGATTTTAAAGCCTCATGTCCAGAGCAACGGGGACCTGCCAATCCAAACGTTGAGTACATTCCCTTTGAGGAGATGAAGCAGAGGATTCTCAAAATCGTCAACGGATACAACGGGTAAGAGACTCCAGACGTATTCCACAGTTCTTCATAGAGATGGGGAAAAACACTGATACAGTATCTTGATATTTTGAGTGGGGCTATTTTATTAATACATGGAGGCCAAGTATTAATTGATTCAGGGCCTGAATTTTAGCTCAGGATTGCGATTATTGTGCATAAATGCGGGGAATAATGATTCGTTCTCTCAGCTGTAATTTCGCAATCAGCACGAGTAAATAATTTCTCTCTCGGACACACACAGTGAAGGAAGCGCATTCTCACATAATATGAGTTGTAAAAACAAATACATTGGCTTGAAATGTGCAAAAAATGATTTGACAACTGTAATTTCTATTAAAATGTCTAAAATGTGAGGAAAGAAATATTGAACGAAGGAGATGGATACGAAGACGTGAAATGAACAGACTGAGAACTTTATCTTATTAGATAAAAACGTATATGGACAAAGTTTTCCTTTGAGGACATTTGCAGTTGAAAAAGGTAATCGCTATGCATTTTATTGCAATACTCAGCATATCGCATGATGTTTAAAATCACAATATTGTATTGTGGCTTAAAGGGATAGTTCACCCCAAAATTTTGTCACCATCAAGATGTTCCAAACCTGTATGAGTTTTTTTTTTTTTTTTTTTTTTCTTCTGTTGAACACAAAAGTAGATATTTTAAAGAATTTTGGTATCCAGACAGTTAACAGCACCCATTGATTTCCATAATAGGAAAAAAAAATACTATGGAAGTCAGTGGGTGCCATCAACTGTCTGGATGCCAAAATTCTTTAAAATATCTACTTTTGTGTTCAACAGAAGAAAGAAACTCATGAGGGAGTAAATGATGACAATTTTCATTTTGGGCGATCTATCCCTTTAAGAATCATGATAATATTGTATCATGGGGTCTCTGGTGATTCCCACCCCTAGTTGTTTAGTTCCTCTGTGAAAATATTAAAATTTAAAATGATTTTTTTCCCTTCAGGATTCCTTTCACTATTCAGCGTCTTTGTGAGCTTCTTACTGAGCCGAAAAGAAACTACACAGGAACAGACAAGTTCCTCAGGGGTGTGGAGAAGGTATGATGCATTTAAGGAAATGAACAATTCTTTGGGAACAGATTATTTGTAGTTGATAATTAAGGCAGATTAAAACTCTCTACTCGGTTAAAAACAAGTATAATTTATTTTTTTTCCAGAATGTGATGGTGGTCAGTTGTGTGTATCCTACCTCAGAGTGAGTTAAACTCTCTTTCTGCTCTATTTTCCGATTTTTGTGAGTGGGCAGCTTTCGATATATCAGCTTTTTGTAATGTTTTTAAAAACCGCTCCACTGTCCTTAATACCATTATGCATCTTTTATTTTTAAAGGAAAAAAGGGTCAGGTTGTGTGAACAGAATGAATGGTGTCATGTTCCCTGGCAACACTTCAGCTTTTCCAGATAGGTGAGTTTATCGCTTTAACCACCATTGTGCAAACTTTGAAAATTGCCTTATGGGTCACTAAACCAATTCAGTTTGAAATGTTAGTGCAGATATTAGTAGATGAACCTAATTTTACTGTCTGATGGTTTGATGTTTCTTTGATTGTCTGTGATAGAAATGTGAACGGTCCAGGAACACCCAGGCCACTGAACAGACCAAAACTCTCCTTGTCCAGCAGTGTAGCTACCAACGGCCTTCCTGACAGCACAGAAAGCAAAGAACAGGTCTCTGAGCAATCGGAGAGAACAGTCAAGTAAGTGCCAAATGCCAATGTGTGCATTAGAGTTGCGCGGATCAGCTCTAACGTCACCCGAACCTGCTGTTAAAAATAAATCATCCACCCGCCATTCACACAAACCTATGATTTTCTCTGATTTAGATATCCGCACCTGACCCACACAATGATTCAAATTCTCCGTGTTAAGCGTGATGATATGGTAACATATTACACTGAAGTAGGGTGCTTTTAAAGGGTTAGTTCATCCAAAAATGAAAATGTCATTAATTACTCGCCCTCATGTCGTTCCACAACCGTAAGACCTTCGTTCATCAATTAAGACATTTTGATGAAATCCGTGGGTATCTGATCCACGCACCTTTTGACGTCCAGAAAGGTAGTTGAAAACATGGTTAAAATGGTCAGTGTGACTACAGTGGTTCAACCTTAATGTTATGAAGCGATGAGAATACTTTTTGTGCACAAAAACAAAAGAAAAATAATGACTTTATTCAACCGTTTGAACCATTTTCATACGTAGTGTAGGCTTTCTTGTTTACGTCTGAATGCCAACTCTGTATTAGCTGAAGCTGAACATGTGAGCAGCACGACGCATGCATGTGATGCCGACATCCGGCCAATAATGAGCCGGCATTCGGACGTAAACAAGGAAGCCTGCACTGTTCACTACGTATGACAACAAATTGTTGAATAAAGTCGTTATTTTTGTTTTGTTTTTGCGCAAAAAAATATTCTCATCACTTCATAACAGTAAAGTTGAACCACTGTAGTCACATGGACTATTTTAACCATGTTTTCAACTACCTTTCTGGACGTCAAAAGGTGCAATGACGTTGGTGCTTAAGTGTGGATCAGATACCTGCGGGTTTCATCAAAAATATCTTAAATTGTGTTCTGAAGATGAATGAAGGTCTTACGGGTGTGCAACGACATGAGAGTGAGTGACAGAATTTTCATTTCTGGGTGAACTAACCCTTTAAATGAACGTTTGTCTTTGGCAAAATTACACAGGCTGGATTTAGGCTTTATTTGTTTGTCATATTCAGCACTTCACACCCGTTACATTTGAAATACCCAGCGCTTGATTGGTCCTGGTTAACTACTTCACTAAAACGCTCCCAAACTATACTTTTCCTTCCTTATGTTTTATTTTTAATTCCCCTTTTTGAAATTTCACTCTGCTCTGTTTTGCCTCCATTGCTGCTTAAACAACTGGACTCCACAACTGCGTAGCTTTGAGAGTCTGCAAATTAGTGCCTGTTGAAAAATTCAGCTTTAAACACATTAATATTTCTTTCATTATGTTGGATCAGAATAATTTCTTTTAAGCTTGTGTATATATTTAGTTAAAGCTGTTAAAGTCTTATTTCCCCCAAAAATGAAAATTATCCCATGATTTACTCACTCTCAAGCCATCCTAGATGACTACCTTCTTTCAGACAAATACAATCGGAGATATATTTAAAAATATCCTGGCTCTTCCGAACTTTATAATGGCAGTGAATGAGGGGGCACGATTTTGAAGTAAAAAAAAGTGCATCTTTCCATCGCTAAAGCACTCCACACTGCTCCGGGGGTTAATAAAGGCCTTCTGAAGCGAAGCGATGGGTTTTTGTAAAAAAAAAAAAAAAAAAAAAATAAATAAAAATCCATATTTAAAACTTTTATTAACTATAATAACTAGGTTCTGGCAGATGACGTGCACATCGTTTTGTGGCGGAAGAGTAACCCTGACCCCTGACCCCTGACCCCTGACCCCCTGATGCAACGATGATCGTGGAAGTTCAGAGGATAGAGCAAAACAATATACTGTGCAAAATCTAGGGTTTGGAAAAGCCAGGATATTTTTAAATATATCTCTGATTGTGTTTGTCTGAAAGAAGATTGTCATATACACCTAGGATGACTTGAGGGTGAGTAAATAATGGGATAATTTTCATTTTGGGGTGAACTATCCCTTTAAGTTGAGCAATATCTCATGCAGGTTTTTTTCCTTTGTGTTTTATATAATGGCCACTAGGAGGTGCTCTAGGCATGTTTTCCTTGGTTGTTTTTTTTGCCCTGAAGAGATAACATTGTTGTAGAAAACGATAGTAAGTGAAAGAGTGAGTCAGTTTTGTTGCGTTTTTAGTTCTGTGTCTTTATTAAAATCAACAGTTAATGATTTATCTCTCCTCTTTTTTTTTTTTTATTACTTGGCCGCCTGACCCGGGGATCATCCGCTGTGTCTGCGGATATAACCGTGATCCATGCATCACTAGTGTGCATGTGACTCTTGTTCTAACCGTGTAGCCCCACTGTTTAAAGACCATATGGAAGATTTAATGAATGCAGTGTTTTTGTTTTGTTTGTTTGTTTTTTATGTCTTACTAATTTCACAGCTATCGTTTTACATACTTAAATTCTTAATATTTTTTATATACTAACTTTTTGCATAATTTGACAATTTCAGAAAGTGCCGCAATAAAAAAAAAAAAATCAGTTTAACTGAAAGGATATTTACCTTTCTTATTGACGTGTTTATACAGATTTCCATATTTCCCGCTCTGAAAAGTATGATCTACGTAAATTGCGTAAATCGGAGAAAAAAATGGTTTTGGGGGGCGGAATGCTGGTTTACTGTATGATGATTGAAATCGCAAACAATTAAACAATTTACATCCTAACGATTACTAAATAAACTGCAAAATGTTACATTTTCTCATACATTTATTTCATGCACGGATTGCTCCTGACAGCGCTGCACAAGCTTGCGGCGCCATCTGCGGGACACTATTAGCATGGGTTCAAAGCGCCAAATGTGAGTAAAAATCGGCGTTGAAACGGTGTTACTCGCCAGTTGCCCGGTAACTTTTTTTTTTTTTTATGAATTTTGACAATGCATAGTGGTGAGAATGTGATATGGCTTAATGCAATTTATCAAATCGCAACGTTTGTGATGTGATCATAAATATATAATCTGACACACTGCATGTTTCAGAGTAAAGCCCAGCACTGTGTTTTCAGTTTCGATTCGCAGTAAATGCTACTCTGCAAGTGCTGTTAGATTTATAAATGATTCTCAAGACAAATGACTGTTTTTGTCAATAAAAAGAAACGATAAAGTTTCCCTGTAGTTTTACGTCAAAATAAAAGCTTAGTGGTTTAACGTTTGTAAACAAAGACATTAAGACGACCATAAATGTTAGTTTGTAATTGTGCTGTTGTTCTTTAAATAAAATGATAACTAATAATTGTTATATTAATATTAATAATAATTCTATTAATACTTTTATTATAGCATATATTGTATCATAATATATTATCATGATTATTAAATACTTACAGTGCAATAGTATGTATTGTTATATAAGATATATCATTTTTTAATCTGTAAAAAAAAAAATGCTTTTGAGGTGAAGGAAAAAAAAAACTATTGACACCTTAACTGGGGTGCAGTCACTTTATATTAATTTTAATTGATGATTTTCAAAATTAATATTAAAAAGTTTTATTTCACTATTTGTTTAGATTATCATAGTTTTAAATGTGCAGTAAGTTTATGATAGATTTTAATAGTTTAAGTTTTAAGTCTGGTCAAACAAAGGTACAACAAAATCTGTACTTAAAGCATTTGAAAGTAATAAAAATAAATGAAGGCATAATAAAAATTTCCAAGACACCTTTTGTTTAAAAAAAAAAAAAATAAAATAAAATAAAATGCTGAAATCGGTTAGTTTTAATACAAAAAGAGAACCCTTTGATATCAATAAATGCATGACTTTGGCAGTAAACTTATGGAATAAAAGCTGTGAAAACTGTAACTGTGTATTTGGAGTCTTAACCTTTTTTTTTTTTCTTTTTCTTTTTCTTTATAGAGAGTCTTCAGCATCAGAAGCAGAAGGTTCACATGTTGGTCCAGTGAAGAGTAAACATTGTGAAGATGAGGATGCAACGAACGCTGAGATACATGAAGCCAAGAGGCTCAAATTTGACAAAGGGGAAGAAGAGGATGATGATGATGATGAAGATGAAATGGAGAAAGAACCAGATGAAAAGCAGTTGTCCTGCATATCAATAGCAGAGAGCTCATCGGATCTACCGCAGTCCTCATCAGACGTCACTGCAGAGGTGAAGGATAATAAACCTGACGAATCCATCGCTGAAGACCAAGGTACGTCTTTTTTTTTTTACAGTTTCAGAACATAACCGTGTTTTGACACAGCAGACCATTGGCATACACACATAGACATATGTGGGTAGATTTTTTTTTTTTTTTTTAATGCAGTTAATGTTTTTTTTTTTTTTACATTTAATTGAAGCATCTGGAATTTTTCCATTCATTTAAAGTGTTTTGCCAGTCATCATAGTGGCTTCTGGGATGGTCAAATACTTGCTAATGTTGCAGTTGGATTATTAGCGTATGACACTGTCTTAGGCTGTTTTCAAATTTGGTTTGATTGTTTGGTCTCATTTCCCCGATGGTCTTTTTAATATCGTATTATGTGGCTCAGATCCACAATGCATTTGTATTATCAACATGAGTTCTAGCGGCAGCTGTTTACCACTGTAGCTAGGTAACCGTTCATGAGAACATGCCAAAAATGGAAAGTGCTATTTGGTTCACTTTTTTTCACTTTGTTTTTTTTTTCTAAAACTAAATCCTGACATGCACAGCGAAGGCAATTTCTGCAGACATGAGCAGCAATGAAAAATGCATTATACTATAATAGGCTTCCACATAATAAACCAGATTACTTTGTCATTTGCTAACAGTACTGGAGTTCACATAAACCCTACCCCAAAATCCCATTTTAGAGGTTTGGTGCACAGCCTCGTTTAGAAAACATACACTCGTCCCCCTCTGCCTGTCAGTCTGGTGGTGCTTACACTGGACGTTTAATATGTCTTAAAGCATATATATGCAGGATTTTAAACCTTTAAATATATCTTTCTTTACTATGGGGGTATAAAAGCAGGGAAGCCCCCCATCTGATGACTGATAAAGCCAGCTGGATTTAGTGGTGATTGTGAATGCTTTCAACAAATGGAGAGATGCTCTGCAATTATAACAGTAAAAAGTTTGGACACATTATTAATTATTACTATTATACACATTTTAGAATCTTAATGTCATTAAAACTAAGAAATAATGCACATGAAAGTATAGGAATATGACATGATTTTGTATGTTTTATGGTTATTGACGATCATTATTAATATACTTTTTGTGAAATTTTAGTTTTATAAAGAAGTTTATATTTGGATTTTTAGGACATTTGAGCCTTGTAGTGTATTTTATATATTTTGAATTGATTTTGATTGAATATATTGGTAACGCTTTACAATAAGGTTCATTAGTTAATGTATTAACTAACATGAACTATTCTTGAGCAATCTTCGTTAACGTTAGTTAATGAAAATACAGTTGTTCATTGTTTGTTCATGTCAGTTCACAGTGCATTAACTAATGTTAAGATTTTAATAATGTATTCGTAAACATTGAAATTGACATAAAGATTAATGAATGCTGTAGAAATGCAGTTCATCATTAGTTTAACTAGTGAAGATAACTAATGTTAACTAATGAACCTTATTGTAAAGTGTTACCGATGGCCTGGGTGACTAAAAATCACCATAGATACACTACCAGTTTGGAATTATGATTTTTAATGTTTTTGAAAAGTTTCTCATGCCCACCAAGGTTGCATTTATTTGATCAAAGCATACAGTAAAAACAGTCATATTGTGAAATATTATTACAATTAAAATGTTTAAAAACATTTTCTATTTAAAAACATTTTAAAATTTAATTTACTGTGATGGCAAAGTTTAATTTTCAGCATCATTACTCCAGACTTCAGTGAGGCATGATCCTTCAGAAATCATTATAATATGCTTTTAAAGCCGCAACGCCCAGTGCTTTACACAATATAAGAACATAAATAAATATATAATTATAAAAATATATATAATAAGACTATAAAAACTAGTATAAATATAAAATATCAAACCCCAAAGCACACTCAAATTTAAAAACAGACACGCATTCAGCAGAACTAATATCCACTGGCAAACTGTTCCATAACTTTGAAGCCCTTACTGCAAATGCTCCATCTTCTTTAGTTTTATATTTGGTTCTTGGAACACTCAGCAGTTTGTTAGACGAAGATCTAAGGGCTCTTTCACACAGATTGCATTTTTGCTTTGAAAAACGCGAAACTCAGGCAGTGGAATGGGGAAAAAACGCAAGGTCTGGAGACAAGTTTTAAAAAAAGTGTAACTGATTTTTACTTGAGCACCACGTTTTTTAAAACCCTATGTCATGCGTGAGACGCTGCAAAAGTCATGATGCGAACGCAGCACTCATACACGTCAGTCTAGCACGTGTTTACATAGACAAACAATGGAAAAGTAGTGCATTTGAATGGAAAACGTGTTCTGTCCCCTAAGACGTCTCACTTTCTTGTATTTGATGCTCAAAAAAACGTTACTTATTATCAATGTTGAAAACGGTTGTGCTGCTTCATATTCTTGTGAAAATGGTAATGCACTACCATTCAGAAGTTTGATGTAAGATTAAAAAAATAAATTAATAAGGTTGCATCAAATATGGTGGTAAAGACAATTGTTTTTTTTTATTTTTAATTCAAATAAAATCCTGTTCATTGAAGTTTCTATTCATCAAAGAATCTTGAAAATGTATTACAGTTTCCACAAAATATTAAGCAGCAAAAACTTGTCAACATTGATGAGAACAATTTTTAATTAATTATCAAGCACCAGTAATAATTAAGCATTATATTAGAATGATTTCTGAAGGATCATGTGACACTTGACTGGAGTAATGATGCTAAAAATTCAGCTTTGTCATCATATGGATAAACTTTCTTAAATATATTAAAATAGAAAACCGTTGTTTTAAATGGCAATGCTGTGAAATACTTGTTTTGTTTTTTTTTAAATCAAATGCAGCTTTCATGAGCATTAAAGAGATTTTTTTTCAAATCTTAATTGTTCAGTGTAAATTCATCGTATTTGGGTTCAGTGTAAAATAAGTCACTAATGTTAATTTTTCTTGTTTTATTTCAACCAGCTTGTTCATGTGAGTAACTGCTGTGCTAATATATATATTTTTTTTATATCTTTGCATATCAGCAGCTGTTGAGCATCTCTTTGCATACATGACATTTTTCTGCTCCTCTCTCTACAGAACCCTCTAGTACACAGTCAGAGGTCGTAGAAAACGGGGTTGACAAATCTGCTTCGGAAGATTCACCCGACCCTTCCCACAATCAGGCGACCGTCAGGGAATCGGACCTATCGGAGCAGCAGCCGGTGAGGGAAGAGAGCGCCGAGGCTCAGGAAGCAGAGGAGAAAAATGACCCTGTCAGCAGTAGCAGCAATAACAGCAGTGACGAGGGAGTGTCCAGTGCAGAGACTCTATCTGCATGTCCCAGCAGTTCCACAGAGCTGGCAGCAGAGGGCAGTACCACTGCAGAAATCAGTTCAGACAGCTCAGAGACTGCAGATGACACCATGGAGCAAGACTGAAACGGGGCCCCACGTTGTTGATTTTTACACTCTACTGTACAAACACCCCAAAAATCACTTATCCTGCAAGTTTAGCAGATCCTTTATAGACCTAGGGAGGAGGGCATCTGGTGACATCCCTAAAGACCTCTCGTGACACATCTCCTCCTCGTGACCCTTCTCAGGGCATCTTCCCTTAATATGGGTTTTTCTCTGAAGAACAACTTCAAAAACTGGAAGCTCATCTTTCTGGTGGTTTAGTGGAGCATTTGCCATTTGAATAACAAGAAAGCCTTGTGTACATGGCAGTTTTCTGTAATCCTGTTCTAATCATGGGAGTCTGTCAACGCGTTCTAAAGTTGTTGGGTAAAACACCCTTCAGTTCGCATCAATCTCTCTCCTGCTCCTCCGAGCGTGAAAATGTGGCAAATCTTTGGTTGAATTTTTGTGAATGTGTGCATATGTTTGTAGGGGTAAGGGGTGTATGTGCACTTCCTTTAGTTTTGATTAGTCAACGAATGATCTCAGGATTCCCGTTGACCGGCAGACCAGTGTCTAAACATTCCAGGAGAACACCCCTTTTCTCCCAAATTGCCTTCTGTATTCATCTGCTGGCTTGTAGCACGAAGTGCTCAATGGCAGAATTAGACAGATTTCCTTTCTCTGCTAATTCTTTTTCTTTTATTTTTAGATCCTTTGATTTTAACTGCCTTCCCAGCATAGCACCGAAATGTATTAATCCACTGATGCTGGTAAATAGATTCTAAAATGGACTAATGTGATTTTCCATGCACTAGATATTCGAGTGCTGTTGGTTGCAATGTGTAACTTAATATAGTGAGCTTGTCTTTTCAACCGACATAATGTGCTTAACCACTATTGAGCCATCCTTATTTGTCATAATCTTTTCATTTTGTTTCATCAAATAATGGCAAACAGTTGTATGAAGGTTTAAATGAGCAACACTGTCAACAAACACGTCTCTTAAACTGTACTTTACATGCTTCCTACAGACATGTATACAGGCTGTCCTACCCATACTTATTTCCACAGCTCCTTTTTGATATGTAGAATTTTTAAATTAGATTTTGTAGATTATGATATGTGTTCACTGCTTTTGTGAAAAGTGAAATTGTATGATCTCCATGTGAACTGAATGCTTGGGCTTTCAACAGTATTCCTGAAGAGCAATAAAAGTTCACGTTAAAAGCAGCGATATGCTTAATCCGAGGCATTTCTAACCTTTTATGTGAATAAAACTCTTTGGAATAAGCAGGTCATAGACACAATTCATTTGCACTACAATATTTGGTTAGTGAAAACTAAAACTGACATTTAATAAGTGGGTGATATGAGAGTATTGGGCAGTAACTGCAAATAAGAGCTAGAATTTTACATAAAATAGATTTGCATTCGTTCTTAGAAGCCTATGATCATTCGTTCAATAAAAAATTTCATATTATAAACGTGGATTTTTGGTGTGCCCTCAAGTATTAAGATATGAAATCTGTACTTTGTTTTATCATCATTATGTATTCCAACTGTTGTCACACAAATCGCTATAGATAAGTCCCTAAATGACCCACCTCCTTAAATGAGGCAAGATCTCCCACACCAACCCGCACACAATTTTACACAGTAAACTAGTAAAGTGCCCCAAACCAAAAAAAATCCCCTTACACTGTAGTCACAGAAAGAAAGGAATTATATAGTCTAGTCCCATCTGTGGACTTTGTCCCATGTGTCAGCAGCTCCTGAATGGTCATCCAGTTGTCAAATATCCTCTTGTTCCTCCTTTTCATCATCTTTTTACGGCTCAGCTGGATAATATCAGGCTCCTTCTTGTTGTTAATTGCTCCTGTTTGTCCCTTGTTCTCTGTGTGGCACTGCTTCATGAGTTCCCGCCGTTCCTTGGCTTGTGCCGCATGCTGTTTGCGCTCTTCCTTGTTCCAGTATCGACCCAGCTTTAGTTCACTTGCTGCATCGTCATCTGTAGTTGCGCTGCAGCGTTCTTCTCGAATGCGCAAAGCACGCTCCTTCAGCAGCTGGTCCCTGATGGGCCTTTTGGTGATGTACCTTGTTCCATCGCTACGGATTTTTACCTTCCATCCCATCTTGGGCCTGGCATTAGGGGGAGTGGATTCTGGGTTCTTGCACAGGCTGGCTAAGCTGACTTGACTCTGGACGTACTCCACAGATGACTTCTGCTGGATAAGTTGCATGTAGCTTTGGTAATGTTGTGCATGGGCTGGGATGTAGGTATTCTTGTATGAGGAATGATGTAAGGAAGTCAAAAGACTCTTCCTTGGGTTCCTTTTCTTACTTTGCTTTCTTTTCCCCTGATTTGTGACCTCTGGATCTCCAGGTAAACTCTTGGTGGGGCTGATCTCCTGAATTGGAGAGAGGTGATGTTTGGAGCATGCTGTTGTTGAGTTGCGTCTATGCATGGGAGAACTTTTACTCTTGTCTCCAGGAACCATCCTTTGGGAGTCAGGAGAATCTGACTCCAGAGCAGGATGTAAGCTCCAACAGCTCTCTCCAGTGTTGTAAGCACTAGTAGAGCCTTCGTTGTCCACCTGGTTATTGATGAGGTCCTGATGGACTTCAGTATTTATTTGCTCAGTTAAGTGCTTGGTGCAGCAACTTTTGGCTTGCTGATCATCACCCTTAATTTGAAGCCCGTGTGCTCGTATGATACTCAGGCACTCCAGCTCAATGTTCAGTAACTCCTCATTAAGCATCTGAACCTCCTGATCATCACAGTCTACACTAACCGTCTTTCCATATAGTGTGTCATCATGCTCCAGAAATCCCTGAAGGCCATTACCATTGACCAGGCATTTCAGTTCAAGCTGTTTCTGGAAACTTTCACATGCCGTGCCAGGTATACAAAGAAAGTTTCCACTGTCTCCATTGTCAACTGAAAGGAAGGAGTCATTGCTTAAGTGCATGTCCCCACTTTCAAAAGTGCCTTCACTATACTTCTTGTGGTTTTCTGGGAGTGTGTCACAAAGGGAATTCTGATCATCTCCCAAGATGTCCTGCTCTGAGCTTTCATCATTACGTGTGCTTTCATCAGTGCGGCCAACGCCGCTGTCTTTCTCGTGATGGTTGGACGGTAAGGTTGCCGTATCAGTAGTGCCTCCATCTTCTTCATGTGTGCTCTGTTAAAGTGAGTGGGAAACATTTTAATGGCTTGCAAATCACTTTAATAGTGATGTTAGCACCTTTAAGTGGATCAAGGAAGCAATTTACTGTTGACTTGACCCTCATTAACTTATCTACTGCAGCATACTTGCAGTGAACTCCCTGACCTTGTTATGCTGTTGCTCCAGCATGCCCATGTGCAAATCATCTGCCAAGTTGTTTCTATCCTCCTCCAACCAGCCAATATCCTGTAACCCAAACCGAAAATGCAATGTCATTCTTTTACTTCAATCGAGGATCTCCAAACCTGCTCCTGGAGAGCCACTGTCCAGCAGAGTTTAGCTCCAACTTGCTTCAAAACACCTGACTGGAAGTTCCTGGTATGCCCAGTAAAACCTTGATTAGCTGGTTCCAATGTGTTTAATTAGGGTTGGAGCCTAACTTTGCAGGACAGTGGCCCTCCAGGAGCAAGAATGGACACCGCTGCTCTAGAGTTTTGGTCCAGTTGGTTCAGGTGTGTTTAAATTGGGTTGGAGCTAAACTTTGCAGAAAGGTGGTCCTACAGGTGCAGGGTTAGAAACCCCTGACATAAATCAAATTAAATATCCCAAAATCATCATCTGCAAGTTCACAGAACAGTTAGCAGACCTGACTTTCTGGTCGAGCCACTAGGAGGGTCACATTCTTACTCTCCACCTTGGTCAGAAGCGTCACTGCCTCCTCATGGCTCTGGATGTCCACTCCATTGATCTTCAACATGTGAAAAGTAAAATACATTTTATGTTTTAGTCAAAATATTCTAACAAACAAACAAAATTCTGGAATCAATTCTACCTGGATAATCTGGTCTCCTTCCTGGACTCTGCCATCCTTTGCTGCAATTCCTTCTGGATCAATCTAAGCACGGTAAGAACAGTGTATTTAGCCTTAACATTGGAATACATAAAGCTTCACTGAGTAAGTCTGGTAAATATATACTGTATACTAAATCAGTGGTGCAATTTGACATTGATGCAAAACTTGCCTGATCAGAGGTTCCTATTTAAGAACCCTACCTCACTAATATAAATGGCAGTCGTCTCATCGTCAGTCTTGTAACATAACATCAGGCCAAGCTTATCCTGAGTAGTTTTCTTCTGGAGATCCACTTCCTATTAAAACAGATAAATGCTAAATCTTTGTCATCAAAATCAAGTTAGTTATTGTTAACATTAAACATAAGCCAAAGCAAGTCTGAGAGTTTACTGTAGATAATGATTCATTTGCGTAGTAAATCCATATGCAATTATAGAGGTCTTGGGAAAATATTAGAGATTATGTGAAATCGAACTTAAAATGACCTCAGGAGATACAGAAATTAAACATAATTTAAACATGCTTCACTCAGTACAGTGAGTGAATACAGTCTAGGCCAACGCAGTACCTCATATTCCAGTCCTCTACTCTCAATGTCTTTCTGTACGCCATCATCAAAGTCTGTGGGGTAAGGGGAGTCACATCTTGCCATTTGACATCTTCAGTATAATGAGAAATTAACATTAACTGAAGCATCATTCACGGCAAATCTGATTTTAATATGAAAATTGCTCTCAAGTTTCACTGTTGTGATAAAGCTGGTCAAAGAAATGCTTGACACTGAACACTGACTAGCACTTACTGAGAGGATGAATGGAAACTATCCAGCATAGCCATACACAGTGGTCCCGGAGGTGACGGTAACTTGGCCATAGTCTCTATATGTTTCAAATATTTCAGTGTAATGTTGGTCTGAGTACTGTTGTTCACTCCTCGGGCTGGTTCATGAGTCTTGTGCGACGCCCTGCGCAGTACCTCAACCTCAATGGGGTCTTTTGCAGTTTGGAAGGCCTCTACTGCTTGGTCATGGGTAGCTATGGAAAGGCTCCTTCCATTTACCTACACACAAAAAGAAGTTTAAATGAAAAAAGATGAGACGTGGAACATATTTTTCAGAATGGTGTATTTTATCATGTAAAAAGTCCACATTAGCTTTTAGTATTTATTGGAACCCTATTAGTGATACTGAAACTTCTTTTGAGGGTCAGTTTGTGTCTATATATGTTAAATAAGCTGAATCCAAAGCATATCAATATGAGTTTTCCCTGGGATTCAAACCTATGACCTTGGCATTGTCTGTGCCACGCTCCACCAGTTGAGCTACGGTACAAAAGCAGACTTTGCATTCTGCATGAGCTCTGCTTTTGCAAGGTTCACTTCATATTAATCTTCTACAAACTGACATGTACATAACGTAAGGAGCAAAACCATTCTATATTTCTATGAAATGCATACTGAGCATTTCGTTATATTTTAGAGAATACACTTAAAATATCACTTAACAATTAATTTTATGCACCGCATTTGTATGCATTGTCATCCCAACTTTAGAATATATACTGAACTTGAGTGCCATGTGTGGCTGTACATTAACCTTAAAACCAGATGTGAGGACAAAATCCAAAAACTTGTCTGAGGGAGGATTCAACATTCCAAGTAATGTAAAGCAAGTGGGACAGTTCAAACATGAGGTCTGATATATGCACAATTTTTTTCTTTCTTTGTCTAATTTGTATGTACTTAAAATTACATTTAAAGGTGCCCAAGAATGCTTTTTCACAAGATGTAATATAAATCTAAGGTGTCTCCTGAATGTGTCTGTGAAGTTTCAGCTCAAAATACCCCATAGATTTTTTTTAAATTAATTTTTTTAACTGCCTATTTTGGGGCATCATTAACAATGCACTGATTTACACTCGACGCCACCCCTTTAAATGCTCACGCTCCCTGCCAAACGAGCTCTCGACTATATTACAGCGCATTTACAAAGTTCACACAGCTAATATAACCCTCAAATGGATCTTTACAAGATGTTCGTCATGCATGCTGTATGCATGCTTCGAATTATGTGAGTAAAGTATTTATTTGGATGTTAATGTTTTATTCTGAGTGAATTTGAGGCTATATGCTCTGTGGCTAACGGCTAATGCTACATTGTTGGAGAGATTTATAAAGAATGAAGTTGTGTTTATGCATTATACAGACTGCAAGTGTTTAAAAATGAAAATAGCGACGGCTCTTGTCTCTGTGAATACAGTAATAACCGATGGTAACTTTAACAGTACATTAGCAACGTGCTAACGAAACATTTAGAAAGACAATTTACAAATATCACTAAAAATATCATGATATCATGGATTATGTCAGTTATTATTGCTCCATCTGCCATTTTTCGCTGTTGTTCTTGCTTGCTTACCTAGTCTGATGCTTCGTCTGTGCAGATCCATACGTTACTGGCTTGTGTAATCCCTTAAACATGGGCTGGCATTATGCAAATATTGGGGGCGTACACCCCGACTGTTACGTAACAGTCGGTGTTATGTTGAGATTCGCCTGTTCTTCGGAGGTCGTTTAAACAAATTAGATTTATATAAGAAGGAGGAAACAATGGAGTTTGAGACTCACTGTATGTCTTTTCCATGTACTGAACTCTTGTTATTCAACTATGCCAAGATAAATTAAATTTTTGAATCTAGGGCACCTTTAAGTATAATTAAGTATTCTAAGGCCCTGTCCCAAATGGCACACTTCATGTGCACTTTCGGTCTTGTGGACTTACAATGGTCGCTGCGTGCACATGTCCGTTAAGTCCACAAGACCGTAGGGTGTTCCATTCGTCATTTAAGCTTAAAGAAGGCTGCTCGTGAGCGCCCCCTTTGCGGGTGCTATGGGCCCTCGATGCACACTTCTGCGAAGCCTGAAAGACTGTGAGCTAAGCAGAAGACTTTACCCAGCAGTCAAAGCGGCATTACGTCGTGAAAGTGCGGACTCAGAGGAAGACCGTGAGGGTTTAGGGTGCCATTTGGGACAGGGCCTAAGTATACTTGGCTTTTAAGGCGAGTGTACACGGTGCGATTTTTGCTGTCGTACGAGCTCACAGGCGATTTCTTTCAATCGTGTGGAAATCGTTGATGCTCATATTGTCACGGCTCGTTTCAAGTGCGATGAATTACGAGCCGAGTAGAGTACCTTACGAGCACTTCCCGACCTCCCGATCATTTTTAAACATGTCGAAAATGTTCGGGAGCTATCAGTTTGAATTCATGACGTGTGCGGTTGAATGAGCCGATTTTCTGTCTATCTGATGTTGACCAATCAGGAGCTAAGGAAAACAACAGAAGAAGAAAGATGACAGCGCCATGGTGAATTTGGACCATTGAAAAGGAGGATAAACTCACTGAACTCTGGCAGGAACAGCAAACGCTGTATGATGTGTCAAGCAGTGTGTACCATGATAGGGTCGTCCAAGATGATATTTTACAGCGGATCGACCCAAGAGCTACAGTTATCAGATGAGATGTTACCTATAGCTACAGCTATTGCTAGTTATAGTGTGTAACTAGGCTTTTTAATTCTCTCTGTCTCTCTCTCACACACACACATGTGGAACTTCGTGTGATTGCTTCAGAAATCAGCAGGTTGTAAAATTGTGTCGTATATCAAAGCGTCCGTACGATTTTCAGATAAACTCACTCGTGACGAGTGTGTGTGTGTGGACATATGATCTTCCGACCGTCAGAATTCGCGCCATGTACGACCGCCTTTAGTTGTGTTTACTTTTGAGTAGACTATTTTTTTTTAAAGATTTATTTTTGGCGTTTTTGCCTTTATTATGATAGGACAGTGAAGCAAAGTGGGAGAGAGAGGGGGACGGGATCCGGAAAGGACCACGAGCCGGGACTCGAACTTGGGTTGGCCGAAGCGTATAATATAATGTTAAGTTTAATTAAAGAAAACTTACAAGTATGCATGCAGTGTAAAACCACTAAACTTTCATAAACTAAATGTGCTGTATTTAACTAATAAACTTTCAGTATACGATCACTTGTAGTATACTTGCAGTACAAACAAAAACATACTTGATGTGTACTCAGTTTACTAATGTTACACTTAAAGTATACTTAAAGGTGTACATTTAAACACTAAAAAGTGGGCCAATTAGTCCCACTAATTGTCCCAAGTAGTAATCCCAAGAAGTACTGAAATAATACACTTACAAGTATACTTCTATAAAGTTGGGACACTGTACAAATTGTGAATAAAAACAGAATGCAATGATGTGGAAGTTTCAAATTTCAATATTTTATTCAGAATACAACATAGATGACATATCAAATGTTTAAACTGAGAAAATGTATCATTTTAAGGGAAAAATAAGTTGATTTTAAATTTCATGGCATCAACACATCTCAAAAAAGTTGGGACAAGGCCATGTTTATCACTGTGTGGCATCCTCTCTTCTTTTTATAACAGTCTGCAAACATCTGGGGACTGAGGAGACAAGTTGCTCAAGTTTAGGAATAGGAATGTTGTCCCATTCTTGTCTAATACAGGCTTCTAGTTGTCTTAGGTCTTCTTTGTCACACCTTCCTCTTTATGATGCGCCAAATGTTTTCTATGGGTGAAAGATCTGGACTGCAGGCTGGCCATTTCAGTACCCGGATCCTTCTTCTATGCAGCCATGATGTTGTAATTGATGCAGTATGTGGTCTGGCATTGTCATGTTGGAAAATACAAGGTCTTCCCTGAAAGAGACGACGTCTGGATGGGAGCATATGTTGTTCTAGAACTTGGATATACCTTTCAGCATTGATGGTGCCTTTCCAGATGTGTAAGCTGCCCATGCCACACGCACTCATGCAACCCCATACCATCAGAGATGCAGGCTTCTGAACTGAGCGCTGATAACAACTTGGGTTGTCCTTGTCCTCTTTAGTCCGGATGACATGGAGTCCCAGTTTTCCAAAAAGAACTTTTGATTCGTCTGACCACAGAACAGTTTTCCACTTTGCCACAGTCCATTTTAAATGAGCCTTGGCCCAGAGAAAACGCCTGCGCTTCTGGATCATGTTTAGATATGGCTTCTTTTTAGACCTATAGAGTTTTAGCCGGCAACGGCGAATGGCACGGTGGATTGTGTTCACCGACAATGTTTTCTGGAAGTATTCCTGAGCCCATGTTGTGATTTCCATTACAGTAGCATTCCTGTATGTGATGCAGTGCCGTCTAAGGGCCCGAAGATCACGGTCATCCAGTATGGTTTTCCGGACTTGACCCTTACGCACAGAGATTGTTCCAGATTCTCTGAATCTTTGGATGATATTATGCACTGTAGATGATGATAACTTCAAACTCTTTGCAATTTTTCTCTGAGAAACTCCTTTCTGATATTGCTCCACTATTTTTCACCGCAGCATTGGGGGAATTGGTGATCCTCTGCCCATCTTGACTTCTGAGAGACACTGCCACTCTGAGAGGCTCTTTTTATACCCAATCATGTTTCCAATTGACCTAATAAGTTGCAAATTGGTCCTCCAGCTGTTCCTTATATGTACATTTAACTTTTCCGGCCTCTTATTGCTACCTGTCCCAACTTTTTTGGAATGTGTAGCTCTCATGAAATCCAAAATGAGCCAATATTTGGCATGACATTTCAAAATGTCTCACTTTCAACATTTGATATGTTATCTATATTCTATTGTGAATAAAATATAAGTTTATGAGATTTGTAAATTATTTGTACAGTGTCCCAACTTTTTTGGAATCGGGTTTGTACATTGATATGAGTATACTTACTAAGTATAAAATAAACTTGAACTTGAAGTATACTTATATACTTACATACAAGCAGGTATATGGTACAGAAAGATAAAGCAGGTCTAATACTGTCCATTCAACTCCATTATTTCATTTAATCATTGTAAAAAAAGAAAAAAATGTTTCAACAAAGTATTTGTGCTGCCTTAAAATTTAAAGTTTAGTTGTACTAAGTGACAACTTGGATATTTGAGTTGACTAAACTTTACATTTTAAGGCAGCATGGACACTTAACTTTTCTTTTTTACAGTGTAAGCATATAAATATTTATTTTTAAATTACTGAACTAGCTGACTGGAACGAGGAAAACATATAGACACTATAAGGCCCTGTAAGGTTGTTAGAGTTGCAAACAACCTGCAAGACACAAGTTAATGATTTGGTGACCAAGAACGAAAGACTCAGGACAAATGTCAAATGAAACACTGACTTCTTGACCTAAAGCAGTTCATTTGGCTAAACACTGCAAAGTCAGACCTGACTGTGCAAGGGCAATACACCGAGATATTTATGTCCGGAAGCTCGGTTTTAACATTATCACACAGTTAGTGAGATTTCATTCATTGATTGAGGTCCAACAGGGTGTGTAAAAGCTTTTGAATCACACAAGGAAATGGCTATGTGCCAGATAGCTAATGGGAGAGAACTTCATTTATCAAAGCGCTGTAAGACTCAAATCTCACAGCCAATGTCCTCAGGGACTTCAGCTCAATCTGCTGTCTGTTCTGGAATCTTGCAGTGGCAATAACACACATGGGAACTTTGTCAGTGTGCCCATTCATGTGTGAGCTGACAAACTACTTTAAATTCACTCACTCACACTGTTTCTCTTATGCCTTTTGGCACACAGTGCAGAAAATTCACTGAATATACTTGAGTTTAATTCAACGAGACACCCTTTGCCTGACCAAAGTGACTTCTAAAGTTGCAGTAAAGCACATTCTGTATGTCGAGTTGCAATTTGATAACTGATTAACCTGCTAATCTTCTTTATTATTATTATTAATGAATTAATCAAACTCAAACTTTATTTCCAACATTTTATTGAAAAGCATTACATTCTGTATCTTGTCCAATTCACAATGTTTAAATTGAGGGGTTATAAACTAAAAATGCAAATGTATGCAATACATTGTGTGCACAGAAAAATAGAAGCATAAAAGGTATATTTTTGTTATGAATTTCAATGAACTGCAGCCCTAGCGCACACATATATATATATATATATATATATATATATATATATATATATATAATAACAATAATAATTACTTGCATTTATCATTTTGGGTAACACTTTACTTAAAGGGGTCCTTGATTATGATTTCACTTTTTTAACTTTAGTTAGTGTGTAATGTTGCTGTTTGATCATAACTACAACAAACGGCTGGTAGGGACAACAATGAGCTCAACATCCCAGGTTAGTGACATCACTAACCCTAAAATTTGCATAAACCCCGCCCCCGAGAACACACAACAAAGGGGGCGGGGCCATGTTGGGCTGCTTTAGAGAAGAGGAAGAGTTGTTGTAGTAGAGTGTTGTTGTCATGCCGTCATTTTACGCCGGACTGCTTCACAAACGAGGGTCAATTCAACACAAAAGATGAACATGACGGCACATGCTAGTGGATGAGTTGAATCAACTCCACAGCAACTACATCAATTTATCCACTAACCATTCAGAAACGTCCAGTTTCATTCTAAAAGTTGTAACTTCTTCCTGAGTCTCTCCATCAGTGTCGACTCCGGTTTGAACAATGTAAGGCTGAACACCGTTACTGACAATCCTCATTTTGGCTGCGTGAGATTCTCCAGCTTTGTTGTTGTTGAGCTGTTAAAGCTCCGCCCTCTTCTGGATGCCTCATTTGCATTTAAAGGGACACACACAAAAACGGCGTGTTTTTGCTCACACCCAAATAGAGGCAAATTTGACAAGCGATAATAAATGATCTGTGGGGACACTCTGGGGACACCAGAGACTTATATTACATCTTGTGAAAGGGGCATAATAGGTCCCCTTTAAAGCCTTTATATAATGCATTACAAAAGTATTTTTAATGCATTAATTATGCCTTGTAATACACCTTATAATGCATTGTATAGTCTCATAATTAATAATTGTATCCACAGTTATAATAACATTATAATACCTTTAGAAAGTATAATGCATTCAAACACATGACAAACAACCAATTTCAGATGAAACAAGGAATCTGCAAATATTACAATATATTTTAACATTTGTTATAATGATTTATGAAAATATATAATGCATTATAACAAACATTATGAATACCTTCATAATGCATTATACATAAAGGCTTTAAGTGAAGAGCTACTGCATTTTTGCCCTTGCTCTCTGTCACAACTTTTGCTAAAGATTAGTATAGTTCACACTTTCAGCCATATAGGAGGTCAACTGGAGGTTAAGCTACAGTGGAAGCTAATTACACAGGGATTGCGGGAATGCTACTGATCTATAATAAAGCAAACCACATAAACAAACACATAAACACACAGTCTTTAAGTATTTTGACAGGACCTCAAACATGTCTCGCTCTTCTTCAGTAGAGTGTGACCCTCTCATGACCCTGTCAAATGTACATAGTCTCCAAAACAAATTCCTTCCTTCAGCAAAATAACCTCTTGCAACCTTTTTAGCATGCAAAACAACCTCCAGAGGCAAACTGCATAATCTCAAAGGCATTTGAAACTTGTTCATTCAATCAGATTATAATTAATGCAATAAAAATGAATGACATTTCTTAATCAATTTAAATTGAATCAGTCATCCAGCTTATATGTTAATGAAGAATAAACAAACCAAAATGACACTGTGACAAGTCAACTGCAACACAATATTACCTGACATGTTCCTCGTAGTAGTTTGTAGTGCTCATCTGGCCGCTGTATAGTACAGAGACTGCACCCCATGGTGGAAACACATCAGCAAATAGTACAGCAGCTCCTAAACGTGATCTACAGAGACTAAAGCTTACAGACACAACAACAGCAGCGTGAATCTGTTTTGCTGCACGCATGTGAGAGCTTGTTCCCTCCTCCCATTCAGTGCAACCATCTCTCTCTCTCTCTTTCTCTCTCTCATTAAAGGAACGTGTTGTCTATATCCTCAACTATGTTGTTTTTATCATCATAAAAAATAATTCAACCCCGTAATCAACAATCCACCACATTACCAAAGATGATAATAACCACGTTCCTCAGGTGTGGCGCAAAAGAGTCTGTTTCGTAATGTGCGGAAACAAGTCGTGAAAATGTTTTGTTGCAGACTAATTAAAAAGCTCACTTCTTCAATTACTGGCACAAGCATGTCGATAGGAAAATTCTTGCAATAAAATGAGCAGCTCCTGTTATGTCAGCGTTCTCAACAGCGGTACAAGCACAACCGGAGGGTGTTGCTTTTTGTTATTCCTCCAAAAGTACACAAATGCTCAGCCTGTGGGCTCCAGCCTGTGATGATGTAATGTGACATGTCACAGACAGGGTAAAGGTTACTGTGTTCATTGATTCGGACCACATTACTGCAGAAATGAACAGGACGAAAATGGTTTATTAAATTATTAAGCAAATTCAAACCGATTCGAAGCGAGTTCAAACCAACTGTTATTTCAGAACTCTAAAAAAAAAAAGAGTGTCTATTGAAATCAAGATAGAAAATTTTTTTTTTTTTTTTTTAAAGATTTCAAATTAATGAAATTAAATGCTGTTCTTCTGAACCTTGTATTCATCGAAGAATACAAAATAAAGCAGCACAACTGTTTTCAACATTGATAATAAATGTTTCTTGAGCATCAAATCATCATATTAGAATGATTTCTGAAGAATCATGTGACACTGAAGACTGTGTAATGATGCTGAAAATTCAGCTTTGATCACAGGAATAAATTACATTTGAAAACATTACAATAGAACAGAGGTCTTCAACCCTGCTCCTGGGGACTCACTATCCTGGAGAGTTTAGCTCCAACCCTAATCAAACACACCTGACGCAGCTAATCAAGCTCTTCAGGATGGCTTGAAACTACACATGCAGGTGTGCTGAAGCAGATTGGAAATAAACTTTCCAGGACAGTGGGTCCCCAGGAGCAGGGTTGAAGACCTCTGCAATAGAAAACTGTTATTTTAGATAGTAATAATATTTAACAATATTACACATTTTCACCAAATAAATGCTTATCAAGCCTTAAACTGTTGAACAGTTGTGTATTTTGAAATAATAATATTTAAATATATTTTTCATTAAATATGAAGTTTTCTTCACAATTGTTTTCTCAGATTGATTTAGTAACCGCTCTGACTGAATCAGTGAGTTCAGTGAGTTCAGTAAAAATTCATGGTAACACTGCACTCAAAAAAACGATTTTTGATACTGTTCACTTTATTTAAAGTTGCTGTCCGCGATTTTTGGTCCTCTAGCGGTTAATAAACAGAACTGTACGCGTCTTGCGGAGGAACATTCTAGCCGGAGCTACTTTTCTCCGTGTATGTCTATGGCGAGTCACGCAGTTACTGTGATACTCTGTGGCGAGTCCTACCAGTCTGGTCTGAAATAGTCCGAATATAATCACTTATTATAAGTGTACCATAATGATTCAGGATAAGACAAAAACACGGTTTGGAAAATGGATTCATGTTGTATATTCTCATTATATAATTTTTGTAAATTTTTAACACAAAAAAAGTTGCGGACTGCAGCTTTAAACAACTTATTTTGATTCAACACCATTGTGTCAGGTTTCTGGTTTAAATGTGATTGATTCATGTTAAATTGACTTGAAACGATTACTCTTTGACTTAACTTGATGTTTTCATATTGGAATAACATGTTTCAATCAAGTAAACCCAACCAGCCAACCAGGAGTTAATCAAACAGGACTTTTACTTCCCATCATGCTTTGTAAAGGGGCTGAACTGAGAGAGTAAATGTTGAAATATTATTTTAAGTAATTTTAGCAAAATTAGAAAATTGAGTGTCTTTTTAATTGTTACTGTTCTATTATGTTGGTATTTAAAAGTTTGTGTTATGTTGTGCCGGAAGTTGTGGAGAAGTTTTACCATTGTGGAGAGTTTTGTTGAATTAATATGCATTACCACAGAAACACAATACAAACATTTTGATTCAACTAGTTGCAAATAAGTTACACTGACATATTAAGATAATGTTTAAACTACAAATGTATATTGTGTTCAAATAAAATATTCAAAGCAATCCAAGTTTACTTGATTTGATTAGATGCATAATGGGTGCTACGATTAAATCATGTTCATTCAACAATTTATTTTTTTGAGTGTGGTATGGGGAACACATATTCACTATTAACTATGACTTTCGCCTCAATAAACTCTTAATTTACTGCTTATTAATAGTAAGATATGTAGCGTTTAAGTTTAGGTATGGGGTAGGATTTAGGGATGTAAAATAGAGGTTATACATGTAACGTCACCATCTGCCAGATATTCTCCATTCATTTTAACCAACTGAAAAGTGATTGCAACTTTCAGACACGACTTTATCCTTATTTTGATAGTTAATTTAAGGCGGTTTCTATGCTTATATTAATGACAAATGTCGAGAGCGCATCAATGTAATGCGTGAGCACAAATCTCTCAGCTCTACTTTGGTGACATTGTTGATTTCGTGGTCTAAAAAAAAAGTGACAAATCTTTCTCGAGCAAGTCCTGTCGACTACTTCCGTAACCCGAACGAAGTGTGTTGATGGACGTGCTCTTGCTCTCTCGCTCTGGTTGATGTGTGCGCGCACTTTTCCGGGAGAAGTGCCCATATAAGGAGTTCCACCCTTTATTACGTAATACAGGGCCATACTTGAAAAAAACTTTACGAAACATGTACGAACTCTGAAGGAGTGTATTTGGCACAGAAATACTCTGTTATACGTCCAACTCGTGTTTTGAAACTTTGGCCATGTTTAGCATGAGACTCTTTAACAGTGTAAATAAGTAAATATACCCCTTAATAATAATAATATACCCCTTAATCATTTGTTTTACTCGTGTTTTACTCGTGTTTTCGCGGTTTCCCCTGTTCAATCATGCAGCAGGATCTTTTGCCACTCAGTCTGGCTGAGGGAGCATGTTCCAGCGGGAAAGTGATGTCTACGCAAACCCTCTATATGGTCATGCAGAATAAGGCATTAATATGTGCTTTATAAGAACTAATAAGCAGCCAATATGCAAGCTAATAAGCAACTTGAATTATTTATTAAAAGATCTGACTCATTTGCATCAGACGTCACTGGTGGTTCACGCTTGTTTTTGAGTGCAGCCTGCAAGGACAAATCAGCAGATAGACGTATATTTGTGACATTTAAAAAAAAAAAAAAAAAAATCACGTTCAAATTGCAAACTCACATTTTTACAACTGGAGTTACAGTGAAGATTCAGCAGCGGTTGGAGATTCACACTGAGCTCTGGTGCTCATGTGGGTGATCTAACATGGGATGTTTACAGATTCTGCCCCCCTCATAATTTCCAGTCTCATCTCATTATGCTACAACAAAAAAAATTGAAAATCCATATTTACTTATGAAAATACCAAGTTACACTTAGTGAAAGGGAAGAAAACTAATAGCATGGCAAATGCTGTGTAATCTTGGTAGGCCATGCAAACACACATGGTGTTCTCCGGGGAGAGAGAACACAACATCCAGTCCCTTCCAGATCAGTGACTGCATACAGTATGTTAGATGTGTATGTAAACACTGAGAAAGCACATGGTAAAAGCAGTGATAAAGGGTTGAAAGTCCCTTTACACTTATGTGTACTGATTTCCAGATATCATTAAGCTGATCCTCAGGGTCTATATATAATCCCCTCATATGGCTCAGTGCTCCATCAGGCTAATGAAAATCTCTGCTCTAGGTTGTGTATCATTGAGCTGCAGTGCCTTCCGCAGTGCATACAGCCAACTTAAAGCAGAAGTGTGGCATTTAACGTGCACTTTCCTTTAACCAATGGCATTAGTCATTATTTTTGCAATTACGTTTGCTAATGCGAGTGGTGCAGAAATGAAACATTCCACTTATAATTTAGTTGCAGGAACCTCCAGTGTGGAATCAATATAAAACATTTGTCATGAAATTCACAGCACTGGCTCATAATTGAAGCGATTAGTTACAGAAATAGAGAGCTTTTTCTGTTCTGTGCTTTGTAGAGATTCATAATGTCTTTGGACAGCTGTGTCTGTGCTGTAGTTTAGTGTGGTCACATATCTTCTATTTCTGCCTGTAAACTGAGGAGAGATGATTCAGTTTGTGGAAGAACAAAGTGTCAGGACTGAGTCACCTTTCGTGACTGTGCTGAGAGAAGCTCTGTCTCTTTTGGACATCTTAAGAAAACCATGACTCACACACTGACTGTCAGATAAACTGTTCTGTTCTGCTCTGCTTTGTCCTATTCTAATCCATCTGGATGTTTATATGAAAGTGTACCAAAGCCTATTCTATTCTATTCTATTCTATTCTATTCTATTCTAATTTTTCATTTCCACTGAGTGGTACAGTTCAGTACAGTTCAGTACAGTACGTCATTTTTGCCGTTTCCATTGTCAGAAGTTGTAAATGGTACCCTAATTCCGAACAGTACCGTACCACTTTTTTGGGACCCTTCCATTAAGGTACCTAGCACAATAGTACCACTCACTGCAGAACATTGATTGGTTGACAGAAAATCATCAATTGCGCGTGCTACAAGGGGAATGACAACACAGGAGGTGCCACACAAATGTGGTTCAGGTGCGTTGTACATTGATTATCTTCACTTCATGTAGGCTATATAAGCACAAAATGAAATATAAAACACAATCCTGCCTCTTTTCGTTTTCATTCAAAAAATATGAAACTTATTAATGTGTAGTTCAGGCAATATGTGCATATGTACTCTGATTATCTTCACTGTATATATAGCCTACATGTAGCCAATAATTAAATGAAATAAGACAAAACAACCCTGTCTCTTTTTGTTAAAAGTCAGTTTTAATTATCAATAATAGCTATTATAAAAGTATAAGTATAAAGTATAAGACGCTATACAATAAGAAATAAAGAAAAGCAAACAATTCAGTCAAACGTACAATGTCAGCGCTCTAGTACAACAGTAAAGTTAAAGGTGCCCTAGAATCAAAAATTGAATTTACCTTGGCATAGTTGAATAACAAGAGTTCAGTACATGGAAATGACATACAGTGAGTCTCAAACTCCATTGTTTCCTCCTTCTTATATAAATCTCATTTGTTTAAAAGACCTCCGAAGAACAGGCGAATCTCAACATAACACCGACTGTTACGTAACAGTCTGGATCATTAATATGTACGACCCCAATATTTGCATATGCCAGCCCATGTTCAAGGCATTAGACAAGGGCAGCCAGTATTAACGTCTGGATCTGTGCACAGCTGAATCATCAGACTAGGTAAGCAAGCAAGAACAATAGCGAAAAATGGCAGATGGAGCAATAATAATTGACATGATTCATGATATCATGATGTTTTTAGTGATATTTGTGAATTGTCTTTCTAAATGTTTCGTTAGCATGTTGCTAATGTACTGTTAAATGTGGTTAAAGTTACCATCGTTTATTACTGTATTCACGGAGACAAGAGCCGTCGCTATTTTCATTTTTAAACACTTGCAGTCTGTATAATTCATAAACACAACTTCATTCTTTATAAATCTCTCCAACAGTGTGTAATGTTAGCTTTAGCCACGGAGCACTATCAAACTCATTCAGAATCAAATGTAAACATCCAAATAAATACTATACTCACATGATCCGGTGCATGCATGCAGCATGCGTGACGAACACTTTGTAAAGATCCATTTTGAAGGTTATATTAGCTGTGTAAACTGTGTTTATGCAGTGATAGAGTCGAGAGCTCGGGAGGGGGCGGAGAGAGCGCGAGCAATTAAAGGGGCCGCAGCCTGAATCGGCGCATTTCTAATTATGCAGTTAAAAAAATGAATTAAAAAAAATCTATGGGTTTTTTTTTTTTAGCTGAAACTTCACAGACACATTCAGGGGACACCTTAGACTTGTAAAAAAACGTTCGATGGCACCTTTAATCTTTGCTATCTGGCAACCACGAGCCCTCTCTACACTGAGGAAGCAGCGCGGATGATCTGAAAACACAGACAAGTAAGCTGGAGTTCAGCGCTCTTCATTTGAGATTTTCTACTTAAATTAAAGTATCTATATTGTGCTGCTCGCTTACTGACTAAATCTGGGACCAAAGTGCAGACTGATATCCAGCAGTGGCTCTCAAACTGACGTTCATTTTATTCTACTCCACCTTAAAATAACATGAAAACTGAACATGTATTTCTAGCAGGTAAAATGTTGTATATACACGACATTCAATTAAATTACCTCATCTTTTGCGGTCGAAACTGACTGCACCCACTCAAGCCAGCATCGCGCTACATTAGTGCGGTTCTCGACAATATAACGTTACCTTTGTGAAAGTGGGGATTTAGTACTTACTAGCATGAAGAACAAATATAGACTGCATGTAGATTTAAAGGGTCATGAAACCCCCCTGTTTTACCCTGGTCGTTCACATCTCTGAGCTGGAAAATGCTGTTAAAATGGGCGTGTAAAGCTCTGGAAAAGTGGGAGTGTAGAGGGGGGCAAGAGGGGAGAGAACAACCAATGAAGCACAGACATAGAACACACTCATTATACAGAATAATGAATATTAATATATGAGCACGAAGAGAATGGCAACAAACTCCCATGCACAAGGGAGAAATGCGAAAGAATATTTAATAGGGCTAATAATAGGCTACTTTGATTACGTTTACGAGCACTGCACTCAAAATCAGTCTATTAGAATAATCGTGTCGTCGCGTTCAGATAGGCTACACCACTGTATCAGTGTCCAGTTTGCACATATAATTCATTTGAAGAAGACTTGATGAAATATGTGTGCAAAACTACACCGTGCTGGTTAATGTTTGGTGCAGGAGAATGTGTGAAATAAAAACTTTTAACACGGATACTTTATTCTGTATATGATCTAGGATCCACGTGGCTAGTGTTATTAAACTCATCGCGGAGCTCCGCACTGAAACCGAGCATATGCGTGCTCCGCCTGTATATCATAATAACAATTGTATTTTTCATGTTTTAGTATTCAAACTCCAGTTCTGACCGCATCGCGATCAAAATACAAACAACACTCATGTGCTGCTGTGCTGAGGGAAACATACACACGGCTCGTGTGTTTGAACGCAGCTAGAGCAGGCAGAGGTGAATGAGCCGCACTTTTGTGACATTTGAATTCTCTGCTGTAATGCGATCTCATGTGAACATATTTTCCATTTGTGCTGGTAGATTACAGCAAAACAATCCACATGCACCCAAACCTCTGCTCTGGTCGCGTCGCAGGAAAACTCATTGTGTTGTAGCACTGAGGAAACGAACACCAACGATATGTCTCTGAACGACAAGAGATCGAGGCGAGAGAAGTGATACTTCCTCATGCATAATACCGCAATTATAATCTTATGCATACTACAGCGCAGTGATTGGATTAAATGAGCTTTATGTCATGAATATATGTCGAGAATCGCTCGAAACGGTCTACGTCAGCGTGTTCGAAAGTACACGATGACGTCAGATTTTGTGACGTTGCTCCGACTCAGCTTTTCAAACCGGAAGACAGAAATCGCTCTGAAAGATGCAAAAATAACTATTTTTCACTTATGAATAGCATTAATGAGTACCTTTAGTGTTTTCAATGATGTGCAGCCTATACATATCTGTTTACATCTCAAAAAAAGTGTTTTGGGGTTTCATGACCCTTTAACCCTCATGTGGTGTTCAAAACCCTATAACACTTGTGGTGTTCCCGGTCAAAAATGACCGGCCCATAAAAAAAAGCTTATAAATCACTCATTATACCATATTTTCACCTAATCTTGGATTCAATCTTTTTGTCAACATGTTCTCTTTCAATTAGGACTGGTTTTATATTTTGATTTGCATCTGAATAATCATAGGCCTCATTTATTTGAGAGTAGGCATTTCATTTATTGAGTAATTTTTTTTTTAATTTTTGAATAATTTTGGAAATATTAAATAAAATCTGAAGAAAATTGGTATTGTTGATCACACTAGTCTACTCTAATGTTTCACCAGGAATTTTGTTTTGAAACTTTTGTTTTGTAAAAAATATGGCACATAGTCACACTTGTGGTGTTCCCGGTCAAAAATGACCGGCCTATAAAAAATAGCTTATAAATCACTCATTATACCATATTTTCACCCAATCTTGGATTCAATCTTTTTGTCAACTTGTTCTCTTTCAATTAGGACTGGTTTTATATTTCTGTTTGCATCTGATTAATCGAAAATATAAACAATATTTTCGATTAATATTGGTTTTATATTTCTGATCAAACAGAAATATAAAACCAGTCCTAATTGAAAGAGAACAAGTTGACAAAAAGATTGAATCCAAGATTGGGTGAAAATATGGTTTGTAAATTTCCAAAAAAAAATTGAGATTTAGTTATACCCTTTGGGAACAAAGTCACTAAGTTTCAGTCCAAAGCGATAACATTAACTAGTATTTTCGGGAAAAAGAAAATCTTCTCCGGGTCAAATTGACCCGAAAACCACATGAGGGTTAAGATTAAAACTCTCTTCGATACAAAAACATACTTCTGTGAGTTTTTAATGTTGATCATATTATACCAGCAAGAATATTGCCTGAATAGAATATATAATATCCCGAATATTGATTTTATAATCAAAACTAAGGGTGATATTAAGCGATTAACAGTATTGTCAGTATTTTTGCTCAATTTTGCAACGAAAGCCACAGCAGAACAGCAGCACACAAGCTGTTTCGTGAACAAATCTGCGGCTTTGAACGAATCGTCAATGATTCAATGATACATTCATAAATACAGCCGCTTGCTTTGATACTGAAAGAATGAATGACTCGATGATTCACTCATAAAAACAGTGACTTACCGCCACCTACTGGCGGTTTTAATGTAATATTTAAAAGTATCACTTCGTTTTTATCATCATTGTATTTATTTAATTTTAAAAAAAAAATTATTTAGGGCATTATTTATTTTACAAAGGTATTTAAAAGGAAAAAATATTGTCCCTTAATGGAAATGTATAACTGCAGTCTAAGTGGAAAAGAGAGGGTATGACAGATGTTAAATCCCTCAGAGGTTACGACACTCTAGAAAGTTTGAGAACCACTGAAAGAGGTAGAATTGCACAAGTGCTACTGCTAAGAGTGCAATGTCAATACAACCTTGATTCAAATTTTTCATAAGCTTGAATGAATTGGTCTAAAGAGAAAATTTATAATGACTATTTTGTCTAAAGACTGCATATAAAATAGCTATCAAAATTAATGTTGGTAACTGTAGTTTGACTAAAAGTAATGACTAAGACTTGACAAAAATGTGATGACTTTTCGTCGACTAAAACTAGACTAAAAATGCCTAAAATGTGGAAAAAGACTAAGGAGCATTTTCATCTTAAGATAAAGACTAAGACTAAATCAAAAATGGCTGCCAAAATGAACACTGATCTGGACTCATTCATCTTTAGTTTCACTTTCATGGACTTTCAGCTGTTCATCATTTTAGTTTGTTATCTCTGTGTATTTAGTTCCTCTGTGTTCAGTCTTTGGTTGTCTGTTGATGTTTGTGTACATGTTGTGTTTATGTTACGTTTATGTTATATTTGATAACCGCGTCTTCAGTCCGTTTTCCCTCATCTTTAATCTTGTGACAGATTTTCTCAAGGAACATTTCTTATTATTATCAGTGTTGAAAACAACTGCTAATATTCTTATTTTATTTCTTTGGAAAGAGGGATACCTTTTTTTCCCCTTCAGGATTTTTTGATGAATAGAAACATTTTAGAAAGTTATTCTTTTGTAACATTATACATTTTTACAATCAATTAAATTTGTCCTTGATGAATGAAAGTATTTATTTCTTTCTTAAAATAAAAAAATCTTACTGTCCCCCAATTTTATAGTAGTATATCTGTGCATCTAAGTCATTATCAATTAAAGTTTGACTAATGAACTATTTAAGTTGTGCAAGTATGGCTTATTTTGGTTATCAGAAAAAGAAAAAAAAAATTGTTGTTTATTGAACACTGTTTTCTGCTATTGGCCATTTTACACAAACAATATATAACTCAAGGCTGTGCAATAGTCACCATTAACTCAAACAGTAGCGCATGGCGCAAGCAACGCCAATGTCATGGGTTTTATTCCCAAGTAAAGCATGAACCAATAAATGTATGTGTAAATATAAACACATTACGTAGCCAGTTTTACCTTTTTACTCTTAACTGTGTCATTGCTCTCATGGTTTATTGCTTTTATCCAAATGAATCATGATTCAAACAGTGACTTTTCTTTCTTGCAAAGGATGCACTCTCCACAATCACTTTCTCCCCCACCACAAGATACTCTCTCGTCACATCAACACAATTATCATAATTACACAGTCGCACTGCACTCGCTCAGGATTTCCACAGAAGACAAGCCAGTAAACCTGTTTTTAACATCTTGACATGAAAGCACTTGCCACACCGACACTGTGTGCAATTTTTGGACAACTTGTACAAAAACAACCACAAATAATCCCATCAAGCCTTTGGGGTCAGGACTCCAGCTGCTTTTAAATGTGGTATGCTACATAGTTGCCTTGAGGAATTAAGCATGAATATTTATGGAAATGAAACATGGAGCTTATGAAACAATAAAAAAAACAACAACAACTGTTCAAACACTGACAGCTAACCCAACAGACGCAAAAACTGAGGTGTTATACCATTCTGCTCTTTGTATTTGTCTGTCTGGTTTATCACGGCAACATTTCAAATGCTAATTCTACTTCTGTTATAGGGAAATATTATCTCCAGCAAATGAAAAGCAGCAGTTTGGGATGTCAAAAAAGGCAGACAATAAGAAAAATAAATTATACACAATCGCTTTAAGAGTCGGTCCAAATTATTTTAAATTTTATATTCAGGCATCACATGAATGGGCAAAACTCCAAATACGTACATATACATACAAATCACTGCAGTTTCCAGCTGAAATGAGCACTAGAGGCAGTAAAACACCAATAACTTGTATTCCTTTATACCTTAATTATGATAAAAGAGGCAGATTTTCGATTAATGAAGGCTCATTTTCATGCAGTTTCTTGCACAATGTTTTGACCTCAATATGAGCTCGCATATGAGCTCCGTAAAACACGAGTTACGATAAAAAAGCTCAAAGACTTGTAGAAGCCAGATAAAATGGCATGGTTGCTTCAGCAAATGTGTTTTTATCTCACGTTTGCTGTTGTTAACACTATATATGTTTAGGGTTTAGTGTAGGTGGTACGTTATTTTCAAACACGATAGAGCATTAACTTTTTAGCGCCGCTTTCCGAACTGCCGCATTACGTACAACAACCAATGTAATAAAACCAGATTCACTTTCATCTTTTCAGATAAAACTGAACGCACTTTTAGCACCACTCCCTGGACATTTCACTTTGAAACTGTCGAGAAATGAAATATCATTTTGCAACATTTTTCCAATGAGCCTGAGTTGTGTTTTTAAGGATTTGTTTAGACATGGCACATGGTTTAAGAACTAATGCAGGACACCTGAATCCACATAAAGATTTTGAAATCACAACGATGTGAAATTACAAGGCCTCTAGTGGTAACTGTCATGAATGAAGGAGCATCAGACTCTGTGTAAACAACTTGCTGTTCAACTTCAGATTCATAGACTGCTGTTTACGGATCAGGAAATCGATGACAGACAAAAATAGTCATATCGGTTTGGAACAACATAATGGAAAGTAAATGATGAATTTTTACTCCTTTAATGTAATACTGAACGTACATCACATGCACAGCCAGATTGTGCATTGCGCTCTAGTCATCATTTGTCAACACCGGTGAATTCAGATAATGCTGTAGTTAAACAGGTCTAGTCTGTTTTCTGGCTAATTATATAAGATGACTTTACAAGCTGTAAGAAGGAAAAGAGGTGCTGCATGTTTTAATTAAGCCACGAAAACATGGCTTTATTACTTGAAATGACTTGCAGTGAAGCACTGTAATGGTTTGCTTTGCCTTTCAGTTCAGTGCTCCTATAAAAATAACACATTCACAGCATTCAAAAGAAGGTATTTCCTTTTAGGTTTCCCAAGTCTACGGTTTTCAGGTGGAATTGGGCTACTTTTTTAACTATTGCTGCGGGAAGACTGAAAAAATCTGTTTAAATGATGTATTATCTTGTCCTTTTAACAGTTAAGGGGTTTTCCCATGACTGACAGAGCTAGTCAAAGCATTTGTCAGGTGCGTCTTGTTCCACGTTCACAACAATTCAGTCTTTTCAATATAAAAGTCTTCGCTACTGACTGACACACTCATAAAGACAGTCTTTGCCGCCATCTAATGGTGTAATAATGTAACTTCTGTTGCTGTTCACGGTCAGGGACTATTTTTTCTGGCGGAAGGAAGGCTTTTAGTGAAAGTTTAATAAGTTTAAGTTTTAGCTTTAATATTTGTATTGTGTGGTAACCGTTTTATAAAAGCAATAAGGTACTCGAGGCTAGAGCTGTATCGTGAATAAGTCACGGCTGAAGGGGTTACTCTGCCCTAACAACGCCCTTCAGCCGTGACTTATTCACGATACAGCACAGCCTCTCATACCTTATTGCTTACCTACGATATAGTGGTTTTCAATTTGCATATCAGTGACTGTACAATATGTATTTTAGGTATGGGAATGGCATATTTTGAGTTTTGATATTTAGAATATGGTCATTGGGCTACTTTTGGGCTATTTTTGATTGGCCACTCGGCTAGTTTTGTAACGCAGACCTGGCAACCCTGCTTCCTTTGAGGCTATTCATGCTTTTGAGTTTTAAAATGGGCAGAAAGGAACAATGGGAATAAACAACTGTACAAAAGAGCAGTTCAGCCTCCTTTCCACAAGAGAACAAAAGATGCCAAGAAAAGCAGACTTGAACTTAAGGCCAGAATCACATTTCACAGAAAATTTTGTCCTCTTGAACCTGTAAATGGACGATCTATACAGTGGTCATTCATACCTCTTCATGCCTCTAGTTATCCAAAGAAAACAGATTTATTGCAGTCACCTTTCAGGATGCACTCAAAGAATGCGTTACCATTCATATGAGGAACATCTCTTGTTCTAAACCAGGATCAGCTGGTTTATAACTATTTGAGTAGTCCAACCAGAAGCAATGAAGGCATGTGACATTTGAACTCATGCACACACACACTAATGCAAATTAATGGCTGGCTGCCCAATACACTACAGTATGATGCTTTTTATTCAAACTCTCTCTGAGAGGCACAAGCAGTCAAATCTGAGGAGCACAAGAGCTTCTCTGTGCCAAATTTTTCAAAGTGTGCTTGCCAAGCCTACAGTTCTGGCCCTATAAACGCATATCTAAAATAACCATCATACCAACAAGTTTTTTTTAGGTATAAAGTTTTGCAGTGGTTACATATTAAACATTATGTGAATCATCCAAATGTATTTTATACACATACAGAACAATAATCGAAGGAAATGTTTCTCAAAGTATTGGGTTAAGACATTTTAATAATATGCAATTATTTCTGTTCATATATACTTTGTTCACAAAAGTATGTGCTTTGATTTTCTTGACAATTTTTTTTTTTTTTTGTCATTCATTGCTAATATCTTCCATAGCTTCTGCCAACTATAATTACTGCTGTTATTGTTACTAATATAAAAAAAAAAAATGTGTATATGTGTTCCAGTTTACGAATTAAGGCATTTTTGACAAAAATCTTGGTTACCATAGTAAATTTGTGAAGGCAATATATAAGTTAATTTCAGCTTAATTAATTTTAGTTCAATGACTTTTATCTTCATATCCATGATTTCTGAGCATATTTGTGAACATGTGCAAATGTTTAATTTTAATTTAAATGTAATTTTGTTAAATCTTTGAAAGAATGACTGATTTTTTGGGAAGTAACTGCAATTGCTTTAGACACAGAGCAAAGAATTGAACCTATATAGTAAATATACTGTAGCATATTACATGGTTTTGTAATTGTGGGTCTTAAATGAACACAAAAGGCCCAAGAAAGGTTAACAACCTCTAATTTAGAGAACTCACTCTGGCATTAAATGGGATGCCACTCCTAAAACTTCGCTTGTACATGTGGCCAGTGACACATAACAGTTACATCAGATTATCTCTTCCACATGACAGCACAAAACAACACATGCATAATTTGTTGATGAATCAACAGAGGAATGTTTATAAAACTGCTTGGAAGACATACATTGGATCACGTGAATGCTGACTGATCTCCCTGGTTTTGTTTATGGTTGTTTTGAGATTAACATATCACATTAATCATTTTATGTCAATTCTGATCTTCATTCCATCGGAATATTTTATGAAGTAGGTAAACAGCCAATACACATCTGGTCTTAAGTGTTTATGAACAACAATGCACCACATGACTGTGATCTGTTCTAAATGTCAGGTGTGGTGAGATCTGCACTTGGATGCAATGAGCTTATATGTTACAGTAAAAATGCCTGCTGCCATTACCTATGTTGATACAAGAATGCTAAAATCATAAAATATTAGCAGAAAATTTCTTTGACAAAAGTGCACTCATTACGATCAAAGGACTGTGCAAATATGTAATATAATATTAGAGTATAAATTATATTTTAAAACTGAATTTTGAGACGCTTCCATTCTGCTTCATTCATTTGCACTCTGCCTACATCTAATCGTACCGCAAGGTACCGCAAGGTACCACCAAAAATGGTACCATAAACAATCACAAAATGTACCTTTTAAAAGCCTTTTTACCATGTTTGTGTAAGGTTATTAAGTTGTGTAGTAATAGTCAAGTCACAACTCAATTCTCTAGACTCTAAAGTACCAAACTTCTTGAGTTTGATCACAGTCTAAAAGCTTGTGTTAAAATCGGCATGAAATGGAAGTTGATTGTTGATTGCCTTTTCTTCACTATTAGGTGCTTTCGCACCAGGTAGCTATAGCAACTTAGTTACAGGAACTAGCCACCAGGGCCAATGTTCCCTCTAATTTTTTTTCTCGCTGAGCAAAACTTTTCTCTGTTGAGCGCACATTTTGGCCACCTGAGCAAAAACATACTTTATATCAGACCTGTACAATGAACGTAAACACACACACACAAAAAAATGGTTTTATCATGCAACTGTAACATTTAACTTTAATGTGCCATTTCTATTTT
Source organism: Megalobrama amblycephala (assembly GCF_018812025.1). NCBI lineage: Eukaryota > Metazoa > Chordata > Actinopteri > Cypriniformes > Xenocyprididae > Megalobrama > Megalobrama amblycephala. Next base: position 32,002,222 of record NC_063067.1, read on the forward strand.
ATTTGACCCTTGATGTAACTTAGTGATTTATTAAATAATATGTTTGAAAACAAGCAGTTCAGTCACTAAATTAAGCACATTTTAGGTTACTTGAGATTTTTTCACATTGCTGTATTAACTGTACCAGTCTTTACCAAGAAATTCTATTAAAAAATAATTTCTGTCCTCCTGCGGGACAGTTCAATTCTTTATAATAATATAATATGAGCAGTTACAATGATGGTTTGGGACAACCATAATCTGTTTTTGTACAGTCAATTATTAGCAACAGACAGTGTTAAACCATCAAAATTACATGTTTATTGCTTATGAATTTCTCAGATTTTATATACCAGGAGGATTTTTCGTGGCAAGGAGCCCTAAACAATCCCCTTGTGAGATAAATTTTTTATTAGGCTTACATTATAATATAATAAAATATAATATAATATTTAAGTATTTAAACTGATATACAGTATTATATCAGTTTAAATGCTTTCCATTTGTTTTAATATATTATATAGTGAAAACAAACTGAAGCATTTAAACTGATAGCTAAATATTTTTAAGAAAAGTGAACGTTAACTCGGTTTATAGTTATCTAAACATCCCTGAAACCCACAGCACCACCACACACAATAATCTATTTAAACGGAGGTATATCACTGATGTATTTTGAGTTTGCAAGCTACACCTGTGGTGGGTGTGTAATTGTAAATGTCTCAGAGTTTTGTTATCATTCTGTGCCCATCATCCGTTATTTCCACCACTTTTCATTAAAACATGACGTTTTATTTCACATTTCTTTTCGTTTCGCATTGCCTCTCGTATTGATGTATTTAGTCCGCAAACATGACAGTATTCTTACCGCGACTGATTTGGCTCAGGGCCAGCCGGCTCACACGCGCTCAACCGTTCTCTTTCTATGGAACCCGTAAACCGCATTCACCGGTTCTAACTCTATAGCGACAATCAGTGGCGTACCGCATGTCTGTGAGGCCCCCCCGCAAATAATGAGATGAGGCCCCTCCCACGAGCAGTGATGTCATGTGTTAAAATCTGTTGTGCACCTGAGTCCGTCTCCCCCCCAGTTCACAAAAACTGATTTAACAGTGAATCATGTGGTGAATTATCATTGCATTGATTAATTTGATGTTATTATTGAATAATATTATTTATGCTATATAATGTTTAGTGATTTTGATATCGCAGACTAAAATCCAGGCAGGAATAAATATTTAAGCTAATTTACGAACGTGGAGGCAAAAGTGCCGCGGCTCCGATTTTAGTTACTTTAGAAATAGCAGGAGGATCCTTCACAGCAATAATTCACAAACATCAGTTATAGCCCCCGAGGAACAAATTTTATTTAACAGTAAGCTCAATAAAGTAAATGTAATGGCCAACACATCTCAGTTTAAACACTGGCCTATAAGCATCGCAAATTGTAGAGAAGAAATTATACAAGAAAATTTCATGCCTCGCAGTAAAAAAAAAAAATGAATAGTAAAAGAACTAGGAGAAAAAACTTTAAAAGAACAACTCTATCAGTTATAGGCCTATGCTCTATTCTATATATCAGCTATATGCTGTATTTTGAGAAAAACTAACTTTATATACATCTTAAAATACCAACTTTTGAGGATTAACTTGTTTATTCTTTTTATCAACTGACTACCACACACAAAAAAGCAAACACTCAACCGAAACCTTTGTGCTCTCCGAGCGTTTTGATGCGCAAAGTCTTTCACTGCTGCTTTAATGTCGTTACGAGCATGAGCATTCTCAATACTCAAAAGAGCTAAACTGGACAGTCTTTCTTGTGGCATTGTGGTCCGGAGAAATCAAGAGCTCATGTGCACGAGAGCCAAGAGAACTGAAAACAGCAGCAACGAGCACTGGCCATAATTTCAAAAACACAGACCTACGAATTTCTTATCGAATGGAGATGTTTCTTTCTTTCAGGTACAATTATTCGCTTAAAGCGCACCCTGTTTTGTATTTATTTTATTTTACAAAAATACAAGGTTTTGTTGTTATTGTGAGTGTATCAGTACACAAATAAAAGTAGACCATTTGTAGTTTTGCACTAATCTAAAGTCTATTTTAAGTTGTTTCAGCTGTCATGAGGAAACAATCCATCAGAGCGCGCCGGCGCGTTCGTCGACCAGAGGGATAAAAATGTAGCCAATTTAGTTTCATATTTATATTTAAATATTGAGCTATAGCCTTATATTATTTTTTTTAAATTTCACCTATTATGAAAAGTGAATAGCCTAGCATGATGGATGCGCAATGTCGGGAGACATGCAGCGGGTCAGACATGAGTTTGACGCTTCATTAAGTTTTGTTTTATAGTAAGTCTTTCTTTAAAGTGAATTTCGTTGTGTAGAAATTGTATCTTAATTTCAATCAATGTTTCATCAACCAATTGCCTATATTTAATAATTAGGCAGAAAACCAAAATGTCGGGTGTGGAATGGATTGAAGTGCGTAACAAACGAACTTTCCGCGGCCTTTGAATAAGCAATAGACGTATTTCTGTTTTTATTAAATTTCTTAAATACATGTCTTTATTACTTAATTAATTGATAAGATATTTTTGGTCTAACAATATATTTTAGCTGGTCTAAATTTAAAGTTAGACACAAATTTGCGTAGGCCAATACAAGGTTCCCTTCTAGACAAGCGCGTAAAATTGCTGTTTCGGCCGCAAATTTTAGATCGGTGCATCAAATGATAAAGGCCTGAACTAAATTCATGTATTTAAATAAAAGAATAAAGAAATAACTAGACTTATTGGCTAGGCTACATTTGTAGAAGAACTTCAGACATTCCGGTAGCTGAGCAGAGCTGGCGATGGGGTAAATACGTTTGGGCAATATACAATAATAATAATAATATTAATAATAAAACAATAATAATGTCTCAGCAAAGACCGAACACATATTTATTTGTCTGACTCATGTCCGCTAACAGTAGGCTAACATAGCGCATCAAAGCTTGCTGTTGGCTACCTACAAACGGCGATGGAAACAACAGTGAATTTTTCCCCCTTTTGTGGTAATTTAGCACTATTTTTTATGATCTTCTGCTTGCATTTTTGGGTTTCAGTTAGATCATTATTTTAATCTTTAGTCATTTGAGTTCAGTTCTAAAAAAAGCAAAGGCTATGTAGCAAATAGGTGAATCTGCGACGGGGCCCATCATAGGGTGGGGGCCCCCACGCACCGCGGGGGCTGCGGGGGTGTCCCGTACGCCCCTGGCGACAATAACTCTATAGCGGTTGTCCAGAGCACTGCAATTATTTCTCAGTTAAACTACTCCAATCATTTTCATGCCTGTTCTCTGCGCGGCAATTATTTCTTCTGCGCGGCCGCGCACGCGCGCAGCTTAGAGGGAACATTGACCAGGGCGGTTCCTGAGAACTAAATGTTGACCTGACCAGGCATACAGCAGCCGCCAGACAATGCCATACCCAATTGATGCAATTGACAAAGTTTTATTTTAAAAATATACACTACCATTCAAAAGTTTGAGCTCATAAGATTTAAAAAAAAAAAAAAGAAACAATACTTTTATTTTGCAAGGATGCGTTGGATTCATCAAAAGTGTCAGACTTTACATCGTTATAAAAGATTTCTATTTCAAAGATTTCTATTTCAGAGCATCTCCAAAACTGCAGCTCTTGTTGGGTGTTCCCGGTCTGCAGTGGTCAGTATCTATCAAAAGTGCTCCAAGGAAGGAACAGTGGTGAACCGGCAACAGGGTCATGGGCGGCCAAGACTCACTGATGACTGGCCCGTGTGGTCCGATCCAACAGACGAGCTCCTGTAGCTCAAATTGCTCTAGAAGTTAATGCTGGTTCTGATAGAAAGGTGTCAGAATACACAGTGCATCACAGTTTGTTGCGTATGGAGCTGCATAGATGCAGACCAGTCAGGGTGCCCATACTGACCCCTGTCCACCGCCGAAAGAGCCAACAGTGACACGTGAGCATCAGAACTGGACCACGGAGCAATGGAAGAAGGTGGCCTGGTCTGATGAATCCCGTTTTCTTTTACATCACGTGGATGGCCGGGTGCGTGTGCGTCTCTTACCTGGGGAACACATGGCACCAGGATGCATTATGGGAAGAAGGCAAGCTGGTGGAGGCAGTGTGATGCTTTGGGCAATGTTCTGCTGGGAAACCTTGGGTCCTGCCATCCATGTGGATGTTACTTTGACACGTACCACCTACCTAAGCATTGTTGCAGACCATATACACCCTTTCATGGAAACGGTATTCCCTGGTGGCTGTGGCTCTTTCAGCAGGATAATGCTCCTGACACAAAGCAGAAATGGTTCAGGAATGGTTTGAGGAGCACAACAACGAGTTTGATTCCCCAGATCTCAATCCAATCGAGCATCTGTGGGATGTGCTGAACAAACAAGTCCGATCCATGGAGGATCCACCTCGACACTTACAGGACTTAAAGGATCTTCTGCTAACATCTTGGTGTCAGATACCACAGCACACCTTCAGGGGTCTAGAGGAGTCCATGCCTCGACGGGTCAGGGCTGTTTTGGCAGCAAAAGGAGGACCAACACAATATTAGGAAGGTGGTCATAATGTTATGCCTGATCAGTGTATATATAATATATTAATATATATATTTAAAAATAAAAAGAACTGTGTAAAAAAACAAAAATGAACTATGTGGCAAGACCGCTCATATGAAATAACTGCAACTGCTTTATGTAACATGCAGTCTATACAGAGGTCTACACAGCTTTCAGTGCTAAGGCCCAACACAGTTTGCATTACCGTCATTCACTGAGCTTCCGTTCGGCTCAGTGACCATTGTCAGAGACCCGTTTCCTCATTCCTCTAATCTTTCCATGATCCTTTCTGATGTTTTTCCCTGTATCTGTAATCTAATTCACCACGTGTTGCGATTATTCTAAGCAGCAGTTGGAAATTTGAAGTCGAGAAAGGCAGTGTCAGGGTTTAACTCGCATAAACACGGCACACCGAGATCAAAGAATTCTGGCTCAACACTGTTTCTCAAATGAAGAGAGAAAATGAGACAGACAAAATGAAGCGCACAGGTCATAAACAAACATTAGACAATCCCATAACGAGGACATATCCTTGTCTCTGTAATAAGGACAGTGTCTTTTTGATACCACAGGCTTTCTCTGATGGTTTTCTGACAAGGAGTGATTTTCTTTAGAATCTCTTTCACATTTTAGGGTCTGTCAAGTTCAAAGACAACCTTGAGAATGATTATTTTCTTCAGAAAAAAAAAAAAAAGATCAAATATCAAGAAATAATTTCCCTCCAAAAATATTTCCAATTTCTTTCAAACCCCATTCGATCCAGATTGCCTCCTTCTAACCTAGATTTCCTGTAGGGTGCAACAGACCCCCTAATGTGAGAGGCAAGTTCAAAGCACCTTTTATAAACATCGAAGGCTAAAATATCATTGCTGTCCTGCTGACACTGACCTCCCAAGCTGGTGGTCTTAACCTCTGAATTGGCTCACCGCGATAGCTTTCACCACACACCGATGCACTTAATGAAAGTATCAGTGGAGGAATGCTTTCGTAACCCCACAACCTGAGGGAGGAATATAACATGCTTGCGGCTGTCCTGCCTGTGCATATTAACTCCAATAGTTTGTTTGTCCAGATTTTCAGGTAGTCATAAACATGCTTACAGCATATGAATCACCTGGGTATGACTTTTAGCATATGCAGAAAAGCCTTAAGGTAATCCATCCACAAACAAACATCTAAATGTCACTGCAGCATGAAGATTTTCCTGCTTTACCACACTCTAAAAGCAGAGAAACAAACAAACAATTGCTAAGCAGGGCTCAACAAACAAGATTAGGCCAGCGCTACATTTTTCGAATATACATGCATTTTTATACCTTGCAAAGGTAAACATTGGGTTTTCTGTGACAGTTCGTGAATTCTGCTTGTCAACTTTTAAACTTTTTGTCCAGAAGAATGAGTTAAAAATCACAAAACAAACAGTAATGTTTTGTGATGTATGCCATAATTTTCAGTCAAAAGTAATTTATGGCTGAAAACTTCAATTGTGCGAAAAAATATAATATGATAATAAAATATTGTGTGTGTGTGTGTGTGTATATATATATGTCAGTGGTGTGCGGTGGTGGCAAAGTCCTCAAATTTTTATATATCAAAATTTTATTTTAATGTATCAAATACATTTTATATATAAATATATATCCTCTGATGAAAGGTTTTGATCCACTTCAAATGTTGACTACTGTATATATATATATATATATATATATATATATATATATATATATATATATATATATATCAGTGGTGTGCAGTGGTGTTCTGAAATGAGGAGGCACATTTTTTTTTATGAATCATTGTAAATTCATGTGCATTACTCTTAAAGTTGACACATCTTCCTTGTTAAATGATCATTACTTTACAGTACATCAAAAAAGAAAAAGAAAGAAACCAAATACAATTCTATTTTGTAATTTTACATTAACAATGTAATGTTCTATTTATCAAAACCAAGTCAATCTCTCATCAAGTGTTTTAAGCATTTCTACATTCATTCCAAAATAATAACTAAAGGCAATAATAATTTAAACAATATATTTTATTTATGTATTGCGGTTTTTCTTTTTAATTGTCAACCTAGGATATTTTGGATCATCAGTCATGCTCCATTAACACCGTCTGTCACAGACACGAATTGTATTTTTAATTTCACCAAGCTGATTGCTCTAAAACCCCCACAGTCATCATGCTTTCAGTCCATTTCAACTTTGATTTTGACGTGACATAAAGCCGGCGATATCTAACTGTGATCTGTTTACTTTTCAATTAGTCTTCCGATTGACGCCATCATTTATTCAGTCAAACTGACACGCGGAACACGCACGTCAACAAGAGGCGGGATTTATTGCACAAACCAATCATATCCAATCTTAACCAATTACATCCAATCATAGCGTGATGGAGACATTGCCTCCTCTCACGTGACTTTCCCCCATTCATTCTCAATTACCCCCCACAAAACCCACCGCACGCCGGGGGTCTGATGATTTTATATGGTTTCCCTATGAGAGGAAAGGGAGGCATGACTCCTTTGTGTAACTTTACCTGCGGGTGTCGCTGTTGGGCAGTGTTCCTTAAGATACGCGTGACTTGCGCTCTTTTTAATGTCATAATTTGTAATATTTGTGTTGTTTTATATGTAATATGGATTATTTTCTCATCCTATTTTTTTGAGGAGGTACTGCCTCCATTGCCTACTCGGAGGAAACGCCCCTGATATATATATATATATGTGCCAATGTACCTTTTAAGCCCACTTTCAACTTGAAGTGAAACTTAAAAAAAAGGAAAATCATATTTTATGCTGCTCATTATTTTAACAAATCCAGTGATTTGTTACTTCCCTGACATTTTTTTTATTACATACCCATCACAATTGTCATTGTTGAGTTAGCCCCACTCATGTGCATGCTGTCCCAGGGGACCTCACACAAACACACCCCAAAACTTTGGGCTTTCGGGACCCTTCAGAAATCAACACATTTCTGCAATTTTCAGTCTTTTTCCATTTCTTTGGTACGTACATTGATATTATGAGATAAATGTATTGTATTTTGTGCATGAACAAACAGTATTTAATCATGTTATATAATTTTCCTTTAAATGGAAAGATGAGTTTAATTAGTTTGCGCACAAAGCTAATCTCGAGGTCTAAACATTAGCCTTACTGAAAGATGGACTGCCAAAGAATTAAGCATGTGAACTACAAACAATAAATGTTTTCCACCATTACTCACTGTGAACCAGTTAAGCCCACCTTATGTTTCATTGACGAATTGTAAACTTTAATCAATTTTCTGAGTGAAAGTGTTTAATGCTAACATTTCTTTGTGTGCTATTGCCTTACTAACCTTTTACCTTACATTACTTACTACCTTAATTTACAACTATATTTAGAAAGGCCTACAAATTACACACATTAATTCAATTGAGATTGAGCCTGTTTTGTCCTAAAGTTCCTTATGTATAACTGGGCATAACTTGGGAGCCAAGCGTAGTTAAGGCTCCAGACTCCTGGTGTGGGAGGGCCACTATAGGAGACCCCCGTAAGCCCAGAGTATGGAACCCCAACTCGGCTTGGCTCTCGAAATATACCTGGTCAAACTTCCAGCTTGACTCCAGCTAAAACTCCAGAGAAAAGTCGACTCAAGTGTCCAGCCCACCGGCCTGGAGCCCCAGCCACTAACACCGACCCATCCCACCAGGGATCTAATACTTCCCTGTCACTGAATAAATATATTTATGTTTTACTTCTTTAAAATTAATAGATTGTTTATATTTTGTGAATCAATCATGATGTGGGCTTATTTGGAACATGCAGGCTTAAATGGTGCAAAAGTACCAATTAAACCCATGCCAGACTTCTGACTTTATTCATAAAATATCCTAATTTCATATTCTAAAACGTACATCAGCTAATTAATACATTTTTAAAACAAATGATTTTCTTCAAAACCATATCAAATCCATGAAAAAACACCTAAACTTAGATTTTGGTGGGCTACACTTACCCTACATATTTATTAGGACTGTCAATGTTAACGCATGGGATTAATTCAAAATCCTTAACGTGTTAAAATAATTTAACTCAAATAATCCAAATAAATCAATGAAGAACGCAAAATTGCATCAGTAACGTCTCAGATAGCACAGGTATGTCTCTAAGATGTCTGCTAAAGAGCGCGTAAGCACCTGTAACCCTGATAATCGTAAATCTCTATTCTTAACCCGATTTCACTTCTCTGTTTGTGATCAGATCATTTTAAGCATTTTAAACTCCAGGAAAGTTTTCAGTCCAATGACCCAGTGAGCAAATGCATTCAAACAATCAGTCCAAAACAGCGCTAATGTAAAGAAAACCAGGCTTGATACATCAGAGACTCGCTTTAAAACATGAGCTCTGTCATATTCTGTGATCATTTCTGAAGAGCGAAATACAGAAATACATACTGAACAGAACATCAAAACATCCCACTGCTGTATGGCCAGGTGAAATGCAAACTATGTTTCTAGGCTGGATAAAGCAAACCAGCTTCTCGCTAGTAAAGTTTTGATGGAAACGAATTGTAGTCAAGTTAAAGACGATTGCGGAAGACGTACAGGAGTCGTACAGTAAGCATGCGTGAGTCCGTTATATTGATGCGCTCTCGATGCACTGATCGCTCTTTGTATTTAGCACAGACACATTTCAGTACATTCATTAGGCCTACATTGATTCCACACACATTCAGGATAATGTTTTGATTTGTCATGTATATGCTGCTGTTTAGTAATTCTGAATGGATCTATGTACTGTAGTACAGTAGGTATATGCAGTCAGGTAAAGGTGGTTGGTTTAGGTTTTTTTTGGCATCTCCATGTGGTCCTGTTTGGTATCGCAACTTGACGCGTCTAAAAAACAAGCTCTAAAAAGCTCTAAGCAAGCTCTTTGCTGTTGCACAATACTGTACACTAAATTCTAAAAAGATCTGTTCTGTAATGTTTTTTTTTTTGTTGTTGTTGAATAATTTATGAATTATATGGGCTCCTTATATCATTTGGTTCTTTGGTGTCCTTTTGGAGTCTCCAAGTGTTTTTTTCTAGGAAATACAGCTAAATTTACCTTGAAAATAGCTTGCAGAATATACAGTTTTGTGCTTAATTTCAAGATAAGTATGTGATTAATAGCACAAAAGGGTTAATCGATTGAAAATGTTAATCTATTGACAACCCTAATATATATATATATATATATATATATATATTATACCAAAAACTATTCAGATGTTTTTGATATTTTTGATATATATTTTTACTAGTGGGTGCAGGACACTATAGTTCATTTATGTAAGTGAAGATATAAAATAAAGTAAAGTGTGACATATTATACCCAAAAATTCTTCATACAGTGGACTACCAGTAAAATTTATATATATATATATATATATATATATATATATATATATATATATATATAATGTAATATTAAATATAAATAAAAGTATACATTTAAAATATAAATTGATACATTCGTGTAAAATAATCATATAAAAGTCTAAAAGTATAATATCCATTATGTTCATGACTATCAAGAAAAAGCACCATGAATTTGACATTATGAGCTATATTGCAAGTATTCATTGCACCGTACAATAGCTTTGTATGAGTAACATAACAAAATTCATTATTCATGGAAAATCCAATCTTGACATCAGAAACCCAGCAATACAGAATAGATGTCATATCAATTAATTTTATTATTATAATTTCTCTTTTTGTATTTCGTGAAAAACACAGCATACAGAATTGAAACGACAAATCGGGACCAACTGTACCTTCTCAGTTTATAAACGGGAGTCCTGAGACCACCACAAAAGCTCCATGGCTGACTTCCTCTTTGAAACGAGCAGTTGTATCATGCAGTCTTTGGGGAACAAATCGAGTGTGATGCACAGATTTCAAAAGGCTCTGCTGCCATTGTTATGTTCATCACGTTAGACAGACAGCAAAGAGCCCACATGAGACAAAGTGAGTCAAGAAATAAATCATCATGCTCTGCTCTGCTTGTATAAGAGTATAACATGGGTTTTTCTTATACATTCAGTGACAAGATGATGTTTTGTTTGCTCTTTTGTTGATATTTTCAAGCTACTAAATCTTAATGTTGTGTTGTCATTGTTATGTGCCCTTACAAACACATTCTCTTTTGTTAGATGAAACATTTTGTTCCTGTTAGATGCTGAAACAGTACTGCTGGATGAACAGACTAACACCCTTTTTAAAGGAATCTGCCCAGTGTGAATTCAACCTACAGTGGCGCCAACATTGTTAGTCTGACTAGATCTGACAAATCTAACAGACAGACTGTGAAAACATTGGCACCGGTTGAGGAGCTCAGACTAGCGGTATGATGTCTATCTCCTTTGGCTTTCATCTGTCTAGTGGTTGTCTTGGTGACCCTTTTGAGTTTGATTGCATCCAGCATGTTGGCCTTCATCCTGTCTAAAAACTTCACAAACTGTGCAAAGGACCTGCAATTTAAAAGTAAATTTTGCACCCATAAAATCAACTCATCCCCATCACTGACAAACCTCAATGATCCTGTCATGAACATGCAGTCCAGCCTTGTCAGCTGCTCCGTTGTCCACTATCTTGGATATATAGATCCCATCACTGAAATCTTCATGCTCCTCTTCTTCCTTAGAAAGAAGCAAATGTTGAAAATTAGACAAGATAAAGGGGTACTTCACTGCTGGCAAAATGGACTTTCAATAATACTTGCAAGGTCACTCACACCAGTCTGCTATATGCCTACAGTCTTGCTTTAGTAGGAAATACTTCTTAGCAAACTTTTAGTCATAGTGGTGTCGACTCAGTCCCGGTGACAGAACGCTCGACTAGCGGGGGCTTTTATAATTCTCAGAGGGAAATATGGGGGTGGGAGATTGTCAATATTATATTCCCCAATATTACAAACCCGATTCCAAAAAAGTTGGGACACTGTACAAACTGTGAATAAAAACAGAATCCAATGATGTGGAAGTTTCAAATTTTAATATTTTATCCAGAATACAACATAGATGACATATCAAATGTTTAAACTGAGAAAATGTATAATTTTAAGGGAAAAATAAGTTGATTTTAAATTTCATGGCATCAACACATCTCAAAAAAGTTGGGACAAGGCCATGTTTACCACTGTGTGGCATCCCCTCTTCTTTTTATAACAGTCTGCAAACGTCTGGGGACTGAGGCGACAAGTTGCTCAAGTTTAGGAATAGGAATGTTGTCCCATTCTTGTCTAATACAGGCTTCTAGTTGCTCAACTGTCTTAGGTCTTCTTTGTCACATCTTCCACTTTATAATGCGCCAAATGTTTTCTATGGGTGAAAGATCTGGATTGCAGGCTGGCCATTTCAGTACCCGGATCCTTCTTCTACGCAGCCATGATGTTGTAATTGATGCAGTATGTGGTCTGGCATTGTCATGTTGGAAAATGCAAGGTTTTCCCTGAAAGAGACGACGTCTGGATGGGAGCATATGTTGTTCTAGAACTTGGATATACCTTTCAGCATTGATGGTGCCTTTCCAGATGTGTAAGCTGCCCATGCCACACGCACTCATGCAACCCCATACCATCAGAGATGCAGGCTTCTGAACTGAGCGCTGATAACAACTTGGGTTGTCCTTGTCCTCTTTAGTCCGGATGACATGGCGTCCCAATTTTCCAAAAAGAACTTCAAATTTTGATTCGTCTGACCACAGAACAGTTTTCCACTTTGCCACAGTCCATTTTAAATGAGCCTTGGCCCAGAGAAAACGCCTGCACTTCTGGATCATGTTTAGATATGGCTTCTTTTTTGACCTATAGAGTTTTAGCCGGCAACGGCGAATGGCACGGTGGATTGTGTTCACAGACAATGTTTTCTGGAAGTATTCCTGAGCCCATGTTGTGATTTCCATTACAGTAGCATTCCTGTATGTGATGCAGTGCCGTCTAAGGGCCCGAAGATCACGGGCATCCAGTATGGTTTTCCGGCCTTGACCCTTACACACAGAGATTGTTCCAGATTCTCTGAATCTTTGGATGATATTATGCACTGTAGATGATGATAACTTCAAACTCTTTGCAATTTTTCTCTGAGAAACTCTTTCTGATATTGCTCCACTATTTTTCGCCGCAGCATTGGGGGAATTGGTGATTCTCTGCCCATCTTGACTTCTGAGAGACACTGCCACTCTGAGAGGCTCTTTTTATACCCAATCATGTTGCCAATTGACCTAATAAGTTGCAGATTGGTCCTCCAGCTGTTCCTTATATGTACATTTAACTTTTCTGGCCTCTTATTGCTACCTGTCCCAACTTTTTTGGAATGTGTAGCTCTCATGAAATCCAAAATGTGCCAATATTTGGCATGACATTTCAAAATGTCTCACTTTCAACATTTGATATGTTATCTATATTCTATTGTGAATAAAATATAAGTTTATGAGATTTGTAAATTATTACATTCCTTTTTTATTCACAATTTGTACAGTGTCCCAACTTTTTTGGAATCGGGTTTGTATATTCCTGCAATACCAGAGGCTGCAGTTTCAAAAGCACAGTTCTAGGATCTAGTTTTTTCTCCAGTTTTTATTTAGCTGTGCAAAAACAGTTCATTGTGCTGCTGGGTGTTGTAAACTCGTATTTGTTTTCAAATGATTTTAATTTATTTACGTACTAATAAACACACTAGTTTGTAGAGCATTTTACTGTTTACTGCACTTTGTTAAGTGGGTCACACATCAGACGAGACACGCCACGCTGCGCTGAGGCTAATGAATTGAAGTCTTGCACAGACACAGAAAACTTTTTTATTTCCAAGAAAACTGAATTTAAAACCAGTATATAGTTGCTCATATACTGAAACAAATTAGGTTAAATACCAATTAATATAATTAGGTTAAAGCGCATTCGTTTTAGATTGTGTTACGGTTTAAATCTTGTCCCGGAGGTGGGGGTTCAGATCATTGCAGGGGGGCTTGAGATCATCATATGTGAGGCTAAACCCCCCAAACCCCACCTTGACGCCTCGACTTTTATTGTTCCGGGGTGCTAGAATTTAAAGTGGAAAAGTTTAGTGGGAGTAAGTTACTTTTGCTTTCCAGTGAAGGATCCAACGCATTATAGGCAGCAGCTAAAGGCTGCAAAGATACGGAGAGAATACAGCGACAGAAAATCTGAAAAACCTTTGTTTGCAGTCAACATTTCAAACTGGATGACCATGAACACAGTGTTTTAGGCCAAATAGAGGGGGGAAATTGAAAGAAACTGCCGTTCTGTTAGTTCCACCCAAAGCAAAATGATGTCACGTACAGGTAAGAAAACTTTTGCCACAGTGTTCCATTTTCACCATAATGCTGTTTAAAGAGTAGACATAGTACAATATAATTTTCAGTGATCCTACTCTTACAATAACTGTTCTGTTAATAACCAATCTGTCGATCCAACTGTCCGTGGGCGGGGATACAAAAATGCATTCAATAGCTTAAAGGGTTAGTTCACTGAAAAATGACATTTCTGTCATTAATTACTCACCTTCATGTTGTTCCAAACCTGTAAGACCTTCATTCATCTTTGGCACACAAAGATTTTTTTGATGAAATATGAGAGGTTTTTTTATCCCCCATAGAAAGCATCGTGATTACCACATTCAAGGTCCAGAAAAGTAATAAAGACATGGTTAAAATAGTCAACGTGACTACAGTGGTTCAACCTTTTCTTCTCTCCCCTGTCATTCTCCTACACTGTTTACGTTTAGAAGTGTCATCAGTGTCATCAGTGCAACACTTCCAGGTTCTATATCAGAACACTGACTCATTATTGGCTGGCTCCTGCGTCAGCATCACACGCATGCATCGTGCTGCTCACGTGAACAGCGTCGGCCAATAATAAGTCAGCGTTCTGACGTAGAACCTTGAAGCGCTGAACTGTCTATACAATGTAAATAGTGTAGGAGAATTGACAGGGGAGAGCAGAAATAGTTGAATAAAGTCTTTATTTTTGTATTGTTTTTGCACAGAAAAGTATTCTTTTTGCTTCATAACATTAAGGTTGAACCACTGTAGTCACGTTGACTATTTTAATGATGTCTTTACTACTTTTCTTGTCCTTGAATGTGGTAATCATGTTGCTTTCTATGGGGAATTAAAAAAAAAAAACTCTCGTATTTCATCAAAAATATCTTATTTTGTGTTCTGAAGATGAATGAAGGTCTTATGGGTGTGGAATGACATGAGGGTGAGTAATTAATGACAGAAATTCCATTTTTGTGTGAATTAACACTTTAAATTCAATTTGCATGTCAATTCAAGAAATCAATGTATCGTAGATATTCTTTCCTTTACCACAGTGGTTCTCAATCAGGAGCAGGGACCCACTAGGGGGCCTCAGCAAATTGCCAGAATGGATTAAAAACATTTAAATTAAAAAAAAATTTTATGTGTGTGTATATATATATATATATATATATATATATATATAGTTCTTATCTAAACTATTATTGGTAAAAACAAATATAAAACAATAATAACTGAAAATAAGTACCTATTTCTTACAGTTCTTGAAACCTCATTCATTTAATATATCAATACTCAGTTTCTGTTAATAAAGAAGTTTGAAAACAAGCAGCTTTGTCATCATTACATAATTACAGCAGAAATATACGGGGAGGCTTCAAATATTGGCCATCGAAGCAAAAACAAAACAAAAAAAACAAAAATAAGTCTAATTGGAATGTCAAGAAAATTGAATTTCTGGAATTGTAATTCAACTAAATTGAGACAACAGAAGACTTTAATTAGTCCAATAAAATGTTCAAGGACTTTTCTTTCTGTTTTTATCTTGTACGCCCCTTCATGTTGTTTGGCTCCGTAAATTAAAACATTCAGGGAATTAAATTAAAATGTAAAAGGCATTCA